>NC_141031.1:25735000-26080000 GCF_052040795.2 Danio rerio | reverse complement strand
GTATTTAATTAACAAGCAAGTTAAAAATATTTAAATAAGATGAATATGAAAGGGCTAAGGACTAAAACCAGCTCAAATGGTCATGAATAAAACATGTTACAGTGATGTACACATGTACAAATATGTCATGTCCTAAAAAGCCTTTTTTGGAGGTGTTTTGACAGTTCAGAGCCACCGTACAAGCGAACAGCTAAATATATATAGTACGTTTAGAAAATGCGGCACAGATTCATCCTATTTGGCGTTTTGACATGTCATGTAGGAGCTGCTTGTCAATCAGACGCTTCTGCGCTCGTTCTTGTTGTCAATTGCGGGGAAAATGATCGATGAAAAGTTTATGATAAACAGCTGAGAGTTTTACTCAACTGTAGAGGCAGAGTTGCCATCAGAGTCAGATTTTCATACAAAACCTGCATTGAGAAGACTTAATGGCAAACACAGAGCTGAATATAAAGACAGAATGAGCGGCTGGTCCAGAGCCTCTATGACTGGATTCACCTCTCACCTCTCCCCGTGCTACAGTGTGTGTGTGTGTGTGTGTGTGTGTGTGTGTGTACAGTGTGTGTGTGTGCACGCGGTGACCGATCGCGCGCTCGATAAAATCAATATGAATATTCCGATCAAACTGAAAACATCTTACATCAACAACAACACATGACCAGCAACGCGTTGATAATAACAAATAGTCAGATTACAAACAACCGTTATGTTTACACATGTTGTAAAATGTGCGGGTCCAGCTGCAGTTTAGGGTGTGTGTGTGAAGCGAAGAGGGATAGAGAGAGAAAGGAGGAGCGGTTTTTGGGCAATGAGACTAGGAGACTGATTTGTTGTACCACACGGAAAGTAATAAATATTTTGGACCAAGTTACATGTATCCTCGTTCATTCACTGGCTGCAACTAAAAGAAAAGGCAATTCACCACGAAACTAACATTATTCGGCCCTGGAGTAATAAGTTAAGATCCCCTGCTATCTCTACACAACAAAGAGACAGAGCAGGAAAAGTTTACACATGTAATATTTTTCCTGAGGCGATTTAAAGCAAAATGCACAATGACACTCAATCAAACACATCTACAATGATAAGGAACATGGTTACTTACTGACTTATTAACGCACAGCAATACCACATGAAGAAATGACAGACTTTCAAGGAATAAACAATGTGGGAGAGATCCATTATAGTGCACTGGGCAAGTCTGAACAAGTTCCACCCACGCGTGCACGGCACGCAGGTCTGTACAATTACGTAATTTATCGGCTTAAAGATATCGGCCAAATTTAGACATCCGATCGATAACGATAATCTTAAAAATAGCATTTATCGGCCGATAACGATATGGCCGCCGATATATTGTGCATCCCTATTATGTTATGTTATGTTATAACAAAAACCTGCCATGAGAAACATCTTAGTTTGGCTTGAACATGAGCAGAGGTGAGGGGCTGTAGCAGTGAAAAGTGAAAGTATTCACCCCCATTACTTCAGCAACGGACCTAGTTGAAACCACAGGCAGTCAAGCAGCATAATACAGAGAGTGAATCATTACTGACGTAATGGGGGTGAGTACTTTCACTTTTCACTGCTACAGCCCCTCACCTCTGGTTATGTTTAAACCATTTTTAAACTAAGATCAGATCTGCGCAGTGTTTCTCATGGCAGGTTTTTATCCTTCATACATGTTGAGAGATCTACTTGATCGACTTGATAAGGGAATATTCCTTGACATAACCCACACAGAAGTGACTTAGTGAAGCGTGTAGTCATGTATGATTTTAATCGTTGTATTAGTCTGAATGTAAATGCCCTCGTCAGGCAGTGCTGGAGCAGCGGGAGAGAGTGGACCACAGTGCATCAAACGAACAGTATTTACAAAAGAAAAATACACAACTGAAGACACTTAAAGGCTTTTATTTGCAGCAGCTCTGTGATGCTCGTCCATAACAACTATTAACCCAATGCATTGGGTTAAATTAGGCTGTCCAGTCTCTGTGTTCAGTCCGTTAAAACCAGTCCGGCAGTGTAATACAGAGAGTGAATCAAAGCGCATCAAATGATCAATAATTAAAAGGGGGGGGGGGGGAAATAGAATAAATAACTATACTTTTTTATATTAGACACACATCTCATGCTTGTATTTGCAGCAGCTCCACGTCCACAACTTCACACATTGGGTTAAAGTGGGCTTCACGGTCACCTTTACTTACATTGTTTCTGTTCAGCGCAGGGAACTCAACCAACACCGTGACGTCAGACACAGCGACATTCCAAGATGGCTGCGCCCTAGGTCTAAAATCTATAGTAAAACATGTCGTTTTCTGCTGAATGCTTACATTAGTCGAGTTTGTTTAATATATTTTCATAAAAGTGGAATCCAATGTACAAAATAAGGTGAACTTGACTAAGTACTTCATTTCCCCTTTAACGTAGCATATACAACCATTACAACAAACAGAGCTTTACTGCCATTTCACTGAATGACAAGAGCCCAATATCATTGACAACAGGCTTTAAATTAGTTGAAACAAAATACTAAACCAAATTTAACTTGACATTTAAGGGTTAAGACAAATGTTGAAATTCATGCACTGTTGTATGCCCATGTGCATATTCAAGCATCTATTTCTTGTCTTTTTATGCTTGAATGGACACGGATTCAAAGATCTTCAAACTTTTTATGTTAGCTAGCATCATAAACAGTCACAATGTCTGTAGTGACATTATATGGGATCTATGTATTCGGTCTTAAAGAGACAGCAACCTTACCTGTTATGTTATTTATGTCAATCTACCAATGAAAGGGAATATTAGAGATCACATGCGTCATATATTATGCATTGTTATCACATTATGTTTGATATTTCAATTTCTGTACCTCAATTCTGTTAAACTCACTGGTAAATCATCTCAGTTATATCAATGCTTGTATGAATACTTAACTATATCATTTTATTAGTACTCTCAGTTCGTTTTAAGCTGTTTTGTTTTATTCAAAGTCATCATGAGTGTGTTTATTTATTAATTTTATATATATGTAAATCCTCATAGGTGTCTCTGGGGTCCAGGCCAAATGGCTTTGGTTATGAGCTCTTTCAGGTTTCTGAAGAAAGAGATGAAGAAGTTGCGGCCTTCTGTCATGTACTTGATTTGTGAGTTGCTTTGTTTTGATTTTCCTTCACAGTGTCTATTAGGGATGCAATGATTCTCTGTAAAAACCAAATTGTCTCGTTGTCCTCCCACGGTTCAGTGCGCCCTGTGATCCGCGGTTCAGAATGCATTATTAATATTGGTTTATTAATAAAAACAACTGAAATCAAACAGTTCTGCCTACCTAGATCAGTGGTCACTAATAGGTGGATCGAGGTCCGTGTTTAGACCCAGAAGTATACAGACACCGACATACAGCAGGTCTGTTACTTCAGTCCCACAACTGCTCTGTGTTCTTCCACACCCGATCACTCCTGCTATACACTCTGTTTACCCGCTGTCTGCTAAGAACAGTTTTCTTCTCGACTGACTGTTCCTGCTGAATTAAGAGTGAAGAGCTGAACACTCTCTCTTTGCTTAAGTTTCATTCACTACTATTGTGCTTTTAAGTGAAACGGAGCTTTATGGAATCATAATGAAATCATAAGTAAAAATGCGTTGTTGCCTTGGTAATGCAAGCATAATGCAAACAAAAGTAATCAATACTCTAATTGTGTTTATGATTATTATCTGCTTAATTAGTTAAGATGTTGAGTCAGGATGTTATATTGAAAGAGGGGAAATTTAAGCTTTTTCTCTTTATTTTCTTAAGCTATTTATTTGCACAATTTTCAAAATGCCCTATTTTAATTTAATTATTGCAAGAACATGCAAATCTACAGTCATTTGTGTAAATCTTTTGGATTGTCAGGTGTTTGTTACCCAATAAATATGTTTATTGTTCTTTGAATTGTTCTGTAGGCATTTTTTTTCTAAGTATAAATTATAGCACATACCGTACCATACACAAACAGTCACCCTAAAACCGGCATGCATACTGAACCTTCAGTAGATTGAACTGTTGCACCCCTAGTGTCTATAGTATTCACTTTTAAAAATGCTAGAATGTAATAATGCAGTTTTAATGTAATAATGAAGTTACTAATTATTAATGTTCATTCACTCATTTATTCATAACCTTCACTGTTTTATCAGGCTGCGTTCGGCTTACCCTTGCAACGACTACTCTAAAAATTCAGGCTTTGTTTGGAGCCCTTGTGTGGCGCAAGATGAACTGCAGCAGGGCCTGGGTGTCAGCATAAAGGTCACCGTTTACAGTGACCACTTCAGAGAACCACTCACCTTTTCGTGCGACGGTAAGCATTCAATCATTTCGAATCTAACAATGCAGATTTTATAAACTGTGCTATTTCAGTTCTTACTTTATTATAATTGTGGAGTTGTTTTTACTTGGTTACAATTGTGGAGCTGTATTTTCTGTCCTACATCCTTAAAGTTTGAATTGGGCCACAGGATCTCATTGGAAAGACTGAAGAGGCTCTAGACCCTGAATTCTCTTAATAGCATTACACTGAATGGGCATTCTGCCAGCCATCTGTTTTGTGTACTCAATTAAAAGAGGCAGCTTTTCATTTACTCGCCTTGAAGGAACACTCACAAGCCCCCTCATACACGCACACTCGCGAAGACACCAACAGATTTGGTCTCATGTGGAGTTATTAGAGAGGGGCTGAGAAATATGACATGAACATGCTTTCACTCTCATTTATTCACTACACTCAGGTTTTTTGTTTTTCCTGCTCTGGCATGATTTGCCTGACAGATGCCCTTTATCATGGCAGCCTGCCAGTGTACGATGAATGTGGACTGTGGTGCCATTCTAACGTGGGTTCCCATTTGTGTCATAAGCAGCTGTGAGTTCTGCTAAATGTTAGTGAAATTGATGCAGGTCATCTTAAAATAGTCTACAGGGCCTGGAAATGTTTTCTTAGGCCTTTAAAGCATAGCTTGTGAAAGTTGAGTAGTCTGGTTATTTAGGCATATTTACATAGTGTCATGTAAAATATGCATCTATAATAGTGTGCATTGTAATAATGTAATTTACTGATTTAGCTTGTTTGTTTTACAATTTACTTAAATAAGGAGTTAAAAATAGGGCTGCAAAATGATTATTATAGTGATAATAGTATGCAATATATTTCTTGCATTTGAGAGGTAAATTACCATTTATGTATTAGTTCATTCATTCATTTATTCATTTTCTTGTCGGATTAGTCCCTTTATTAATCTGGGGTCGCCACTGCGGAATGAACCGCCAACTTATCCAGCAAGTTTTTACGCAGCGAATGCCCTTCCAGCCGCAACCGATCTCTGGGAATTTATGAATTAGTTGTTTATCTATATTTGACCAATCAGATAGAGCCTTAGCTGCCTCACTATCTTTATCCCCAACTTCCCATTATTTGCTGTTCTGCTATAGACTAAAGTGGCCCAAAGGCAAACCCAGAGATGAAAGTAAATACTTATGGCGGAAGTCATTAGAAGAAAGAAAAATGACTGCAGCCAATCAGAGTCAGAATATCTGATGAGGTTTTCACTCATTCATAGTGTTTTAAAGATTCAATGTTTACACCATGACAGTTTTTTTTGTCTGAATTAGATCTGAAAAAACATACTTTATCTGTTTATTTTAAAATATTAAATATATAAATTAATTAAAAAACAGCTTGTAAATAGCATTTTTCTAAGGAAACTGTATATCTTAAGAAACGTTATTATTGCAATACTTTTTAACAATATTGCAAGTCGCATATTTTTCCAGTATCTTGTAGCCCTAATCAAAAACAATAGTTAAACATTGAAAAATAGTGTTCTAATAATTAATTTCCCAACACCTTGTTTCTTTTTTTTTTTACAAGATGTATAAGTCCCAGTTGTCTCCTCAGCTCAAAGTACCTTACAGATTATGTATTATGCTATGATGCACATGCCCATTTAGAAGGAAACATTTTTATCTTCAAATTAGGACTGCACAATATATAATTTCAGCATTGATACAACAATACACAACAATACAACAATAGACCCATTGCAGGATCTACAATGTCAAGTTTCATTTTGATGATAATTAACCAGGTAACATTTCAGAGCACATGATGTGATTGAAAAATTTAAACCTTATATAATGGTGTAATAGATTTTTGATGCGGTTTTAAGGCCTGTGACTAAGATTTTAAGTGAACTTGAACTATTTGGGCATAAGAAATAATACAGTCTGCCACTTAAACAAAGAATGAATGTGTTTATTTATACAATGAAAACTCCATGCAAAGTTATTTTACATTTTGTCACCTTAGAATTATAAAATACTATCTGACATTTTTGTCATGGAGTTATTGACATATTCTTATTAAATGACAACTTATTTACATTATGGGATGTTTTTCTAGAAGGTGTTTACAATTTTAGACTTTTTATTTAAAAAAAAAAAATTTTGTTTTGTATGGAATGCAAAAACTTTGAAGCTCAATATCTCAAAATCATTCAGAATGCGGATAGAACCTTTTAATTCCAAGGTGACGATTTGATTATTGAATTTCTGTACCTCAATACACCACCAAAACCCATAAAGTGCTGTTTATTTAATTTCTATCATTGTGCTATTGTTTTTATCCATCATCAATTTCATTCATTTTGGGTAATTTTCTCCCAAAAAATCTGAACTCGTCTACAAAATCCCAATCAAAAGAAAATGATGAAGTCTTTACAAATAGTTACTAAAGTTATCTTGTGAAATTATATTCATATTGCAATATAAATCGCAGAAAAAGAAAATATTGTAATGTCAGTTTTTTTCCAATATCGTGCAGCCCTACTTTAAATGCAAATGAGCTGTAGCTCCTTTCCCACTCTCCGTAAGAAGGCAGTCTTTACAACCCCAGTCTTTCTATCAAAAGTAAAAAAAGGTCAGTTAAAATGTCAAACCAAACTGCAATGTTTACACGTTATGTGGAAAACTAGTAACTTACAATGCTTTTTTATAACTACCAGTAAGAAATCTCTCATTTTGTCAGTGGAAATGATGCCTTGCAGAACTCATTTGGGTTACAAATGCCTTGTTTCTCTCTTTCCATCTACACTAGTTTCTCCCCTTTCTGCTGTCTCACATTGGCATGAGTTTATCTGAGTCCATTCAGGGGAAAAAAAAGCCCACCCTCAAGACTAATGTTCCAAGAGAGAGCTATCCAATTCATTATTGAGAAAGTTTGGAGAAGCCCAGAGAAAAAGAGAGAGAGAGACCAGGGGTGTTTTCTCCTAAATGTGCTCCCACGGTGACCGCAGTGCAGTGCATCTGCCCAGTTAGAGTGTAATTTGTGGCATGGGGGGAAGGGTGGATTAACCTTTTTCTGGCTCATCCCTACCTCCGCTCATTTATTTCACATCCTCGCAGTGAAGTGACGAACATTGCTGTGAATCAGGGGAAAATTCCCAACTCCTTTGTTTTCATTTGTCTGCTGACCACAGAGGGTATTCAGATCAGTAGTTTGCTAATTTACTGTATCGAGAGCATCTGGCAGTGTGTCCATTTTCAGGAATGGCTGTGCTGACACGTCACTAATTGATGACCTCTTATTGATCTAGCTCTGGATAAACCAATACCTTTAAGACACACGGGGCAGCTACTCTGTTTCTTAGTGTGCCTTTTGTTGGCAAAGAATTAAACCAGTGTCTTTTGTTGTTTTACAGTGGATATGGGAAGTTAGTTTCCTAACAGCCAAGTTACTAAAGCAGTACATTGAGATCACATTTGAGGACCGGTGAACTGATTATACTGTGCTTTATTAGACAGTGGTGAACCGAACACAGATTGACAGGCTGATTTGATGTCGTAATAAAATTTAAATGGCAATTGAATTATGCTTTATTTGGGTAGCAAAACCTAATTGTAAGAACCTTTTAGATAATGGTGATGTTTTAACTGACTAAAATTATGATTGCTGACTATGTATTGGTGTTTTCTAGCTTGGGAGGATTGTTGTTGCGGATGAAATCTTTACGTTGTAGCATAAAAGAATCCATGATTCTTTTTTTAAACCAGTTTTTTCAAATGAACGGTCCAAAGGATCTGGTTTTCACAAAAAAACCAAACTTCCAATCATTAACTCTTTGTACTACATTAAGTGACAGTTTTCTGCAGAGCTTCACCCTTTAGGTACCATACTATTGTGCTAGGTACCCTTACAAAAGGATTATAAGAAAGTGGTACAGTTTGCTATTTTGGTGCCATTCACACCTTCTGACAGTGGAAACTGAAATAATTGTGTACTCTACTGAACCTTATTAATCAATAGAAACGAGAAAATAGAACAGACAGTGTTTATATATTTTTATTCCTTAAATGTTTTGAAGTATGCCAAAAAATGTCAGATTCACGTTTAACATGCTTTCTTGTTTGTTTGTTTATTTTTATTTATTTAAAAAAAAAATTTTACAATAAAACCAAAACCAAGTGTAATAGTGCAGCACGTTTATGCTTGTTTTTTTTTTTTTTTTTGTAAACCAACACTGCTGTGTGTGTAAACCATTATTTAAAACATTATTTTAAAGTTATTTTTAAAATGACTTTAACAGTCATTATTTAGAGCAGTCAAATGTGGTCCACCATTTGGTGAAGCAGGCAGTTAAAGGGATATTGTAAATAAATATTGCTTATTTTTAATATAAAATAAAATATAGAGGTGATCGGTAGTGGTAGGTCAAAATATTTATCTCTTATATGCACAGTCTGAGCTGTTCAAATAAATTGCTGAGTTTGAACTTTAAAACTTTAAAAGTTTCATGGACAAATTTCACTTGTTTTTCTGTTCTGCTGTTTCTGTTTTCCCTTGTTTTGCTTCTGCTTGTATTAGTTGTCATGGTTTTTAATTAGTTGATTGATTTGTCTCACCTGTGCCTTGTTTTACCTTTCATCACCTTAAGAATCTGTTCCACCTGTTTGATTCATTCTTTTCCGTGTGGTCAATTCTTGTTTGTAGTTGTTCTTTCCCCTTTGTTTGTTTGCTTGCTTGTTTACTCTTAAACTTATTAAATATTTGTTTTTGATTTGAGACACTGCTTACTTTTAGACCTTCCTTTTTGCTTGCACCGGCGTTCAAATGTTTGGCTAATTTTAAATTGTAAAAATATTTTATAACACTGCGTATCTATCTTTCCTGTAGTTTTAATTGTACATTTTTTTAAGTGTTCTTACCAACCCAAAACTTTAAACAATAGCGTATTTAAGAACAGAGGCATTTTACGGTTCTGATTATACACCAAACCAGCATCAAAAAACTAGTGTGGATCTAAGTCGACTGGGTTGTCACCTTGTCACATGCATCTGGGCTAAAATTTTGCACTTCAACACATTTCAAAGACTACAATTCACAGCCAACTAGCAGGTATGATATGTGTGTGGGAGAGACTGTATCAGTTAGTATTTAATTATTCAAACAATACACAAATCAGCACTTTCTGAATGTTTATCATTTACTTAATAGCAGACTGCACGCATTGCAATGTGTAGTCATCTTGAATTTGTTGTTCACTTTTGTCACTCTTGCATTTAAATTTAAGCACACTCGTTCACTCAACTTGTCACTGAACAGCCAATCAAAGTTGGCTGTGGGTGGATAGTGGCAACAGAATTGTTAAAAAAAAAAAAGAAACTACTGATAATATTCAACTGAAATATGAGCTGACTGATTCCATGGTCTGCTGTGTCAGGGCCTTTAGAAAAGTGTGTTGTTGCCTCAATTCACTTGTAAATGTCACAATAAAAATAGAAGTCTGTTGTTTTATAATGTCCTATTTAACAGAAATGTTGTGGGTCATTGGAATAGTGACACTGCATAACTGATAAATGTAGTTACTCGTCAACCCCTGTTGGAAAATGATTACTTCTCATGCAAGTAATATCAATATTGTTCTCTTCATCCCTCAGGATCCTCAACAATCGACCTGCTGATCTATCAGACCCTCTGCTATGCTCACGATGACCTGGATATGATTGACGTGGACGATTATCTGCTCAAAATCTGCAGCCAGGCAGAGTTCCTTAAAAAGTAAGAACATCAAATCAACAGTGACTTGACAAACTGATGCATGAAATGTTTATAGTCTTGCAGAACAACCACAACCACAACTTCTCTTATATAATAGTCATATGACTATTATATTTAGTAATATATAATAGTCAAATACAGATAAGGTAATATATAATTTCATACTCGCTTACAAATAAAAGACTTTATCAAACCAATGTTTTGGAGAATAACTTTTAGGCAAGGTGTGCTTATTTAATAATAAAAAATCGCATGAGGAACATCTAAAACTTGATTTTGGAACGTTTGAACAACAGGAGACTTTATTATTTTATTATTATTATTATTATTATTATTAGTTTATTGGTTTTAATATACAAAATAGAACTACAATAACAAAACAATTGACACACAAACCAAATACAGTAACCCAGCAAACAACTTTGTGTTTAATAGATGTCTAATAGACATCTAAATGTAGTCTGCTTGGCTAAAACAAGGCTAAACATGGGCTGTTACTGAAAATCTAATAGACATTTAATGCCGAGTTAAGACTGCACGATTTTCAAAGTAGTCGTGTCACAGGTGTTTTCACACTGCATGGCTATCTGGGGTTGCCTTTCGTCGCTGCTTTATTTACGCTTTAGGATAGATCAGTGACGGGGGGTGTCATACTGCATGACTTTGCAGTAGGAAGAATTGCCGACAACTTTGTCTCGGTCTGAAAACTACATCACTCACAACCAAACAAGCGAGAAGTGACATAGAAACAATGAGAGTTCACGTAGTATATCTTTTGTTATTAACTACATAATGAGAAAGAAGCCTTTAGTCGGGTAGAAAATGAACTTATTTTGCTCACCTGGGTTTTGAGGGGAGTTAGCAATTTCTCTTCAACTTTATTCCTTTTTGACCTGGTTGTGGTATTGCTCAGATGACACTTCAAACAGACACAGGTGCTCCTGCTAAATTTCCACTAGTTTTTCCCTCCATTTCTTGGGTGCAAGTAGACTGAGAAGTGCTTTTAAATTGTCCCCCAACCCCCCGCTGGCCTGAAGATACCCACACTAGTGGATGCTGCTCAGACGTTATATGTGTAGTCATTCATTTCTGTTCATTCAATGACTAGTCTAGTTTTGGCCTATTAGACGTCTGTTAGATTTTCACTGACAGCCTAAATTTAGCCCTTATTTTAGCCAAGATGATTATGTTTAGACATCTGTTAGACATCTTTTAAAAACAAAAATGCTTGCCTGGAAAAAACATATCCAATGTTTATATGCAATAAGCTGGTAAGAGGTACCATCCAAGTGCACTGACTAGAGGAAAAAAAAGATTTCAATAAATAAATAAAGAGAAAAAGGTATAGAAATAAATAATATTACTTAAAGAAGGGAAGTCACATTAATGTCAGGCTTGATTTTGTTTTTAAACATTCTATTTCTTCCACAAAATAATTCCAAAACCATGTGTTTGCAATTAAAATTTAAAAAATAAAGTTGCACGTGATACTTCTGTGGTATTTCTGTGAGGGTAGTTTGCTTTAGAAGTTACATAATTTAGTCTTGACCTTGCATAAAAAGGGCAATTAGCAATCTTAAGATGAAGCTTGCTATGAAACTTGTACTCACTCCAAGCTTTTTAAAGGCTTAATGTACTTTCGCTTTCAGTCTTCTTGTAGAAAAATGATTAGCCTGATCATCTTGTTTGGCTGTCGTTCATAATCCAGGCCTCTGCTTGTAAATACTCACTGTTGACAACAGTTGTAGAAATTTTTTGGATGTTTGCAAGGGGATTCAGTCACACAGGCTGTCAGATTTTGCCCATAATGCCTTATGACCAAAAACTGGCGACCTACTGAAAAGCTAAAAAAAAAAAAAAAAGTTCCTACCCAACAGCATACCCGATTTCGTGTTCAAGCACATGTCCATTTGAGTTGTGTGCTGAAGTGGGGTGTTTCCAAAGAAACTGGCTGAACTGGAGATCTGCGGTTTGTGGTCTCCTCGTCATATAACTGTGGCCCTTCAATTGTGGTCACACATAAACAAGCTGTGCTAATGTCTGTGGACTGTTTTAACCACATTGGGTTTTCCCATGGCAAGACCACCGTAGCAAGACCAACTTAAACGTGCAAGACCACTCATACGTGTGCTCTTCCTGTTTTTCATTTTTAAAGGCCACTTGACATTTTTGACAATACATTCTGTTATTTTATTTCTCTAAAAGGGCAAAACAGACACAGCTAAGACTTTTTTTATCTCTGTGAGTCAAAAACCGCAGGTGTGATTCTGTTAAAGTGTGTGTTGGTGGTTTTTGCTGTGTGTGCAGCTGTGTGATAGGAAGTGTGTCTTTTCCTGATAACTGTATGCTTGTGCAGGGCTGTGAAAAGAAGGGATGTTGTGTGTATGACTTTTAAAGTAGATATATAAGCATCAGTTTCAAAACAACAATGAGCTTTAGTCGTTGAGGGGCTTTTTGGGTGCTGAGACGATGAAACAATAAGCCACAATGCCAACGGTGCAGCGGAAACATGCTTTAGCGCAGTATTTTCAGTTTTTGTGCAGCTGTAACAGTGTCGGTTGTTGTTATTTTCTGGCCTGTTCACTCCATTGTTTTTACTTTCAGGCTACCAAAATGCTATTGTTTTATAAATGGACAGCCAGATTCTAAAAAGCTTTACAGTTTAAAAAACAATGTAATGTTGAACGTTTTTAATTTCATGTTTGGTTCTTTAAATACACACAAGCTGCAGTTCTGAAGTCTTGGGTTGGTAGGATTTTCATTTACATAAAAAGTACTTTTTTTTTCTTTTGATCAAAAATAGAAATCATTTGATATAATAAACTGCTCCACAGTGTTCCTCATTTGTGGAACTCGTCATAGCTAAAAGCATTAACCAAACTAATGCATTTGGAGCGCTGATAAAATGTCTTATTTTTATGAATTTTAAAAACAGTTGTGCTGTTTGATATGTGGAAATGTAGTGTGTTTTTCTTGAACTTTAAAACAACAACATAGAATTAGATTTTTTTTAACATGATCAATTAGTTTTAATGAATTGAAAGGTGCAGTATGCAACTTTGAAACCCAGTGGTTGAACTTGGTATTGCACTCCTGGATCAAAACAAACGCAAGCGCAGGTTGTCAAATTGAGGACAGGAGCGAGTGGTTCAGACTGTGTTCTAAATAAAAGCAACGACACGTAATAGAAGGAATATTTTCCATATCAAAAGGAGTTTTTGTACTAACCGACATCCTGAATTGATATATTAGCAACGGCTTCTATTTCTCACAGGTGAACAACAGAAAATTATGACAATGATCACCTCAAGTAAACCTTGTGTGCTTTATTCAGTGTTAAATGCTAACAATGAGTTTGAATGCCATTTTATATGACATTTATTGCCACATACTGAAAGCAGCAGCAGGGAGTTTCAGATCTTGAAAATAAAATAAACCATTTAAAACTGAACTTTAGAATATGAATGATTCAGTATTTACTTTTAATAATGTTAATGAGGTTTAATATAAATTAATTAGATCATAAACCTTACAATTTTGTGAGTGCATATTCTGTGCTTCTGAATGGCTGTATTTAAATTTCTGTCGTGTTCTGTCTGATACAAACAATCAGATTGCTTATCGCTGCATATCTCATCACGAAGCGTGTTGTTAGGTAAAGTGGTTACAATGTAACCTGCTCAACTAATGTCGCATTTCGGTCACGAGCACATGCTTTTAGAGCCTTTCTGAATGACCGAATAATGAAATATGAAGTTTTCCACCAATATAATTAATCAAACTGGCGTTGTGCAGGTTAAAATGACCAAAACAAACACAGCGTTCCGGCACGGAAAACACATTTTCAAAGCAGAATACCTGACTTCAGAATTGTTTTTCAGATACAAGTATGTTCACTTGGCTTGTTTCTTTAAAAGTCTGCAAACATATTATGGTATTTTTATGCTTTAGAAAAGTCAAAATCTTACATACAGCACCTTTATTGTTTATGGGGTAAATTAGCCAAAGCTATGAAAAGTTGTGTGTCTCAGTGTGTGTGTCAGTGTGTGTCTCAGTGTGTGTCTCAGTGTGTGTCTCAGTGTGTGTCTCAGTGTGTGTCTCAGTGTGTGTCTCAGTGTGTGTCTCAGTGTGTGTCTCAGTGTGTGTCTCACTGTGTGTATGTGTGTTATAAATATATAACGTGTAATATAAGTCTTTTCTGTGAAGTACTCAGACTCTGGCGAGCTTTGAGTACATCCAGCAGTGTCTGAAGTTCGACTGGGACATTCGCCTCATTCTCACCAAAAGGAGTTCTGTCAACATGGAGCTCGCCCGAACGGTAAAGCCAACACTGACACTAGATGGATTAGCCAGCCAAAAACATGCTTTTCTATTGTGGAACCTGCAGGAAACAGCTGTAGGAAACCTTATGTAGACATCTTAAAATCAACAAGCTTGTACTTAATTTTGGAAGTTCTCTACAAAACCTTGAGTTGCAGGCTTGAATTATGCTTATGATACATGGGGCTACTTTTTGAGCAATGTTATATTCAGGGCATATACTTCTTCCATATAGCAAATGAGATAGAGATTTCTACCCATTCTTAATGGGAAAGTAGCCAAGAAAAAAATCATCAGTGTGCAATGTGCAACCATGCTGAATGCAAAACATTTTTAGAAATGCAGTCTAGAGGTGCACTTCTCCATGCAGTTCCTGAAATGCCAGACCGTTCATATTGCGTCTGACACATCCACTGTACCATCATTTAGAGTACAATACATGTAATATGTTTGGTATGCGACCTTACACCGAGATCTTGTGCTTAAGGTGTTTTCCCAGAAACATACTACACCCATTTCCTTATTTTGGATTTGGTTCTGTAGAAGCATTTCCATTGAATCGTAGGCTCTGTTTACACCTGGAAGTATTAGCCTATATTTTCGTCAATCCATCAATCAGAAGTGGACAGTGGCGACCCCTATGGACGTGATTAAAAGCGGACAAGCTTAAAATGTTTACACTCTGTTCACACTTCTACTAAGCATTGTTCGCTTGATTGATGATTAATGAAACACATCTTAACACCAGGTGTGAACAGGGTCATAGTGTAAATGCTAATAATGTTTGAGTTTTTAAATATTTGATTTATTGAAGCGATTTTGTTGTTGCTTGACAGACTGAGGATGACGATACTCCATCCACTATGAACCACAGTATTCTACTGCAAGAGAGGCCAATCAAACAGACTGTGACCAAGTGAGTAAAATGGAGGAGGTTTTGGGCTGTTGTGGTTTTAGCATTCATACTTTCTGATGAAAAAATCTTTTTTTGTGTGTGTGTAACAGGGAGGCACTGACACTTCTCCTAGACACTTTTCACAACGAGGCAGAGTCTTTTCTTTTATCAGAGGTGAGCTTGCTTTATTTGATGATCTGAACATAGTTTGGTCATTTGTTAAAGTGAAAGTGTGCATGAAATATGGAAAAAAATATAACAAAGTGCGGAAATATTATTTCCAAACACGTTTATAAATGGGAATAAATGCTAAATATTAATACTATTTATCTATGTATTAATAATAATATTAAGATATATTATTGCAATATATATGTGAAATGTCTAAATTTGTAAATGTATACACACATTTTTTTCAATTCAATTTTAGTTTGTAACTCTTGTTTATTTATGATCCTTCTATAATTGTTATATTTTTGCATCAAAATGAAGTAGTGATGATTAAGTTAAACAGTGGGCGGGGGGGTCAATGTAGTGGGATTTTTGTATTTTCATTATTTTATTTTTATAATTAATTCTGTCCATCCTCCTAGCCTCTGACAATAGGATAAATAATATTAATAATAATAATAATAATAATAATAATAATAATAATTCCTTACATTTATATAGCGTTTTTTTTCTTGACACTCAAAGTGCTTTACACATCGGGGGGAATTTCCTCATCCACCCCCAGTGTGCAGCATCCACCTGGAGGGCGTGATGGCAGCCATATTGCGCCAGACTGCACACCAGCTGATTGTTGGAGAGGAGTGAAGAAGCCAATTATGATATGGGGATAATTAGGAGGGAATGATGGACAGGATGCCGAGGTTAAACCCCTACTCTTTTCGAAGGACATCCTGGAATTTTTAATGACCACAGATAGTCAGGACCTCTGTTTAACATCAGATCCTAAAGACTGTGCTCACTAAGCAGTATAGAGTCCCCTTCACTATACTGGGGCATTAGGACCTACACAGACCGCAGGTTGAGCACCCCCTACGGGTCTCGCTAACACCACTTTCGGCAGCAACCTAGCTTTTCCATGTGGTCTCCCATCCATTTACTGCCTTATTTACCTGGAACCATCAAGTAACCATCTTAATTGATTTTTTTTTTTGTTAAATGTTTATATTTTGAAGAATGTTGAAAGGCAGTAGCCACAGTATGAAAAACAATACTATGGAAATCAATGGAGTTTCAACATTCTTCAAAAAATCATTTTTTATGTCGAACAGAAGAAGAAAAATATTAGGAATTAATTGCAAATAAATGACAGAATAGACTCATACTCAACTTGATTATCCCATTTAACAAAACTATTAGTTTAAAATTTCAATTATGTTTATCGAAATTGTATTATAACTTTAAACACAATTTTTTTAAATGTCTTCATCCTTCTTTGTTTCAATATTATCTCGTTAATGGCTTTTTTTTTTGTTGTTGTCACTTGTAGGTGGAGTTGCCATTGCACGTGGAGCGTTTAGTGCAGTCTGTGAAGGCCTTGTGTACTTCACTAGCAGCTGTTGAAACACCTGACATCACTGCTGCCCTCAACCAGCTGCCAGCATGTCCCTGTAGACTACAGCCTAAAGTGCAGAAGGTAGTGCGCGTTCTAAGTCACTAACACAGCACGGGGAAATGTAGAAATCTGATAAGAATTGATGCACACTGCTGTTATTGATGGCCACTTTCTTTTGAGTGCAGCTGCAAACCTGCAAAGTTTGCTGCAGGTTTTAACTTCCTCAAATGATTAGTGCGTGATTTTGCTCAAACCACTAGCCTTTAAAGTTGCTAGAAATATTCCACCCATGCTTTTTTTTTTTTTTTAGCTATTATGAGTTTCACTTTTACTACACAACAGTTTGTTTGTCTCATTTTCTGGTATGCAATACTAATGTTATTGTATGTTTCCGTTTGCCTTTAAAGGATGTCAGTGTCTTGGCCAAGAAAGAAAACAGAGGTATGAAGATTCACTCTGGTTATAATGCTTTCACATACAACCAATGCTATTAGCAGTACTTATGATATTTGAAAATAGTAAAGCCATCAAAAAATTTACTGAAATGGAAGCATGAGATTAAGGTGATCACCAAAAATACTGAATAACTAATAAACACACAAACCAAATGAGTATGGAGTATGAGTGTTTCTACCAGGGAATAAAATCTAAAACAATCTTAATGTAATTGTGACTTTTTAATTTTGATTATATTCATCAATTTTAAGTTGATATCCTTGTATAAAGAAAATGGTGAGCTATAATTTGAGATCTAAACAATATAAATATAAGATATAAATTATGAGATCTAAACAAATGTAAAAAAGCAGAACTGAGAGATGGAAACTTAAGATAGTTTCCAATTCTGAAATTACATTTGTTCTTTTTTGCTTTTCTTTTTTCGATTCATTTTTTTTGTAAATTTTTTTACAATTGCATGTTTATAAATGTTAAAAATGTGATTTATAAAGTTCCAAAATTAAGTCAGAATTTTGAAATCAATTTTCTTTTAAGTTTTTTAAATCAATTTTACATATATATATGTAATATAGTAGTTATATGTTTGTTTGGTTAAAATAATATAAATAATGTTGTGCTTTATCATTTATACAACTACTTTACAGTTGCTTTTTATAATAAAATATAGCTTTAATTAAATTAGTTTAATCCTAGTCAAATTCATATTTAATTTAGCAGACATTTTCATCCAAAGTGACTTACAAATGAGCAATCACACAAGTAGCAGTAGTGGGAGGCAAGCCTTGACATGAGGCCGATTGTCCCACCAGTGACGATATACAGCCATAATTCTCTGCGTTTTTACTACAGTTCGACAGCATAATCGTGCATATAAAAAAGAAAATCAAACTAGTAGAGTCTCAAAAGCTATTTTGTAAGAGGAACTACTTTCTTCAGCCATTAATTCACATCTGCAGCTGATGCAGCAGAAACCAATGCTACTTCACAAATGTCACTTTAGAGCTAGTATTTGAATGATTCTCTTGCGTAATGTCTAAAGTGATGACAAAAGAGGTGATTTTGCTGACATTCTTAGATTATAAGGCTGAACGGCATGAAATGCCATCAGTCTACAGAGACTTCCCAGTATTTCTGTTGCAGTCGGGAGATCACTATATTTATCCCACCAAAAAAAGCCAAAGCAGCAACAACACTACAAGATTATTGTTATGTTTGCCGTAATAAAAAACACTAAACACATGTGGGCATTTTTCTTTTTACTGAACTAGTTTGCAGTAACAAAAACTGAAAAAGAGTTGTACAAAGAGTGGCCAACACAAAATACACACGTTCCTAAAATGCGAGTTCCATCTCACACTCAAAACACTAATGTGCAATTATACAATATAAATAACGCACTACAACATACAAAAGAGAGAGATCGACTCAGTCAATAACCTCTTTAATAGTAGTTAAAAATTACGCTGTTTTTCTCTTCTAAGGGCTTATGCGGCCTCTGTCGCCATCTATTGGATAAACAACGTTAACCATCTTTGCTCCATGACAGGCTAAAATGACCACCAACGTGCTGTCTCTCAGATATTATAAATATTTAAAAATAGGCACTATCCTTGTAAATAAACTGCATAGTTGCAATCTAAACAACTCGACTAAAAAGCCTCAAAAGTTCATTATATTGTCAACAGCTTCAATATTTGTCAAACTGTAGAGGGTCCTCTGCTTATTGCTGTATGTGGACGGAGTAATACACAAGGGTGAAGGGGCGACACGAGTGCTGTTATTTGCAGATTATCGCATGACTATCCGCCAATCAGATTCAAGAACCAGACAGAACTGTATAAATAACGATAAACAATCTTCAAATCACCATAACAGCATCAATATGTAGATTTTGTTGAAAACCAGATAGATCAGTGGTTACAAACTCCACAGCCCTGCATAGTTACGCTCCAACCACTTTCAATTCACACCTGTTTAAATACTCTAGTAGTCTTAAACTGTGGTCACTCTGGAGTTTGAGCATGCGAAATTCTGTCGTGTGCCGCTGCGAAAAGGGGCGGGATTAAACCAGATCATTGTACATTTAAAAAAAAAGCGAGCGATTGGTCCATGTTTTAAATTTCTGTCCAGAGAGGTCATGCTTTGATCCTGGATTGGTCTCGTGCAGTCAAGTGATGTGATTTCACAGGTCAGAGTTCACCAAGCTTGTACTTTGCAAAAACAAAACTGTGCAGAGCTGCTGCCCTCTAGGAATTAAGTTTGAGACCTATGAGATAGATAAATAATAAATAGGGAGTACTATTGTTTGGAGGATTGAGTGTTAACAAAATGGATGCATCTTTAGCTTAGTGTTAAGCAAGTCCATTTTTATCTTAATACACATTTATGTTATCACAGATCTAAGATCAGTTCAAACTTGACTGGCCTCTTCCTGTTGAGGACATATGCAAGTGTGTGGTGTTTGTTGGAGGATTGTGTTTATGTTGCATCCTGCAGCGAGGAAGCCTGTGATCTCAGATATGAGTAAACAGGAAGGATGAGGCCCATGTGTGAGGCAGGAGATAATATTAATGTCCCCCTTTTTAACTGTAACATTAGAAGGTGACATCCTACTAGGGCTAAATCCAGCTTTCAATGAGCAAAAAAGCACAAGATTTGAGAAGTAGAGTAAAGGGTTAATCAGAGTAAAGCATCTCAAAAAGTAGTGTAGATATTGATGATATTCAATATCAGAATTTGTGCGCAACTTATTGTTTTTCTCTATATTTATAGTGGCAATTGTCGAGAAGTTGACTGCAGCCATTTTGGATCTTGTGGAGCTGTACTGTAGTACCTTCAACGCTAATTTCCACACCATGCCACACAGCAGCAGATCCACAGCCCCAATTCAGGAAGCTGGCATGGTCACCAATGTGCTTTCCTTCAGTGTTTACGCCGCTCATCGGGTCCCCATCACGTGGGCTGCCAGGTATTACAATGTTTCTTGGTTTCGCCTCATCAGATTTTGGGAAATTTTAAATCTTATTTAACAAGGGTGCTTTATATTGATTAAAAGTTACAGCAGAGTCATAATGATACAAAAATCCTTTTGATTTTATCAGTTTATGACAAAATGTGTCAACCTTGTTCCTTTTGGTCGCCACATTAATAGATAAATTGGATTTATTGAAAACAAACTGTTTCAGATAACTTTTGTGAAAAATCGGCACTGAATAATCATGGTAAAATTCTATCATAGTCTTTTTTTTGTATATGGGAAAACATTTAAGCAGGGTAGTAATGTACTGTCATTTGACTTTGCATATAAGTCACAGTTCCCATGAAATGCCAAGTAAAACAACTGTTTTCAGTATTGTTTACAAGTAATTACAGTGCTCAGCATAACTGAGTACATTCATTGATTTGAAAATGAATATTTTGATCCATTTCTCAGTGAATATAGGCAATGTATTTTGGTGCATTTAAACCAAACAGATTTATTAAACAGATATATTTATTAAATTAACATTTTAGTCGCCAAACATATTTAGAAATTGATAGATAATTCAATTAAATTCAAGCAAAATATTGCAAAAAATTACAATCTACAAAATTTAAACTACATTTGTCAATTTTCTTGCCTCTTGTTTTTTTTCCTCTTTTTAAAATTTGTATTTAATATTATTCTATAACATACATTTGGGTGTGCTAGTTTGTGGACTGGTATCGTAAGTTATTTTGTTGGATAAGCTCCAGATTTGGCTTCAGTACTGACTAATCTAATGTATATGCACATATATAATATTGGATAGCTTCCTATTAAACATATGAACTTAAAAGATAGATTTGTGGGGGCTGTACTTGTATATGCTATGCACTGTATATTACAGTTATTAGTGCTAAATATTTTACAATTTATTTTAATATTTCACAGTACTACAGTTTGTGTTTTTATCCAATAAATGCAGCGTCGAGTGAGTATAAGCACTTGTGAAGATGGCAAACATTGAATATGAAAGGAGCTTGGGCTGTCATTTTGAATGAGATCAGATTTGCAGCAGTGCACATTCTCATGTTTGTTTTGCAGACACAAACCTATTAAGAATCAGGACTGACAGGTTTTTCTGTCAAGACTTTATGGTATCGTCTTACATGCTGTTTGCTTCATTTCTGCAAACAAAAAACTGAAAGTAGGAAAATATTTAAAAGCAAATAACATTCGAGAAGCATCTTTTCGGCAAAACATTGATTAATAAAAAAATTATAATTATGGTCCTGGATCTTGGCCTAGTTTTAATATCAGATTCAGTAGCGTTTAAAACATGTAGTAGTAGGATTTGGACTAATTTTTGTTCAAAATTACACCACACCAATTTGTTCTTCGATTTTTAGCTTGTAAATTTGTGTCTTTTTTTTAAATCCACTTTTTTTTCCAATGTATTTTTATCATTTATTATTTGAGTTTTTCCTTTTTATTGTTGAACACAAAAGAAGATATTTTGAATGTGATATTTTGGTATTTGGAAATTTGTAGCCATTGATTTCTGTAGTATTTTTTGATTTGTCTTTTGGATAAGACGTTAAACCAAGGTTTTCACTCTCTGTGGCCATTAAAAGTCCCATGGCACTTCTTGTAAAGAGTAGCGATGTGACCCCCGTCTCCTGGCCAAATCTCCTCCATTGGCCCTTAACCATCATGGCCTAGCACTCATCCCTATCCACCGAATTGGCTCTGTCACTGTCTCTCCACTCCACCAATAGCTGGTGTGTGGCAAGCGCACTGCCACTGTTGTCCTGTGGCTGCCGTCACATCATCCAAGTGGATGCTGCACACTGGTGGTGGTGTGGAGAGACCTAACTCATGATTATGACCATACACGATAAATGCGCTCTATAAATACACATTACATTTTTGGGGAATAAGGATGTCAATGAATACCTTTTTTCAAATGATCTTTAACAGAAAAACAAAGCTCCTAAATGTTTGGGAAGTAAGCCGTAAAAAAAAGAAAAGTGTTGCTTTTTTTCTCTCTTTAAATCATGAGGTCAACAGAAATTAGACCACAGGAAAAGTTGAATATTATGGAAATGATGGTTTGAGAGATGCAGCTGTACACCATCTGTCCACATTGCTGATCCCCTTCAGTAATCCAGCAGGATTATTTGGCATTGCGTTGCACAGAGAGACCTCTCGAGATCCACATTCCCTCATTTCTCACTCCTCTCCGTCCCAACCCAGAATTGCCGGCGTGGAGAGACAGATGCTGGCCAGCCCTAAATGTCAGCACACCTCGCCCAGTCGTTCAGTGATCAACTCATTCGGGCTCTTTCCCTCCCCCGCTCAGCATAGGAATGGTCTCTCCCTCCATTGACCTGCTCTTTGTTTCCCTCTGAAACTGATGCTGAGTGTGGAGCGAGTCTTTACAATGGGGTGTGTATGGGAACTCGGCATCACCTTTGACCTCTAGAGGCCAGGCGGAGGGCAGGCCAGGCACCTGTGCAGTGGTGACGGGACGGCTGGCGCTCTCTTGCGTCCCATCTGCTTTGGGCAATTAGAGTCAATCAGAAGGGGCTGATCTAAAAGTTCTGTTCTGCTGTAGGACTTTAGACTGTAGGCAGGGATCTTTTAATTGCGAAGTTTCATGTTTTTGTGCTCGCTGTTTGCTTCATTTCTGCAAACAAAATATTGAAGTAGCAAAATATTCAAAAGCAAATCACATTTGAGAAAACTCTTTCAGCAAAACAAGGATTTATCAGGAAAAATAATTACCATCTTGGCCTAGTTTTAACTTTGCAGGGTCTCCGCAAGGTCTTAATAGTTGATAAATCAATTATGAGAAAATGAAGGCCCTTAAAAGCTATTAAAGAGCCTTAATAACGTTTTTAAGAGTTCTTAAATTTTGTTCAATTGTTGTCCAAAGTGTTTGACTCCAAAAAAGCATAAATATATTTATTTTCCTCGTAATATTAACAACAGCATGCTCGAGCCATGAGGTTGGTTCTGGCCAGGGCGGGTTCACCCAAGCTCCTCCGTCTGGGTAATGTCATGTGACGTAATATGACGCTCTCCACATGTAGCGAAACCATATAGCGAAATGCATGGCAACATGGAAAAATGTAGGTTTGCATACTTCTGGTTGGAGAAAGACGAGTTTAAACAGTGGCTGAAGCCTGTCACCGAAAACAACAGTGAAATTAATTCTTTCAAGTTTTGTTTCTTCCGAGCTCATCTGAGTTCTGTTGCATGGTTGTGCTCCATTGATTTATTTAACTACAACTGTTTATTAAGTTAAAGGTTTGATGCTGATTAGAACTTGAAGTGGCGATAAGATCTTAAAACATTCTGAGAAGGTCTTTCAAAAGTCTTAAAAAGATTTTGAAATTACCTTTAGGATTCCCGCATATACCTTGTTTAAAATTAGGTAGCATTTTGGAATCTCTGCTCTTAAATATTGGCCTGATTTTGAATGAGTTTCATGTTTTGTCATTGAATGCATGTTTCTATTCTGGAGGGCATGAAAACAGGCTCTTCAAGCTCTAGAGCTTTGTTGATACTCGCCTCCTATAGTAAAACTGTGGTTAGAACCGGCCAATTTGTTTAAGTCTAATTTGGCCTACAAACACCACAGACATGCAAACATGATACACTGTAAATGTGAAGTTAAATTAAGTTAGCTTAAGTTCATATTTATGTTACATTAAAAGAGCACTCCACCTTGAAAAGATTCCTAGAGTTAAACTGTTAACTCAAACAAGTTTTTTAATCCATTTAGCCAATTTCTTGTTCTGGTGGGGTCACATTTTTTCTCAGTTTAACCCAAAGTGACTTGTTAAAGGAGGAAAAAAAGGTTTTCGTGCTAATTAACAATTTTGAAGTAGTCTAAGTGCAGAGTGTATGTGTGAGCCCAATGCAGGAGTGCTTTAAAGCAATGCAGTTTAACACTAGCATATTGCTTTATTCTTATCAATGACACACATTCAGTATTAATCCACACAGTGACAAAAGCTGAACTATTTTGAAACGTGACCAGTGCATGTGTGTAGTAACAGCTGACGGTGGCCTTAGCAATGACAAACAGCAGTGGATCGCGAGCTCAAAAACGCATTTAAATCCGTTAACAAAGCGGCACGCGTTGCGTTTTTAACGTGGTTTTAGACGCGATATAAGAATATTAAAAGTTAACCTGATACAGTACAAGCGGTTACAAGTAACAAAACACTTACAACACAATTAAATACATAATTTGCAAGCTAGAAAAACGAGATGGTAACCATAAAGTAACTGATCCATGAACTGTGTACTGTAAAGTTCCTGTCAAGCACTGACAAAGTCCCTTACATCAATAGTCCTACCAAATGGCTGACGAATCCCCCACTACAAGCATATAGGTTGCTAAAGCGCTCGTCAGAAAAATGATGGGAACACGGCACAAGTTTGGACTATGATGCTGAGGTATTTTTGCAAAAATAAACTTCAACCACTGACTCTTCACAGCCTCATCTTTGGGTAGGGAAAATAACACTAACTTTCCCTCACATCTCAGAGCCCAGTGTCTATGCGACTTGATTCATCTGCTACAGTGTTTGTCTTCCTGTACAGTTTTCCTTCTACAGTGTTTGTGGGTGGGGCCGGGGTTTTAAGTTTTTCCCTGGTCTTTGCGCACAACAAATGGGCGGGGTTTGAGTTCCATATCAACTTCACGCTGGCATGGCTAAAGACTCGTTACAATGGCAATTCATTCGAACCACTCTGAAATGACTCTTTTATAGATGAATCAATAGTTTTAAACATGGCACACTTTCAGATTTAAGCCTTAGCTGGATACTTTACTTCACTTCACGTGCATTGAGTTTGATTTATAAAATTCACAAATGGTTTAATTTTTAATAGCCGTATTTCCTGGAAAATAACTAGCAACAATATAAGGGTGTACTTGCACTATGCTATCTGAACCATGCCCAGGCCCGTTTCCCAGATCGTTTGAGAAGTGTGAGTGCTCTGAATCAGGCTCAGGCGCGGTTCATTTGGCTGGCCCTGGCCCGGTTGGAAGAGGTGTGCCAGAGCGTGGTTCACTTGGGGTCAGCGAAACTGAAGACACAAGGTGAATTTTAAGGGATGGTTTCATATGGATTTATTAATCATTCTTACTGTTCAATGAATGCAAACTATCATAGATTATTCAAGACACAAACTTTATGATTGTTTTATGAGCGTCAAAAGTGGCTGATCTGTTTGGCTAAATCTTTGACCGTGTCTCACAGCATCCCAAACAACTAAAACGATATAACTAAACAAATTTCCGCTGTGCTGAGCGAGAGCGTTTCATTACTGAACAGCGCATCATCGATGACGTAAGCGTGCTTAGGCGTAAATGCAATGTGAGTGCGGGCCATCGGGGACGGGATGGGGACAAGCATGCTTCGGCCCGGTTCAAGGCAACTGTACATAGTATGAGTACACTCTAGGTGTCACCAGGCCAAAATTGCATTACAGAAAAATAAAATATATTAAGTTACATCTGGTATGTTGAACTAATGTAAATAAAATGAAAAATGAAAAAAAGAAAAAAAACCTTTACAAACATTGTAACCATGTATTTAGTTTTAGTCAATCCACAACAAATACTTTAACGAATCTAACAAACTCGTCTCCTTATTTGACACTAAATCAAAGGGATTGTGTGCTTTGTGCATATTTTGCTAAATGTTAATTATAATATGATGTGGTGTTTCAGAAGTCAGCTTTCAGATGATAAAAATCATTATTCTGTAGGATATACTAATGAAAAATAACAATAAGATCATAAAATTGTAAAAAAAATATTAATAATAAAAGAGAGAAGCTTTAAGGGCTCCCTGTGGTTTTCCTGCCATTTATCTAATAGTAATTTTAAGGAAACAATAACCATGGTGCTTTTACTCTGGAGTGTTTTTCAGAATCCTCTGATCAGTATTAGGATTAGCAGCATTAGTATTGCACTCACATGTTTTTTCTTCCCTCTCTGGTATTTCATTTAGCTTGGGAATGTTTTTACTTCTATTTAAATCAGTCTCGGGAGAGTTCATTTTCCTTTTAAGAGTCTCTATAAGTGCTTAAATTGAAGCTGAATGATGTGGGAGAACATCGTATAATGTTGGGATTAGGAGAGACGAGCTGGGGAAAAAAGGTGGCGGAGTTTCTGCAATCATTAACCAAGCTCACGAACACTATATATAAAAGCATGTCTGCATTAGTAAAGACTCAAGTTTTCTAAAGCTTTAGGAAGACTTTTTTTCACTTTTGATTTCAAAACAATGTTTGTTAAAAGTGACTTGCTTGTTTTTTTTGTTTTTTTTTTGCCAAATTTATTTATTAATATTTTGTGCTGATACAATAGCATAGACTTACAAAAATAAGTAAAACACTGTTCTGCTTTTTCACAACTAAGAACAAATGACCATGAAAACAATATAGTTAATAAAAAACACATTAAATGTAAATAAATAAATAACAATAAACTAACAATAAAAGTTTTTTCCCCTTCTGCTTCAATATCAATAGTGTTAATATAATTCTGTAATTTTGTAAAAAGATTTCAAAGACCCTCCTAATGAAAACAAACAAAAAAAGTATTTTATCCATCTGTCATATAAAGGTGGAGATGTTTGTTGCCACTTATAGAGAATAAGCCTCCTAGCCACTAATGTGGTGAAAGCAACAACATTCTGTACTGTTAAAGGCAAATTTGGCCTAAACAGAATTCTGAATAGTGCTGTTAGAGAGTTTGGAATGGCTGATATGTTTGTTTCTTTAAAAGAATCAATCATTTTAGATCAAAAAACTGTCAAACTTGGACAAGACCAAAACGTGTGTGTGATTTGCTGCAGATTGTTGACATCTATTACAAGTATTACTTCTATTTGGGTATATTTTGGGTAAATTAGCACTAGTGTAGTGTGCTCTGTGAAAAATCTTGCATTCCATTTAAACTGTATCGAGCACTTGTGAAGAACTATGTACAAAATAGAGTATATAATCCCATTCTATTTCACTGATCCCTAACTCTTATTACCAAATATTCTTAGGTAATTCAGAGGAATTAGAATTAAAATAATTTATTGACAGATAGATGATGGAGACTAAAAGGACCATTAAAAAAAAAAATGTTATCATGGTGAATAGTTTGTTTTATAATATTTAATTGTATTTTTTATCAGTTTATTTGATTTTATTGTAATATTTTAGATTTTATTATATTTATTTTATCCTGTTTATTCATTTCTTTGGACTGCTAATTGGTATTACTATAAACAAATCATAGCTATATACAAAATAGTTTTTGCTATGGGGATAGTTTCAGCTGTGACATGGTTTTCTCATGGTCAAACATTTTTTTGTGCCTCTCTTAATCATGCATAGTCTTCCGAGAAATCAGTGCTTTTAAGATTATTTAAATATTAAAAGATTCAGTCCCCCCAAAATGAAAAGACTTCTCATTTATTCAGTATTCAAATTACTTTATTCTCTGAAACATTGATGGAAGTTTTTTGTGGTCACTAACTTGAATGTAGTTCTTGAATGTAAATGGAACTACACCAAAATCACCAGCACGGCGTCCTAAATGCACTCATGACTTGTAAAATTCGAAGTCTTCTGAAGTCTTATTGTTGATATAAATGGGGAACAGACTTCTTTTTAAAGTTTTCACAAAACAAATTATGACATTGCAGTCTTTACCAGATTTATTCAGAGAAACGGCAACATCTGGTTTGTGAATGAATTGTTCTTTAGAGTCAGATCTCTATATTTTTTGATGATTCAGAAGATCAAGTACTTTAAACCAGGCTGAATGAATAATTCACACGTCTGACTGATCTGTTTTCCAAAATCAGCTCAATTTGTTCATTACGGTTAGCAGTTTTCCATTGATCAGTGTCTTGGCTTCTGTTAGATCTAACATTTTGCTGATCTCACCCTCTTTTTCTGCTCTCTCTCTTGAACAAAAACACACCTACAGCTATGAAAATTTCTTCCTGTCCTGTTCTCTCACCCATGGCGGCGTGGAGCTTTGTGCCCCTCAACACACCAGTAAACAGTCGGTCAGCAAATATCTCTTCCACCTGGTGGTGTGGGACCAGAGGTGAGCCTGATGCCAATTTACATGCTTCACAGTACAATGAATACATCTACTTTGCATTGTCGAAAAAATAAAAATGGCCTAATGTTTGAGCTTGTTAGTTTACTTCAGATGTCAACTTCGAGAATAGCTCGCCCAACTCCACTTCCTGTGGCTGTTTTTGCACTTCTTACTGTAGAGTTTAGGTATTGTTCTGGGATATTTTAGTGCGCAATTGTCATTTATTTCCTTTTTCCTGTTGAACATATATTTAGGTTCATGTATGTAGGTGTGTATATGCATTATTATAGCTCCAAGTGTAGGTGTTAAAAAAGGTGGTATTTGTGTTCTTAATTCTAAATTTGCCTGTTGTGGAGGCCATTTTGCTATTTGGAAAGTGTGATTCTGACTGCTATTATTTTAATCTCTTTTTTTTTCCACAACAGAGTTTGCTTCCCTGTTCAGATCAACCAGTTGCCGAGGGAGTCACAGCTGACAGTTACGTTGTATGCCACCCCTTTACCACCCCCTGGAGGAGCGGAGGAGAAGAGCAAGCAGAAACGCAGCATTGAATCTTTGGGTTGGGTCACCATGCCTTTATTCAACTTTAGACAGTAAGCATCTGCTTTTATTTAAATATTTTAGCTCTCAGATTTTTCTGTGTAAATTAATGATGTCATTACAGGTGCATTAAGTAGTATTTGAATAATGATTTTGACCAAAGTGTCAGACCAAGCCCCAAAACACACTTGCAGCCAATCAGCTGTTAGAGGCGGGTCTATTAATAGTCTCAAAAGGTGCGTTCAACTTGAACCACGGCTGCAGCCGGTGATCAAGATAAGTCGAGCGCAGGCAGGGGCGGAGTTCAGGGCTTAAAGTTGCAGCAGTTATAATGACTAATCACAGGGCGTCATCATTTATTTTATTATTTTTTTATTTATAACAACAAAAGATGTACTGTGTATATATAAAAAAGAATACAGTCTCTACAAACTATAGTTCATTTTAAACTACAAGTGGATTCTGAATTAAATATGAATTAAATATATATTATATTTATTTACATTTATAGATATAATACTTTTCAATATACATTAGTGTAAAACCTAAACGAAGGTGTTTTTATTGGGTCTTAAACAATGATTAAGTTTATTTTGGATAATGAAAGCATTTTCAAAAAAGCACTTTAATTCAAAAAGATTGAACAAAAGGACAGTTCTAAAATAAGTGAGCTACACTTTAAGTAGAGGAAAGAGCAGGTACATCAATTCAACTTTTAAAGTTTGTGCATAAACGGCTTGACAGGAATTTATTTTTATAATCATATTTAATAAAATAGTTCTTTAATTGGTTGAAACCTTTAAGGGCGTCATGATCAATGGTGATGATTATTTTATTACAAGTCTGTAAGACTTATTTGAGTTAATAGTTAGGTTATTCACTAAAATATATAATTTAAATGAATTCAGTAAATGGCTGTATAAAGAGTCTAAAATAAACCTATGCATCAATCTATCATTTATAAACAAATTATTTAACAAAAATGATACTTGTAGTCTTTTAATAAGCATGATGTAAACAAGACAGAGATGGCTATAAAAAGTTAATTGTTTGTTTTAAAATTTGTGAAATGGAATCCAATATGGTTGTTGCCATGAGCTGAACTCAGCCAATCGTTTATTATCGGTGTCATCATCGCAGCTCCTGCAGTCGCTCTTCAGATGCTGCACTGACTAAGTCTGCTGTCAGATCTCGGAGCGCTGTCGCGATGCTTTGATGCCACATGTGACAGTCATATGGTGTCTGCATAGCCGGATAAGTTCTAACCAGCATGCACTGCTTTAAGACAGATTTCGATTGGTCTGCGCAGCACTGCATGAAGTTGAACGCACCTAAAAATACCAAAAACAGGCGCGGTCTTGTTGTGGTGTGAGTTGTGCTTGTTTTGAAGTTTTCAAATAGCTGAAAATGAACTGTTTAATGCATCTTTAATGATAATTGCATGAATTCAATCATACTGGAGGGCATGAAAACAGGCTCTTTAAGCACTAGAGCTTTGTTGATACTCACCTCCTATAGTAAACCAGTTGTGGTGATTAGAACAGGCTGACTTCTGCAAGTCTGATGCGGCCTACTAACACCACACACATGCAAACAGTTTTTTTATTTATTTATTTATTATTTATTTATTTGCCCAGAGCAAATGCGTGAGGGCAGGTCTGTGCCTGATCAGAATTGCGCAACTGGATTATGCAGAACACTCACATGAAAAAAACAAACAAACAGGAAAGAGCGGATGAAGGGGATGATGCCGTCTACCACTTCAGAAGCGTTTACAGACGAATTAATATCAAAGAAAAACAGCACGATGGTAATATGGGAATATTTTGGTTTCAAAGTCACAGACACCAAACAAAAACAGGTGATTTGTAAGAGCTGTCGCAGAAATGTTGACACATGAAGTGGAAATAGAACAACCATCACCTAAAAAAACACCACAGGCGGCTATATGAGGAGGGTCTTGCAAAAAAATTCATCTGATAGTATTGCCAATGACACTCAATCTTGTAAATGTTGGGAGTAAGTTAATATCTTTTCAGTTTCTTTTTTTAACGAACCTTCGCTGCAGTAAGAAGCTATGATACAGATTATTGAGCTGAATCTTGACTTTAAAATTAAATCGCAGTATCTGTCAAAAAAAAAATCACAATTAGATAGTTTCCTTAAATCGCACAGCCCTTCTCTTAACTGTCAAACACCTTTTAAAATGCTTTTTCGGATGCGAAAAATGGAAAATAATTAACCCGGTTTTAATTTGTTTGACAGATGTAAGTTAAGAAGGCAGCGTGTTTATACGACTGACACAACGTGAGGTGTAATTTATTTTTTAACGTGCGAAAATTATGGACTAAAATTTTGAATTTGGTGTGCAATACCAATTCAAATTATTCAAACGATTCAGTTTTGTTTCCAAGGAGGTGAAAGGCAGATGTTTATATATCAAACATTTTTTGTTTTGTTGGAGCTGAATAACATAAAATACATGTATATACATAAAGTACACATTTAAGATTCCAAAATCGTAATTCATATGAACCTACTTTCTATTTCACTTTTTAGAAATCTCTTCCTTTTAGAAGCATCAGAGTTTTCAGTACAATGACAGAAATATCTCTTATTTTGGTTAAAGGCAACATGGGGATGAATTAATAATCATAGAATTTCTGCTTTATGGTATCTATCACTTTTAAAAATATCTAATTTATAAGAAGGAAGTTAACTGATCATTAAAACGAACTCAAATGCACGTCAGAGTCCAAATAATTAACTATACATCTTAGTAACATGCCATACTTATATTTTTTTCTACTTCAGAAAGTGTTAACTGCCGTAATATTTACTCAACAGCCAGGCTTACGTTGTGTAAAGATGTTCTTTAATTCTTAGGAAGGTTGACTTGTTTGCTTTAGGATCTGTTTGCTGGATTAATATTGTATTACTTGGGAAAAAATATTTATCTTTGCTTCCAAGATAAGTTCAGAAATGAACTCAGCAGGTCAAGTACGTATGTATTTATACTCCATCTTTGTCCACATCCTGTTGTTGCTTGTTTCTATGCATCCATAAAAGGATGTTAGGTGTTTTCTGACCTCGTTTTTTCCTCTTCCTTTAGTGTTCTGACCTGTGGGAGGAAGCTGCTGGGTCTCTGGCCTTCAACTCCAGGCAGTGGAAATGCTCGCTCCAGTACACCAAACTTCAGCCAGCCTGACAGCGTCATCCTACAGGTTCGGCTTTTTGCTTTTGTGTAATCATAGAGTAAAATGTTTCCTGCTTGTCCTACTTTATAATCTATGACAGTCAACACTGACTCGCCTACAGTTTCAGTAAACTCGCATTTACTCTTCACTCATTTTCTTTCACTCATCTCCTCTTGTATTTTGGTTGATCTGGGTCTGTATTCACAAAACATTTTACCTTACTACTAAGAGTTTTTTTAAATGCAGTAAATGATTTAAGATTTATTTTCTCTTAAAAAAAGCTCTTCACAAAGCTGCTGAGACTAACTTTCAGTAAGCAGTAGAGAGCAGTCTTAAGCTAAGGGTAAGGGCAGGGTTGTCCTATGGATTATGTCAGCATGTTTGCTAACAATGGGCATAAAGATTGGCTGATGGGGAAGGGGATTCTGTCAGATTTATTAATGGAAATTTTGTAGAGCAGGAAATTCGAATAAAGATTATAAAATCCAGGCTAAGGAAAGGGTTACATTCGTATGCCTCATTCAGATTAGCAGCACCTCTGCCTGTCGCTCTTGGTGGTGATCTGCTGCAAACACAGGTCTGTGTAGATATATACGACACGAATACAACCGCCCTCTGAGAGAGGATCACGTGAGCTCAACTGGTGCTCCTATAGGCTGTCGCTCAAGAAAGTCACTCTTCATTAGCATATATTTGAAGGATTCTCAACTTTGTTGTGTCACTGGACACCCCACCTGATCACCAATGGTTGCCTTGTAGACTGAGGTTGCTGAAAGTTGCTCGCTCTCCATTGAAATAAACAGTCGCTTGTCGCTTTGTCTATGCGAGTCGCTTGTTGTGTAAATGAGACTTAAATGCGTGCCCTTTGCTTTTAGAGATTTAGATATAATTTTTTTTTTACTTATAAGTTAATAATTAGACAAATAAATTTCTTTAATATTTGAAAATGTTTTGAAAATATAATAAAAATGGCTTAATGTGTATTTCTAAAATGTATATTTGCATAAATATATATATTTTGGCTGTTGTTGAGAAAAAAAAGAGTATTTGTCTTCCATGATTAAGGTAAAAACTTTTTAAAATCTCATTGTGTTCATTTTCAAGCCATCTTCATCTTTTAGGAGCCATCTTCTATACTCCTTGCATTTTTCAAATTTAGGAGCTAGTTTTAGTGCTAAAACCATAGAATGTAAAAGAAATGGATGTAGTATCCGTGACAACACCCATAGGTTTCTGAAGAGCACAAATGAAGCTACGAGTCATCATCGATCCCACCAGGGGTTACCAAAAAAGGGCAAAGAGGCGGAGCATCAGAGGAGCTACAGATGCCTGCTAGCATTTTGCTTAGACAGGCTTTTCTTTGGGAGAAACTCTTCATATTACCTGCAACTTGTTTGTGTTTCGACCACATGAACTTGGTTGTATACTATATCAATAAAGTGTTTAGACTTTTAAAAACGCTGTTGTAATGCAGGAAAACGTAAATTACTTCCATAACCTTTAAATATAGTCTGTGTTAGTAAATGCAAGGCTATTTCTGAAATCCAGGCATAACACTGTATGACAGCATTTCTGATGACTGTTTTATAGCCTACAGCTAATAAATCTCTCAGATTCTGTAGTGCTTTCAAGTTCTAAAGAAAATAATTTATCATAAATTATCTTAAACAAATACATTTATAGAGCTGGTATACAAGTATATAATTTGACTCACCTTGGAAATGGAGGCAATTTGAATGGTTTGTGAGCAAAAGAAAGTGCACACGGCATGCCATATTGTCTGATAACTGTAGGAAATAATTCCAAAAGGTAATTTACTTGTGTATTGTGTATGCTAAATTTAGTATTACAATCAGTTAACATCTGGAGTTCTTGGAGCCAACCCCCAAAGGCCAGTCAATGAATTGCAGTTTCAGTTACTTTTGTATTGGCTTCACTAGGTAGAGCGGGATGTTGCCGCTTGGCTAAAACACTTTGTAAAATAGAGCAAAAATGTAGGAGTTGTAAATTGAAGACTGATGCCCATTATTTTTTTTCTCATAAATCAGCAAGGAGATTCTTTTAGATCTTTCTTTGAGATTAATGTTTTGTTAATAACAGACTGTGTGTTTTATTTAATGTCACTTTCATTTTTTTTCTAACATCATTTATTTAAAAAGTCACTAATCGTTACTTTTAGGGAAAAGTGCACTGGAAAATGTTAAAATGTGAAAGTTTATAAAAAGGAAGAATATATTTTTGAGTGCATGTCTGGATAGATTATATTTGACGGAGTATAATGAAAGTTATGTTCAGCGCTTGGCTCATAAATTGGGCGGTAATAGGGTCGGGCCAGCGTGCTAGTGGAAATATAAGGAAGGAACTGTCCTGCTTCTCGCAAAATGTTCTAAAAGTAGGTCAGATAGCTCTGCAGAGAGAGAGAGAAAGAGAGAAAGATGGATGCAGAAGTATTACTTTTAAATTCATATAAACAGCCCAGAGCAAAATGCAATGCTCAGGAAATATTCTGACAGCACAAAACTAGATGTTTTATTTAGATGTTTTGTAGCAAAACTACTAGAAAAGTAATTGAGTTCAGTGTACACTTATAAACAGTTTTTTAAACTATTCATTTAAACGCACAGATTGATTGTCCTCTAATATCTGCATTTTTTTGTCTGTCTGAACGTTATGAGCAGTAAAGTGTCTTTGGTAAATATTCTTCTTTAAAAGCAGTCATCAGTGTCATACAGTTATTCAGATGTCTTGCTTAAATGCAAATTTTTTAACAACTCGTATCAATGATGAAAACGGTTGTGGTGCTTAATGTTTTTTTTCCTATATTCAGAATAGCCTGATGAATTTAAAAGTAAAAAAAAAATTAAACTAAAAGTAGCTGGTAAATCTTCCTGTTTCATGTACTTGTAATTAATGTATAAAGCCTTGTTTATACTCGACACGTTCGATTGAGTACGAATGTGCCATCATCGCTGTGTTTGCAGAGGTTTGCTTGTTGCGTGCAACAATTTCAGCTTGCTGAGCGCACAATTTTTTTTAAAAACTCGAGCGTACAGTTCACGAGGTGCCACGTTTCATTTGAGTTGAATATTTTGAAGAGATTTTGTCTGAAACGGGTACGACGTCCATGCGTGATCATAGGGATAACCAGATGGACAATAATTATTGGATAGAAATTGCAACAGTGGGAAAGGAGGAAAGTCTTTTTGTTAAAAAGTTTAGGAAAACTTAAGATAACTGGAAAAAACTTTGATTACTGGAAAATAATATTTGAACCTATTAGTTTACAATATACTGATGCCCTGTTTTTCTCGGCTTTATTGGTAATAATGGTTTATTCTTTCCATAAAAAAAATATATATTTGTAGAGCAGCCCGTGTTCTGTTGTCAATAATATTTTAATAAACTTTAAACAGTAAAACTGTCCGAGATATGAACAAAAGCAAGTGAGCAACAAAGTTTGATTAAAAAAAAATCTTGAATGATTATAAAAATCTTTAGAATCATTGAAATAATTTATAAAAGTTATAAAAAATATATATATTATTTTAAATATCTTGAACAATGTTAATGTTTATTCGTCTGGATTTACGATGGGGTTCTTTGACCACCCCTCTAATTGTAAAGAAAATCACAAGGTATAAAAGCCTTGTCTGTTTTGTGAGGTGCGCGCAGTCAGCAGAGGTGCGTGATGTGGCATCAGGCGAAAGTATAAATCAGGCTTAATAATGACACGGGTAAATGGCATACTGGAGGGCATGAAAACAGGCTCTTCAAGCACTAGAGCTGTGTTGATAGTCACCTCCTACAGTCAACCAATTGTGCTGATTTGAACAGGCTGACTTTTGCAAGTGTGGCCTATTAACACCACACACATACACATTTACATGTGTGTGTGTGTGTGTGTGTGTGCGCCAGTTCCTGTGCTAAACAGACATTTAACTGACTATAAGAAACTTTGCAAGTACTTGTCAATTTACACTAACCCTAACCCCAAACTAACACACTACTTATAATCTAATGAGAGTTGATGACATGTTGATGCAATGTAACTTAAATTCAAAATAATCAAAATAAAGTGTGAGCTTTTTTTCTTATTCCTGCATTGCACCTCCATAAAAGAATCATGTGTGTAAATACAAGAATGATTGTCATAACTTATAACGATAGAGCAGGACCACATTAATAACTGACTTAAAGACTGAAGCTGCAAATCCAGCTTTAAATTACAGAAATATATGAAATGTTCAACTATATCCTATAAGAAAACAGTTTATACAGTATTGTTAAAATCAAAGAAAAGAAGCTATGGTGAGCATGAGACCAATCTCAAACATTTGGCCACCATTCATTCATTCGTTTTCTTGTTGGCTTAGTCCCTTTATTAATCCGGGGTCGCCACAGCGGAATGAACCGCCAACTTATCCAGCAAGTTTTTAAGCAGCGGATGCCCTTCCAGCCGCAACCCATCTCTGGAAAACATCCACACACACATTTAACCCATACACTACGGACAATTTAGCCTACCCAATTCACCTGTACCACATGTCTTTGGACTGTAGGGGAAACCGGAGCACCCGGAGGAAACCCACGCGAAGGCAGGGAGAACATGCAAACTCCACACAGAAACGCCAACTGAGCCGAGGTTCGAACCAGCGACGCAGTGACCTTCTTGCTGTGAGGCGACAGCACTACCTACTGCGCCACTGCCTCGCCCGTTTGGGCACAAGTGTAGATTAATTTGCTGTTAAAAACAAAAGTGAAGCACATATTAATGTAGATCTGTCTTAAATGAGGATGAAACACAAAAAGAAGTTTCTTGAAAAATGATCTAAACCTCTACGCTTTGACCCTCATAGACTTGTATTTTCTACTATGGAAGTTAGTGGTTACAGGTTTTCAGTTTTCCTCTCAATATCTTCTTCTTTGGTTTTAACATATTTAATTATTTATTTATTTAATGAATTGTATAAATTTTGTTAGTCAGATGCAAAAACAGTCCAAAAAACAACATTTATTAGAAACAGGAATTTGCATTTAGTCGAATTTACGATCAGTAATGCACAATTTAATGCATATCAGCTTAATGCATTTATTTTGAAATGAATGAATGAGAGAAACTAAATGTATTGCCCTGTCTCTTTTAAAAATGGCACTGAAGATTGCTGAAAACACACACACACATTCAATCATCACAAACACCTGAGACCTCCCTCTGCACACTGAGTCACCAGTTCCTCCACATATATAAAATCCTCCCTTAACACATCCAGACGTGACATTTTCACCACTGCTCTGTCTGTAAACAGCACTTCCCGCTGGTATTGTTCTGAATCTGTTCGGTAGATCACATGCGCACATGGTTTTCTCTTCACTCCGACCAAATTCCCACCCTCCACTCAGCCCTCCAACTATACAGTCCCCCTTTCCTCTTTCTGCCATCTCCCTGTGCCAAGCCGGCCCATAGTAGTGCCAATAGTGCTCTTTTGTGCCCCAATGCCACGGCTTTGTCTAAGGGCACTGGGCTGTGCAGTTTAAACTGGGACGGATGCCTGTTCGGTTGGGTTTGCCCCTCATTAAGGTGGTGGGGTTATTCAGGTTATTCAGTGTGAGGTGGCAGATTTCCCTCAAACTGCCCTGTTAAAACGGCCCCACGGCTACGATGCGTCTGGGTGTGATGACACATCTGGGCCTCGTTAAAACCGCCTAAACGTGCACTCGCTCCCCCCTAGCTTCTCTTCTTGTCCTATACTGGACTGCTTTTCTTTCACTCTTTTTCGCTGACCCCATTTTTCACATTCTTTTCCTTTTCAATACACGCATGTATTTGATGTTTTGCCAAACTAAATCCTTGACGACACTTTTTGTACTGCACCGTTGAATCTGCTGGTGGAGTTTGTAAATGAGTATAAATTAGAGTCCTGCTTTTTTCCTTGATGAAAATGTCTACTCATTAGAAATAAAATAATAAAACATTTCTGTGATGAAGAATTAGAAGAATAAATCAAAAATGGGCCCAAATACACCTAATTAAATCATGATATGGACAAAACTTTAATATTAAAACACAAAACCGTTTCAACTTGATGGAATAGTTTGAAAGAATAAAGAATACATTCACATCACGCTGCCTTTATAAAATAAAAAAAATAAGCTAAAAAAGAATCTATTTATATGTATTTATTTATTTTATTTAGGTTTTTTTTATTTATTAAAATTTTTTTTATCAAAGTGATTTGGAAAAGGACAAACTAAAACATTAAAGTTAAAAAGGAGTATTTTATATTTGTTTATTTATTTATTAATTTAAAATATATTTATATTTTTTATTTATTTCTTTAGTTATTTTCTTTTAATTAAAGTGATTTGTAATTGGACAAACTAAAACAATAAAGTCAAGCTGAAAAGAGTGTTATATTTATTATTTTTTTTTATTAGTTTTATTAAATTTTTATCTTTCATTTTTTTTCATTTAGTTTTTTTTTTATCAAATTGATTTGGAATTGGACCTTTTCGGCTTAGTCTCTTTATTAATCTGGGGTCGCCACAGCGGAATGAACCGCCAACTAATCCAGCATTAACTAAATCCAGCTGCAACCAATCACTGGGAAACACCCATACACACTCATTCACACACATACACTAGGGACAATTTAGCTTGCCCAATTCACCTGTACCACATGTCTTTTTTGCTGTGAGGTGACGCTACCCACTGCGCCACCGCATTGCCCCGGAGTCTATTTTATATTTATTCATTCATTAAATGATAAATAATTAATTAATTAATTTATGCTTTTAGATATTTTAAAGTGATTTGAAATTGGACAAACTAAAACATTTCTATGTAATAAAATGGTTAAAAATGTAATTGTGTATGTTGTAATGAAAGATACACTTTTGAGCTGCATGTGTGAAAAGATCACAACAAGTGTAATCTGCTCATCAAATTGAATCTTTATATGAATACAAAGCAGTCTTTGTGATTTTCACACATTGCCTTGTCATTTCTTGTAATGATTGCTATTGGCATTGTTAGAATTAATGAAAAGTGGCTGGACAACTGATGAGTATTGATATTTCATATACGTTTCTATTATTAAATACTTGTGTATTCTAATATACAAAGCATATCAGGTCACATTACATACATATTTTTAGTTACATATTTCATTTTTCATAAAAGTAAATTACATTTATTATCATACCACTTCACCTTAATTTATGACCCAATAAAAGCCATCTTCACTGAATGAACTTTATTCTGAGCAGAAGAGAGCTGCCCAGGGGTGTTACTGACTTCCTTCCAGGTGGCAACATTTGTTGTGAAGGTCATGAAATGCATGAGAGACTTCAGCAGTCATTATTGCAGTGTTGTGTTTTTTCTTTTTATTCTGCTAATGGATGAAGTGTGATGCTGAGAGGCATATGGCAGTAATGATTGGATGGATTTCAACATAGACTGACAGAAGTGTGAAAACAGCCCCAGATGCCCTATTATAAACCATCATTTATAGCTTCATTTGCTGTCCTAATAGAGTTTTCTTGACTTCAGATCTGTTTTAGTCACTGGATCTGTGCGGTTGTATTTTGTTTTTTTCACTTTTCAGCTGTGTGTGTATTGGAAGTCTGCTGTTATCGTTTAGTGTGTAATTTGACGTGTTCAAGGGGAAAGCCTCAGCTGTTCATGGTGCTGTTCTGGCTTTCAGCGCTCATGTTAACTGCTGCCATCCGTGACCGTGAACTTGACTCTTTCTGCTTCGGATCATAAACCTTCTAATTTCACTCTTGTCCCATCTTTGCACCCCATGAGCTGGAGAAAATGTTACCTGTGATAACCATTTGTTTTCTTTATATCCTTAGTGCTCCATTGAACAGAATAGAGTTGTTGGGCTACATGAGTGATCTATGAATATGACGTAGTGATATGATTTTTTTATTTTCAGGGGATATTAAAATAGCATTTTAAAAATCATTAGAATGGGTTTTAATATAAATTGTCACAAGTGACAGTTTAGCTCAGGGCTGTTCAAACTCAGTTCTGGAGGGCCAGTGTCCTGCAGAGCTTAGCTCCAACCGTAATCAAACACCCTCTTGAACCAACTAATCAAGCTCTTACTATATATTCTAAAAAACTTCCTGGCAGGTGTGTTGAGGTTGGAGCTAAACTCAGCAGAACACCAGCCCTCAGAGGACCGAATTTGGACAGCCCTGGTTTAGCTGGTTCATTCTGATGTGGTGACCCCTTATAAAGCAGGGAATAAGCTGAAGGAGAGCGAGTGATGTTATGATGTTAAATTATACTTAAAAATGTTAATATAACTCTTTCCATGATTTACTTCATTTCTATGCACAATGACTCAAATGTATACAGAATAAAATCATTTAAAACAAATATTTACATGCACTGCCTGGCAAAAATAAAAATGCTACAAAAAATATTATGTTGGATTTTTATTGCAGTGATGAATATATATTTTAGCTTCCTATATGTTCACCTTTTCTTTTAAGTAAGCTTTTTATCGGGCTGAAATAAAAAAAAAAAACAATGCTAAAAACTTTTTCATGCATAAATTGACTCATAGTTGAACTAAACCTGAACATCTTTGGGATGTGGATGGCATTTTGAAGAAATAAAAATCTATAAAAAAAAGACATTCTGAAGTATTTTTGGCCAGGCAGTGTACACACACAGAAATAAAGGTACAAAATCTGTCACTGGGATGTTACCTTTTTTAAAAGGTACCCTTTTGTACCATACAGGTGGACATTAGTACCTTTATGGTTCACTATCCGCATTTTCACTGTTGGGCCAGTGTGAGCCAGGGCTTTTATCAGGCTGTGGTTGAGCAGTGAGGCCGAAATCATGTCGCGTTTCCACTGTCGGGCTAGTAGCTTTCAGCGCGTCATGCAAACCTCGCCCCCAGTACATCCCCCAAATCAAATGTCACGCAACCCGCCCACTTCAGCGGGAATCAGGCAGATAAAGCACACATCACATTACCACGAAACCATTCAAATAAAGACAACCGAAACAAACAACAGACACGTTACTGTACAGCATTACATTATATGTGTATACGCACATGCCTGTGTGTTTCCATTCATCATATTCATTTACTCGCAGACCGACTGTTGGCATCGTAGATCGAGTGGTCTCGCCACTAACAGAGGGACCCAGCGCAGTGAACGCACCCATCCATAATATAAAACCACAGAAATTATCAGTTAATATCGCGGTAGATAATGTATTTTATATCATCCTCGTTTAGATAGACGCTGTCAAATAATTAGCCCAAATGCTCCGGAGACACCTGAAACATACCTTTTTAATAGGTGATTTCCCTTTATTTAAAGATTTTGCATATTATTCTGTGATCTTAGAGTAAAGGAAAGTGTTAAGTGATTCAGTACATAAGAGCAAGTAATAAAATGTAGCCTTTATTTCGTTGCGCTCAGCAGCTTTTCACTAATAAAGCTCTACATGTATTTAAAATTTTATTTTTTAAATTTTACCACGTCATATAAAAACATACACACTTGTTTTAGGACACAGAACACATTTTGAATTTGCAGTTTTCCCCGACGTGTTTGTAAAGCAGCGCTGCAGGACTGCGTGACAGAAAAAAAGGCAGCCTAGTTTCTGATTTCACTCACCCATTAATGCTTTGCTTGCACGATTTGATTAATACCATCGTATCCAAATACTTTATAAATAAGATTTAAATAAGACTGGGGGGTCTCCAACCACCATTTGTGTGCAGCATCCACTTGGATGCGACTGCAACCACAGGACAACGACGCCAGTGCGCTCACCACACACCAGCTATTGGTGAAGTTGAGAGACAGTGAATACAGCTAATTCGGTGGATGGGGATGATTGAGAGGCCATGATCGTAAGGGCCGATTGAGGGACTTTGGCCAGGACACTAGGTTTACACCCCTACTCTTTACGAGGAGTGCCAAGGGATCTCTAATGACCACAGAGAGTCAGGACCTCAGTTTAACGTCACACTGACAGTGTAGTGTCCCCTTCACTTTTACTGGGGCATTAGGACTCGTACAGACTGCAGGTTTACTAACACCACTTCCAACAGCAACCTAGTTTTCCCATGTGTTCTCCCATCCAGGTACTGACCAGGCTTAGCCCAGTGAGTAACTGGTCTTGGGCTGCAGGGTGATATGTCTGATAATGGAAAATCAGAAATAATAAAAAAAGACTAACGTAAGCGCAGGTGCCGTTCAAATTATTATGTCTGTCCCATAATTGTTGGATTTGCCATTTCAAACTATACTGTAGTTTTTACACTCATTTGTTAATAGTGACTTATTTTTGTCTTTCAGGTGGACTTTCCTACCTCTTCTTTTGAAGTGCGCTTCAGCACCCCTGCTCCTGCTGAGTTCAGTCCCCAGTATGAGTTCTCCCACCTGGACCAGGTTAGCCAGAGACAGCTGCATGACGTCCTGCACAAGAAGTCCCTTTTCTGGTAAGCAGACTGCCTGAAAATTCTAAACTGCACCCTGATTTAATTAAAGGGATAGATAGTTCACCCAAAAATGAAAATAATCACTCTACAGTTGTTTCAAACCTGTTTGGGTTTGGTTTTTCTCTTTAGATTAAAATATATTCAGATAATGGTGGCTGTACATTTTTTCCCACTATGAAAATCAGTGGCTAACAAACACTTCAGGCAGATTAACTACTAAGTAAATGTTCAATTTTGGGTGAACTGTCCCCTTAATATGTTCAATATCTTTCTTTAAATATTCAAAAAAAAAAATGTCTGCATGTATGCCTGTGTCAGAATCTAAAGTATATCTTGGTTGGAAAAATACAATATCTAAACACTTTATAATTACCATTTATATTAAACGGATTGTTCATCCAAAGTAAAGGGGACCTTTTCTTTTCTTCATTAGAACATTAAAGCAGATTATTTTTGCTGAAACTGTGGTCTGGTGATTTCACGATGCAAAACAATACAGTGAGATCTCATAAAACAAAACCAGTAACATTTTTGGGGGTATTAAAGGGGTTGGTTTACCCATCAATGAAAATGTTTATAAATGTATACCTTTGTGTTTCTTTGTAGAACACAAAATAGATATTTTGACCATTAACATTAATATTCATACCATCCTCTTCAAATTATCTTTTGTGTTTAATTTAAGAAATAAAGTCAGATAGGTTTGTAAAAAGTGAGTTGAGTAAATGATGAGAGAATTTTCAGTTTTGGGTGATTATTTTTGATTATTTTGCCTAAAATTCCTTTTGCAATGCAATACGTTGATATCTAGTCATTAAACTTATAAAAAGTTCTGCTTTTACAGGAGAAGGGTTGTTTAAGTGCAACGGCAAACTCAAATGACCAGCTCATGAAATTTCAGATTCAGCTGTCGTTACTCATCATTCATATTTTAGCGACTCGCAGCATGAAATCATTTTTCCGCTCTCAAATGAGCATGTCTGCTTGGGAACACAGGTTGAATAAGCTCAGTAGTGGATATTGAGATGATGATCAGGCACATACGAGAGCAGACGAAACCAGCTGTTGTAGCAGTTTGTGTCAGATCCTTCCTCATTGGAGAGAGGAATAAAAGCACTCGTTGTCCATTTCCCTTTGACCTGAGCCTTTTTGCATCTTAAACTTTATATGAGAATGTGAGGAATGAATATTTGCTGGTGATTTATTCACTCTTTATTAACAAATAAAAAATTATATTTTTGTTGTTGCTGCTGAAACAACTGTGGTCCTTGGTGTCAAAGGCCACCAGCACTTTGAAAGTCAGAAAACATACAGGAGATACAAAACTTTAATTTTGCCTCCTGATGACACATTGAGGTGTATGGAGCAAAATGATTAATCTAAGCAAGGATTTTTCTGCATTTAGCCTATTGAAAAGTGACCGGAACTACATGTACAGTTACAAATAAACCACCTGGGCCAGAAGCTCAACATTGAGCAACATTTATATATATATATATATATATATATATATATATATATATATATATATATATATATATATATATATATATATATATATATATATATGTATATGTATATGTATATGTATGTGTGTGTGTGTGTGTGTGTGTGTGTATATATATTTAAAGCCTAGTAATATTATATAATGTATTATAATATAATAGCTGTTTTTATGCTTTTGGCCTATTCAGAATTAAACATAAATGTACAAAGTTACACAGGATGTTTTTCGATTTAATTAAATTGTGTTCTTATCAATCCATATAAAAGTTTTCTCTTTTTTTTCAGTTTTCCATCACAGGAGAATATAATTTATTATATTCAATATACAATGACAAATGACTTTTAACTGCTTTATATGCTACTATATATACCCCCTCTCTGTGTTTTAATATAAGGTATATCTGGTACTCCTCGGTAATCTCCAGTGCTCCGTTTGTTAGTTTCATCTCTAGACAGCTGATGTGGATCTGATATCTCCAGCTGGCCCTGTTGCTCCTCTCTCTTTTTCTTTCTCTCTCTTTCTCCTTCCCTCTCTCATCTGTTTTTCCTCTCTAATGCTCAGAGAATAAAACATTTGCTGTAGTGTAAAACCTAGATCCACAGCAGCCTGGAAATATTTAGTCATAAATTGTCTCCAGCTCTGGGATCAAAGGTTGAGCATTTGAGCTGGGTGTAAACTCTCTGATCTGGTTTTCGTCAATGGAGAGTTAATGTTTCAACTTTGGTAAAGAGTGGGGGCGGATTTTACTCCTATTATTACTTTTTTTGTCTTTATAATACTTATAATAATAATAATAAAAATGTTTGTGTGTGTGTATATGTATGTGTGTATATGTATGCATGCATGTATGTATGTATGTATGTATGTATGTATGTATGTATGTATGTATGTATGTATGTATGTATATATATATATATATATATATATATATATATATATATATGTATATATATATATATATATATATATATATATATATATATATATATATATATATATATATATATATATATATATATATATATATATATATCAAATGAGGTGTTGTAAAGAATTAAATTAAAACTACAAAAATGTAACTAAATTCAATATATTTTTGTGGTTTTCTTGATTTTTGCTCTATTATAAAAAAATTGTATGTAATATATTTCCCCCAAATATGCATTCTAGTGTCCTTTTTAACGAAGATCTAATTCACTTTGTTAGATCAGTTTAACTTTTTGTGTTAGTATGGTCTAATCTTATGTACAGTGGCGGATTTAGGCATGGCCAATATGGAGCATTGCCCTGGGTGGTATCTTGCTCGGGTGGCATGGCGAGTGCAAAAAAATAAAAAAGTGCCCCAGTAAAAACATGTGTGCCCCAGTAAGCTTTGGGATAGGATGTACTTTATAAAAGTGCCTTAACGTAGAGTGGTAATCCCAGAATAAAGACGTTATGGGCCATTCAGATTTGGCATCTTTCGCGTAATGAGTCAGCAAGGTAAGACTTAATAACGTTCATTCTCAGCCTTGAGTTGAGTCTAAGATGAACAAATAATTCTATAAAGCTTTATTTTATGTTATAGAAATAATTAATATACATGCAAAATAATCTTAGTAAATCACTCCAGTTTTGTTTTACATTTATTTGCAGTTACATTAAGGATTGATTTCTGTTAATTTAGAATAATAATTTAATAATAATAATAATTTGAATAATAATTTTATTTATAACAAATAGATCCTAATTCTGGTATTGTCCATGTTTTACACAAAGTTGGGCATATATAGGGTGGTTCGCCCAGGGTGCCATTTAAGCTAGAACCGCCATTGCTAATGTACAGTATTTTCATAAAAATATTATTGTTTGGCACCCTATTGAAAATATTAATGTAAAAGAGAAATCCTTAAGGGGGTGTACTTATTTAACTTAGGCACTATATAATTACACCTGAATTTGAGTTTGCGATCAATACAAATGGCAAAAAAGCCTATCCTATCATCATCCTATTTTATTGTTAAATTATAATGTTGTTGTTGTTTTATCCAATTGTATGACATAATTTCACACTTTTGTTAGGAATACAGCATTTGTAGCTGCAGTTATATAAACTGTTTACTAACGTTTATTAATATGGAGTTAATGCTCACAAGATAATGAATTCACTAGATGCTAATGCTTAATAAATGTGTAGTTATTATAAAGTGTCACCGTTCAGTTTTTAATGCATTAATGGATGAGACATGAAACCACCTGGATTTACAAATATGTTTGAGTAAAACATTTTTTTTCTGCAAACTGCTCAACGTTTCTTCAAAGAAACATGCAAAAAAAATCATTGACATCAATTTTTAAAATGAACAATACAACATGTGTCCTCCAGCACAAGAAATTGAGGCTATGGATTGAAATTAAATGTAATAATGTTGTAAATAATATCCAGTGTCACCCGTTTCTCTTCAAAAGACCGCAGTGTGTTGTCAGGAACCACAGTTGATGATTTTATTTTGCCTGTATGCATTTTTATTTACACTACAAGTACTATTATAGCCATTAAGTTGCATTTTACAAAACACCAAACACCATGATTATAGCAAAAAATAAATACATAAATAAATTAAAAATGTAAATAAAAAAACTTATTCTTCTACTAAAGTAAAATCGCCTACATCTTGGAAAGCCTGAGGGCAAATTTATGTTTGTGTATGGACTATCCCTTTGAATATACCATTAGTTCCACACCCTTTTCTTCATCGACTGATCCACAAAAGGCCCTCAGGGTTGCCTGGAGCAACTGCGGCCAGGAATCAATACTACTCAGGCCTCCAGTGAATTGTGGGATATGTAGTCGTCTAATGACAGTCATGCTTGTATATTGTTGTATGAAGCTTTCTGAAGCCTTTTCTCCAGTATATTGAGCTGTCTGACGATGAATGTATGATTGCGGCCCAGCAGGCATGGGTAATCTGATTCCAGGGTCGTGCTCAACAGATCTCTGTCATCCCTAGAGAGAGGAGACACTCCCAAAACATGAATTTATAAGCCTACCGAAAAACACAGTGGCATAAACATGGTCTATTTTTGAATTACAACCTAGCAGCTCATGGCAGAATAAATGGGATGATTATAAAAATATTCAAAATTCTAATTAAATACAATTTTTGATTCAAGACATGAGCAGGTTGTCTTTATTATGGTGCTGAATGGGTCACAAAAGACTTGCACATAAATTAGTACTACACTGTAAAAATGCTGGATTCAACACAACACAAATTAATTAAGCTTAAATTAGTGAAAGTGATTAATTTGATAAAACAAAACAGTTAAGTAAAAACAATTAAGAATTGTTTTAATGAGTTTTAAATTAGTCGCAAAAGTCATTTTTTGAGTGTAGGTGATGCTCCTTGTTTGAATCTCATGTCAAGTTTTATATACTGTTAGACATCCAGTCGGACTGTAATTGGTAATGAGGAAGTGCTTTTATTCAGAAAAAAAATGGTATCTATATATTAGGGCTGGGCGATTTGACCAAACATCAAAATCTCAATAAATTAAACATTTAAACTCAATTACGATTAATGAACGATTATTTGATTTTTTTATTTATTTGCCCTCATAGTTCACCGACAGGTTTTGTACAGTAAATATGCTCACATATTACAACTGAGAGATTTCTGAATGAAGGGCACATTACTTGATTAAAAATAACTCAAGGAAACGCATGTCATCTATGAATATTTATTGAACATCAACATTGAGCAACTAAACACTAAAACATAAATTGCCTAAAATCAACAGTCACGTCTTTCTTATAAAAAGTGAAAACTTGCTCTTTTGGAAACAAAATTATTATTTTTTATTGTTTTCAAAAGTAGAAAATAAGCAGTATATCTTCTAAATAAGATATCCTGTAAATATTTTTAAACAGTGCGTTTCTTGAATCTTCTGAAAACAAATATTGAAAAAGTGGAGACCCGGGTGGTTTTAAAGGGCCATGAAACCCCCTTGTTTCAGCAGGGTTTTTTTTCACACCTCTACTTTTGAAAAAGTCAGGAAAGTGGGTGTGTCTAGCTCTGTTTAGGGCGGAGTGTGGCAGGAAGAAAAGAGGGAAGGTCCGTAAAATTAGCATAAAAATAGGAGTGACGGTTTGGGCACGCGCTGATTTTAACAGAGGCAAAACAAACACACAGACACAGAGGAAAAAGACTGACTGTGTTTACTTGGAGATCAGTAATCAAATTATTTGCCAAATTATTAAATGGTGGACTTTAACTGCAGTTTGGCTCTTTCATTCAGGAACTTCATTCATGCCCCTCATGACAAATGATATATTTGATTCTAGGAATTGCTGTTAGCATGTATTTTTTATGAAATGTTTGATACCGCATGGCAAATGAGAGAAAAAAACCTCCGCATTTCTCAGTAACTTAGATGCACTCGGCAGGTAGCGTCAGAAAGCCGTGCGTGTTATTCTTGTCACAAAATGCGGTGAGAATCTTACATGATGGTAAGTTTGATTGTGGTGCTTACATGTTTACACTCGGAGAGCAGTATTTACAGCAGTTTTTTTCAGTTCATAATATTGTTGTGATATTAATGGACGGTAAACTTTTATTTACTATGGTTAGAAATCATTTGACTAAGGTTCATCTTTAAACACTGAAAGAGTACTGCTGACGAGATGAACTATCTTTTCCTCTGAGTAAACAAACAAAGACCACTGATCGATCACTTACTAAAACTGTAGAAACAGGACAATCAACACACACTGGATCCATGTATTTATTAAAAGGAGATGAGCGGCAAATCCGGATTTCACTATTTCCAGATTAGAAAAGCTCTCGGGTAAAAAATGCTCCCTAGACACCTATTTGTCGAGCGTCACGTGCCCTGTAATCCACATGTGAGTCCAGCTGCGCTCATAGAGGGAAAATAAAAACAAAACCTTCACTGCAGCAAATTATAAAACCAATACTGACGACTCGAATCTCCAAACAATTCTTGTTTTCCCGCTTGGCAACTCAACGTGGTGTCTCTCTGCCGTCTGAACACTGTAACAGGTAAAAACAGTCTTCGAAGCTATCATGCATATTAATAAAGTTGCACCGCATACACAATAGAGCGCTCTGTATGGTTTGAACCAAGTCTTACTCATGAATAAATGCAGCACACTCAGAGATGTAATAAGGCACTCCCAGGTACAGACGTCCAGTCTACGCGCTGCAATACACGCTAAGATCTCATGGCCATGACCCAGCTTCAAAAAATTTTTTTATACCGGAAGTGCGAATTTGCTCGAAATTACGCAAAAACAACCAATTTTCACTTTTTAGTGAAATATATGTGTCGTAATAGAATTTATAGCAGCGTGGGACACATAAACAACTGTCAACAGCTCAAAAAAGTGTTTTGGTGTTTTGTGACCCTTTAATAAACAAATACAGAATATGTTTTTCCACCAATCATAACAATAATGTACAGTATATATTGCAATTTTGAATTTAAAACAATTTAATAGTTAAAAAAACTAAAATGAAGTCTCATTATTTCTTTGATAATTGGAAAATAGTTTTTGAACCTATTAGTGTACAATATACTGATGCTCTATTTTTCTAGACTTTATTGGTGATAAAGGTCGGGAATGTTGGACACTTATAGCCTTATCAGTATGCAAATTAACAAAGACACCAATGTGTGAATTGCTGAGTGGGTTAAATAAAGTCAGTATTTTTTAGTATGTGTACTTTTTTGATTTTTGCTTTTACTCTTGCTATAATAATAATAAAAAATATTTGTAGAGCAACTGGTGTTCTGTTGTCATTAATATTTAAATAAACTTTAAAAGGTGGAACTGAACAAAAGCAAGAGATGCAACAAAATTTGATTAAAAAAAATACTTGAATGGTTATAAAAATCTTTATAATAATTAAAATAATTTATAAAAATAATTCGTTTAGAATTCTTGAACGATATTAATGTAACGACGTAGTTCCGGAAACTTTCTACTTATCTGTTGATTATCTTATGACCGCCCCGTGTCGTTTTAAAGAATATCACAATGTCGAACGCATCAAGTATTAAAGCCTTGTCCATTTCGTGAGGTCAATGTAGTACTTTTTTTATTTTTGAGAGTTTGCGCTGGTATGGGACCGCACAAAGGCTGCGCCAGACCATATCCCTGCATTTGATGCAAAAGTATAAATCAGCCTTAACAGAGCGGGGTCAAGTCACTCCACATGTAGTAGAAAAAATTATTGGAAAAATTTCATCCATTATAAGTTTTGAATGTCGTTTTTGTTTACTTTTTGACTAATCACCCTGCCCTGCTGATATGATTCTATATTTTCTGAATTACCCGAATGTGTGTTAGACTTTTCGTCTTATATTAAGTTGAAATGTCTCATAATTAGGATTTTATGGATTATGATGTTAACCTTATGTGTGCGCCATTAACTGTAAATAACCCTGATGTAGACATGGCATTATTCAGTTTATAAACAAACAAATCCAAACAGCTTACACACTAGTTTCCACAGATGGGAGAAGTACTGTAGCATAAAGGATTTAAACATGAGGAAGTGTGCAAATGCATTAAAAAGTACTGTCATTATTAAAGAAAAGTTAATTTGAATGGTTTAACCTTTTTATGGCATTTATTGAAATGCTTGATGAAAAAATCCAGGAGTGTTACTGGAGGTTATTTTAAGACCTTTGAACTTTTTTGGCTTATAAATTTTAGACCTATTTTTAAAAAAAAAATAAAAATAATAATAATAATAATAATGTTCATGTAAAAAGATGCCTATAAATCAATACGAATAAAGTCACCTTCACCTGATAAACGTTTAACCATACTAAAAATGTAATGCAGTTAAAGCTGAGGCTTTTGTGTCTTTTTCTTTCTTTACAAGAATTGCATTTGAGATGCAGAATGTCTTGACTACCAACACTTTAAATAGGAAGCTTTTCATATGTGCACTTTAACTTAGCCTCTGTCAAATTATTGTATAAAGGCTCCCGCTGACGTGTATGTCAGTAAATAATAATAATAATAAAGAGTAAACTTGTGCAGCTCAAAGGGTTTACCAGGATTTAGAATTCAGTGTTTGATAACTTCCTACTTGCTGAAGGATACAGATGACTTATAATATTCGGTTTATGTTGAGAGATTGTACTAAGTTCACTTAAATTAGTTGTTATTAAAGTATAGTGCATTTTAAAATTACTAGCTCTCAACTGTTCTGTAAGGTTTAATCCAAGTTTATTTGTATAGCGCTTTTCACAATAATTATTGTGATTAATCAATGCTTAAATATGTTGTATACCCTGGTGTATGCCACTTAATTTGTTATGTTCCATTCCAATTAATGTTGTTGTGTCCACTCAGGTGAACCACAAAGTAAATAAGTTTATTCAGACATCAGTACTACTGCTCAGTGAGACTAGTGGCCTTAAAATATAACATTAAATTGTTTCTATTTATTGTTATTTGAAGATTTAAAGTAAAATTATTTAAAAATGTATATACTGTATATTCAAAGCTTCAATGTTTGTTGAGATTAATTGCAATTCAATCAAAAATTCTGAAAAGTAATAGCATTGATTAGCATTAAAGGTATTTAAATATTGATGTGTTTGCCATAATGTTTACTGGTTGTTGTTTTTTTCTGGGTTGGAAATGTTGGTCGTGAAAACGCAGTCATGTTTACCTTGGACCAGAGCTTTCAGGAGTGTAGAAGGACAAAAACATGCAGCATAAATTACCTACACTGTCTGTGTGGTTATTTTCCATCTTTTACTGCAGTGAAAGCCCACGCACAGATCTTCCTAGACACGTTTTACACTCTTAATTTTATAAAGATAGGAGGAGGATTGCTGCGTTTAATCTTTATCAGATTGAATGTTCGGGTTTGATGGTTTGAGAGCTTGTAAATCATCGATGCTTGTCTGGAAACGACATTAAAGTCTTCCAGGACAGCAGTTTTGTGTTAGCAGTATCAATGATTTCCCATGTGAAATGTCTGATGGTATTTCCTAATGTTTCTGATGGTTTTCTTTGTTAATGTAATTAAAAGTTTGTGTATTCATAACTTCAAATTTAAATCGATTAAAATAAAATATATTCATTGCATAAACAAATAGATAAATGTATTTGTAAACAAGACTATTTTATATTGTAATTATTTGTTTACAGAGTAATTCAGCAATGATATTATAAAGCTAATACATCATCTGTATAAATAATCAAGTACTAATTTCTCTGTGTTTTTATATAATGTAATTTATTTTACTGTTTAATCTTCAAATTATATTTCATGATATGTTGATAGAAATATTTATTTAAAGAAATATCAGCTAATCAACCTTTCTGGTCTCTTTTTCTAGGTTGAGTCCAGAGGACCGGCGTCTGCTGTGGGAGAAGCGTCATTTCTGCCATGTGGAAGCCAGTCGTCTGCCGCTAGTTCTAGCCAGTGCGCCCAGCTGGGAGTGGGCATGTTTGCCTGACATCTATGCCCTGCTCCGCCAGTGGGGATGCATGAACCACCTGGACGCCCTCGGCCTGCTCAATGCCACGTGAGTGTCTGAATAACATGGCGACTGCTGGCTCTGTTGTTCAGCTGGATACTAAAACTTGACTGTCCTTCAGCGTCTGGCAGTCGAACTGGTTTGAGTCGACCGTGAAGGACTGACCTTTAGATTAGTCCAGCAGAGCACATGTGGACAGCAAATATTAGATGGATGCTCTCAGAATTTACTGACCTGATTTTAAAGCTTTATTAATGTTAGAAATGTAATTCGCTCAACCAAGAGCCACCAAGTGTGTGGGCTAGCTATAACCAGGGTGGTCTACCAGGTTAAAGGGATAGTTTTGCCAAAGTTAATATTTTCAACAATTACTCACCTTCATGTTGTTCTGATTACAATAATTTAACCATTTTTCTGAGTGTTTTTATTTTTATTTTACTGATACTTTCAATGACATGGCCTACATCAACCTGAATGACATTTAAATCCACCAGTAAGTCCCGGTCCTAAGTGACTGATTGAAACCTTAATTTTAATGATTTAATTAAACCGAAGCATTAATGAATGCATCATTGACTAAAATGATTCTAGTATGAACAAACCATGCTAACATATTAGTAAATTGCTAACAAGTTTCTGGGATATCTTAACACACTGAAAGAATGTTTAATAACATTGTTAGCATATTTCTAATTAGATGTACCTCACTGCTAGCATGTTTTAGCGTTATAAAGTAATTGTTAGCATGTGTGGTAAACCATTGCTATCATGGACTGCTGCAGTGCTGTAGTTTGAACTGGTTTAACACAATACTGGGTTGTTTGTTTTTATAATTTAGCACACTGTTAGCATGATTTGTTTGTTGTTGTCATGTTTCTAGCATTGTTTACCAGACTCTTAGCATGAATTGCTTACACTGCTTATGTTTTAGCTTAACACTAGTATGTTTTTTGCTTGATTTTGCACACCGCTAAGATGTTTTATGACTGCTGTTATGCATCTAGCATGAACACTTATAGCCTGGTTTAGCACAGTGCTTAGAAAAGCTAAACTGTAAACATTTATCATAAACTTGAAACGTGAGAAATGTGCTCTGCTGTTATCCTAGGAAAAACAAGAATAAGTGATGGCAGAAGTTTTGTTTTGGGTGGACTATCCCTTAACCTTGATCGACCATCTTGTACTGAAAAATGATTATTGTAAAAGCCTATTTTGAACATATTTTAAAAAGATGTATACATTAATATAGTTTAGTGTGCACTGACTTTCAAGTTCCAAAAAAGCACCATAAAAGTAGATTTTATTTGTTATTAACATCCACATTATTCCAGGTTTCCAGATCAGGAGTGCAGGCGGACGGCAGTTCAGTGGATGGACTCAATCTCTGACCCAGAACTTCTGGACTTTCTTCCTCAGCTGGTGCAGGTAACAAAGGCCTTGTATTTCTCATTTCCTCTCACTCCATTGCCTCCTTTCCCATTGACCCTGATCTGATTATGTTCTACCTGTCTGTCTTTTTGCTTTCCAACATTATTGTTCCCTCACTGTCTCATTTGTTTCTGCCAGGCACTGAAGTATGAATGTTATCTGGACAGTCACCTGGTGCGTTTTTTGCTGAGAAGAGCCATCGGTGATGTGCGCATTGCTCACTACCTCTTCTGGTGCGTCTTTTAAATTCAGATTATACTTAAAAACACTTATATAGAGAACATAAACTGAGAAATACGGTCAAACAAGTTAATATTTCAATCCAGGTTATTCAATTACGTGTATAAATCAAAATGTTTGTGTAGCAAATTGTATAAATCTATAAGTACTATATATGTGCATGCATAGTGAATATAAAAACTCTTCAAGCATAGATTTAGCATTGGTATAGATGCTTCATGAAATCAGCTCACAGCTCCACCTGCTGTACAGATGAGGTCATTTGTATTGGATTATTGAAATCCTTTATAAATAGTGTTAGATTTTACACATATTTGTACTGAAAATGTTGTTGGGTTTGCCATGAAAATAACAACTGCTACTGGTATGTAATTTAAAAAGAAAAAATAACAATTAATGGGTAATATTAAATATATTAATGGATAAATATTAAATGTACACCAAGGGGGAAATTTATTGTACTTTTTATGAAAAATTTAAATTTTATATTTGAAAAAATAATTTCAAATATTTTTGCTAAAACTTCAGTTCTAAAGTAATGAGACTAATCAAAACAGAGATTGCTCATGTTTCTGTGACATAAAAAATATAAAAATCTCATGTACATTTTCTATTTTAGAAATAAATGGATTGGATTCGACAAATTATCCTTTAAATCGCTGAATTGTAATAATATTTGAGACTATTTCACATTGTCAAAAATTCAAAAATGTCACAATGATATTCAATTTTCTTAATGCATAATAAGATCATATATTTTTTTATTTTGTGAAATGTGATCCAGAAATGTTCGACATTAAAATGTTATTCAGGTTTCATCAGAATAAACAAAGTACTTAAATAGATTTCATCAGACAGAGATTTCTCTTTGTGAATGCAGTCTTTTTAAAAATGATTCTAAATCAAAAGGTGTTCAAACAGTGCCTTTTCCTCATCTCTGTGTTTGTAGGTTGCTGAAAGACACTCTCCAGGACTCTCAGTTCAGCGTGAGGTATCAGTATCTGCTGGCGGCTCTGCTCTGCTGCTCCGGTCGTGGTTTAAGGGAAGAGTTTGATCGTCAGTGCTGGCTGGTCAATGTGCTGGCCAAAGTGGCTCAGCGGGTCAGAGAAGCGTCACCCTCATCCAGACAGGTCAGCTTCACTGTTGCTTTCTATATATTGTTGTGGTGTTTATTAAATTGTGCCATTATGGTTTTTTTTTACATTTATCTTTGTAGTGTGTAATTTAGCTGTTTGTGAGTGTAAAAGATCTGCAAAGATTTGCAGCTTAAAGTGTGAGTTATTGACTCTAAAAAGAAAGAACAGATTCAGAATTGAATGAAATGAGTTGATGGTATTTGTTTCCTGCACAAACCTATGTAAGATAATGACAAGATGTGTTGCTTTGATGTGTTATGAGAATATAGTCATATAATTATTTGTCTTTTTTCCCTTTTGATTAAAAAAAAAAAAAAACTATAGTTTTTTTATTAGTATATTATAAGATTCCTCAAACCTAATCTTTAAAATAAAATTTGGCCTCTTCAGTTTTTTTTTTTTTTTAAATTCCATAATTTTTAAATATTTTTATTTTATTTTAATTCATCTCAGTTGGTTTGTCCAATTTTCATCCACTGTTTTTTTCCAGCTTTATAATTAAATTCACCTTAAAAATTGTGTAAACAGAGCCTTACAGGTTTTCTGATGCTCACTATTGTCTAAGAATCATCGGCTTTTCTCGTTTCATTAGACATCTCTATGGCTCTTACTATTTTTAGCTTGAAAGTCCAGATCTCTGCCAAAAAACTGATTGTTGATCCCTCAGGGACATTTTAGTGTTCTCCAGAGCGTCTGGCCAGCACATTAACAGCGTTTTGTCTTTGGTCTGCTGTTCAGGCTATTCTCCGCGAAGGGCTTGATGACGTAAAGCAGTTCTTCTCGATAAACAGCAGTTGTCGACTTCCGCTGAACCCAGGCCTGCTCGTCAAGGGCATCAACATACAGGTATAGTAATTAGAGGATGCATCTTTTCATCCACTCATTTCACATGTTTTCAAGGTCACCAATATATTGATAACTTATTAATATATATATTTATTGAAATAACCAGAACTCTCATTGTATATACAATACAAAATACAAAAAATGGCTTTATTATTAAATCAGTCTTTCTCCCGGTAGTGATTTAAAAACATTATTCAAAACTCCTGCGACATCATTCAATAAATTAATGAAAACCAAAGTAGAGTATTGCTATATTTGATGTAGAGTATTTCTACATTCCTACATTAACTGGAATCTTATAATTTTCCTCAAGATATGTAGCATGATGTAAGATGATGTAAACATGTTTTTAAAAGTCTTTGCGTCACAAAAGTATCTGAGTTTCGTATATTTCCTCCTTTCTTATTGCCAAAACATTTGCTGTGTCTGGACATGCTTAAAAGACAATCCACTTTTTTGGGATGCTAATGGTCTAATCTGATTTATTGATTTATGCTAAGCTAAGCTAAAAGTCAGAATGACTGAGTGGATTTTCATATCGTAAAATTGAGAGGAGTTGTAAAATGAGCCTATTTCTATAAACGGTGTAGTGGGCTTTATATCTGCTGTAAGAACATGTTACTGTCACATATCATACAATAGCACTGTTATAAGCTGACAGAAGGCATTTGCTGCATTTACATGCTAAAAGGGGCCATAATCTATCTGTGATGATCAGTTTAAGCCTAAAGCAATTTCTCCGATAAAGGAAAATGAACAAAAATATTTACATGACTACATGCATTGACAATTTATCCAGCATAATCAGGTTAAGAATATGCTTATAAACACACTCATTGAGTTGTTGTTGCTGAGACACGAGTTATTCAGTTATATCTCTTATTTTCTCTCCATGTAGTCGTGCTCCTACTTCAACTCTAATGCAGTGCCCCTCAAGCTGTCCTTCCAGAACCAGGATCATCTAGGAGACAACATTAATGTCATCTTTAAGGTACTGCCTTCTCATGTCTGTGCTGTATAATGAATACATGGTTGTGTCTTAAAACTTTTCAGATGTAATCTTGGCCTGTTTTGGTGTTGTGTGTTCACTGTCAGGCTGGAGACGACCTGCGACAGGACATGCTGACGTTGCAGATCATTCGCATCATGAATAAGATCTGGGTTCAGGAAGGACTTGACATGAGGATGGTCATCTTTCGCTGCTTCTCAACCGGACGGGGCAGAGGTAAATGTATATCTTTTCTTTTATGAGATTAAGATGTCAGAAATTATCACCAATGTTTGTCTTCTACAAATACATATGTTGTACAACTGTAGAGCTCACTGTATTGACTTTTTAAGGTTTATTTTCCAGTGTCTAATGAATCAGGGTCAAGAATATTGACAGACTGAGGCAGTTTGCATGCCCTGTTAACATGACACTAGTTAGGTTTTAAAACTGGAAGACAAAAACAGAATAAAAGAAAAATTGTTACAGTTTTTCCCAGTTAAAATGATTTTAATATTTTAAATATTATGTACATTTATTATTTATAGTATTTTAATAGACAAATACATGACATTAAAAACATACACTTTATTAAATATTAATTTAATTTTATATAGACAAAGCCCATGATTGAACTGTGTAAAATGTGATATTTACATTCTATTATGTGAAATGTTAATGAAGCGAATGGAAGTGATTTTAATAAGCCTCCTCTTTCCTCTTGTCTAGGGATGGTAGAGATGATTCCCAGTGCAGAAACCCTGAGGAAGATCCAGGTTGAGCATGGAGTAACAGGTTCTTTTAAGGACCGGCCTTTGGCAGACTGGCTGCAGAAACACAACCCTACTGAGGAGGAGTATGAAAAGGTACTGTATACCCTTATCCTCATTCAGCATTAAGACTAATTTGCTAAGCCAAAATGCACACGCAAACTGTTTTGCTTTAAAAATACACCAGTGCATGGTTGCGCTGGGTTGCATCATGTTTCTAACTTTGCATATCTTAATATATAAATGTGTTTAGGGATTCGTTGATTCAAGGCCTTGTTGTGTCGATATGTTTAAAACCTAATTCTGTTGCTTTTTTACAGGCGGTGGAGAACTTCATCTATTCGTGCGCTGGTTGTTGTGTGGCCACATACATTCTGGGCATCTGTGACCGGCACAATGACAACATCATGCTGAAGACCAGCGGACACATGTTCCACATTGACTTTGGCAAGTTCCTGGGGCACGCACAGATGTTTGGCAACATTAAACGGTAGGAGCACTGAAAGAGCTTTTCTGACCCAGATTTTGTCCAGAAACAAGGAGAGTTAAAAGGGTTAGTTTACCCAAAAGGAAAAATTCTGTTATTAATAATCACCTTCATGTTTTTTTTATCCCCTGAGACCTTCATTCATCTACGTAACACAAATTAAAGATATTTTAGGTGAAATCCTTAAGCTCTCTTGTCCGCCATTGACAGAAATGGTCGCGAGATATTAAGAAAAGTCCAGAAAAGGAGGCAAAAACATTGTATAAAGTTCCAAAAACATTTTTGTGGACCAAAAAAACGTAAATACAATTATGGCAGCACATTGTATTGCCATTAAGCCACCTTTCCACTGCACACAACATTTGGACATGACTAGCAGAATATGCCCCCTTGTGGCAATCGCACAGAATTTTCAGTGTTGTCGTGCACCATGGGAGAGAAGCTGATTCTCGGTGTGTCCAAAATAAAGTGCAAAAAGAGCCTTTATTCTCTGTGCGTTCACCATGGTTGAATGAATAAATGAATACTAGAAACTCATAGACCTAAAATTTTGGAGGGAATGTGGAGACAGCATTACAAATGATATTTATTGTTACTCATTTATGAATAGAAATGATTTTTTAATACAGACTTAAAAAAAAAAAAATAACGGAATAAACTCATTTCTCATCTCGCGCGCACCGACCAACTTGAACCAGACTGGAATGCATCTCAGCTGGTCGCTTGTCTGTCGCTTGTCGTATGCAGTGGAAGGGCGGCTTTAGAGTCACCAGCTCAACATGGATGCATTGTATTGCCTGTTGTAAACACTTAACCTAATCTGATACGGAAGACATTGGCGAACAAAGTTAAACCACTGAAGTCACATGGAGTGTTTTGAGAATATTTTTGCTTCCTTTTCTGGACTTGTCTCAAGACCATTACTGTCTATCGAGGATCAGAGAGCTCTCTCATTTCATCTAAAATATCCTAATTTATGTTCTGTAGTTGCACAAAGGTCTCAGGGGATTGAAACAACATGAGAAGATATTTAATAGCAAAATTATAATTTTTGAAGTGAACTAACCCTTTAAACATTCACATAGATTAATCAAAATGGAACGAGAATGTTTTTTGGGCTGAACCAGATCTGTACTGTTGATTATAAATGTTGTCACAGATTTTAATCTCACTTTTTTTTTTTTTTTTCAGCGACCGGGCTCCTTTTGTGTTTACATCTGACATGGCGTATGTCATCAATGGAGGTGACAAGCCATCCAGTCGTTTTCATGATTTTGTAGATTTGTGTTGTGAGGCCTACAATCGCATCAGGAAACACGCACATCTGTTTCTCAACCTGCTCGGTCTGGTGAGTGTGCAGATTTTATTTCATTATTTATTTCTACTTTTGGTTTTAGTTGTGTGTACCCACAGTGGTGATGTTAAACAATGATTTGTTTAGGGTTTGGTTATTTGAATGCTTATTTGAATTGCATTGCTTCTTTTAGGCCTAAACTTGTCAAATGTTTGTGTGCAGATGCTGTCCAGTGGAATACCAGAGCTGTCTGATGTGGATGATCTGAAGTATGTCTATGATGCACTGAGGCCACATGAATCAGAAGCTGATGCCACTATGCACTTCACCAGGTGAACACTTGGAGACTGCTTTTCTTCTTGCAATTTTTCATTTGAATTGTGAAATTTAAAGTTTAATACCAGGAAGAAAACAGAGGAGCTCATAGGTTCCTGCCATTGTATATCGATTCAACTTGTCTTCTGGCCTTTATCTTCAATCTAATTCTCTTCTAGGCTAATTGAGTCCAGTCTTGGCAGTGTGGCTACTAAGCTCAACTTCTTCATCCATAATCTTGCCCAAATGAAATTTGCGTCCTCTGAAGAGCGTCCTGTTCTGTCATTTGCACCACGCGTCTACACAATGAAGACTGACGGTGTGATTCGCAGCCTGTTTGTTTGCAGGCACATCAAAACCTATTCTCCAAGCAAAGGCTACGTAAGTCTTATGCATTTAAATTTTACTCAGATGCACTAAAATAATTAATATACATGCTCTAATGTTCACATTCACCCTTTCATGCAGTCTTATGTTGTAAAAGTGGAGCGGGAAGGTCAGCAGGGCTCACCAACATTGGTCCAGAGGACATTTGAGGAGTTTAATGAACTTCATAGTAAACTGCAGCTCATCTTCCCTTCCTCAAAACTACCAAGGTACAGTGTCAAAACTGACAAATGTGGAAAAAAACAAGTGCTCACAGAATGCGTATCACAGACCTTGACCTAAAGTGAGATGAAAAAACTCATGACTTCTGTGGAAAATAATAGAGGGTTCTGTTATCCGTGGATATATTTAGCCTGAAATCAGTGTAGGATAAGTTATGAAAGCAAAAGAAAGCTGGTCATTGAACATTTTTTCACAGTAGATCAATGTATTATGCCATGGAATGTTTAGCCAGACAGTTTTTGACAAAATAATATTCTTTGCGGAGATTCAGGATCCTTCGGGGTGTATTTTGTTATACTGTCTGTTCTCCTTGTGTAATTTAGTTCTCTTCATGTAATTCACGCTGACCCTCAATGGGCTTTTCCCACAGCTTCCCCAGCCGCTTTGTGATTGGTCGCTCTCGAGGGGAGGCCCTGGCAGACAGGAGGAAAGATGAGCTAAATGGATATGTTTGGCATTTGATACATGCTGCTCAAGAGGTGGCACAGGTAACCTTTGACCCCACTTTCATCATTGGTCTTCATAATTCTGAATTATACAATACCAATCAAAAGAGTTGGTTGGTAAATTTTCTGAATGGTGCTTTTTAAGATGGCATTTATTTGAGCTAAATATTAAGATTTACACTAACTGTTCAATTTAATATATTTTTATGGGTTATTCCTGTGAAACACAATTTTTGATGAGCTGTTTATTTGCTTATGAAATGTTTATTCTGATTAGCAAAATTGAAAAATTATGCGTCTCATTTTATTTGTTTTTTAATATAAAATATAATTATATATATATTTATTTTTAATATATACAATTGTTGTTTTATAATAACATTTTTTAAATTTATTTAAACTTTTATGACTGAAAATGAAAGCCATTTGTTAAATTCATGCTTGCATTCATCACTAACCACACTTCCATTGTGCTTAATACTTTAATAGCTGAATGGCATAATAGTCAATAGAATGTGGTTTCAGACTAGTAGTTTAATTTGACTGACGTGCTTCCTGGAAACTTTCCATGTTCTGTGAAAACAGACGCACGTTTTCAACAACAGTCCACCCACAGGCCTATATCAGTATTGAGACAGGAGTGGCAGTGCCAGCTGCCAAACCGTGTACGCTTTCACTTTTCCTGTACTGTACTGTGCTGTACATTTGCAGGATGCATCAGGATCACATGACATCCATAGTACTGCTTTGACTGTACACTTGCCTATTTTAGTTCCTGCTTATGAGTTCAACTTCAGTCAGTAACATTACCCTCTCCTCTTTCAGTGTGACCTGATCTACACCTTCTTTCACCCCCTACCAAGAGACGAGCGGGCAGGAAGTGTGGGAAATGTTGTCAATACACTACATAAACCAACAGGTCTGTTTTTTCCTTTTTGGTGTTAGACACACCCACACACACATCATATGAATCACTTTATGGATTCATATATGATAGATTCAAAGGTCGTGCAGTTTTCTGCCATTTACAGTAAATCACCATGAGTTAGTATAAAGGAATTGGACGTTTGGGCCAATCAGCTGCAGACCATGTGACTGTGGCTGTGACTAGGGGACACACCCAGTGCTTGGTCATCATTAGTCTTATCTTATACCACTAGTGCAATGCGTTTGCAACCACTCAACTTTAGGTCAGTGCTTTCTGACATGAGTTGGCACAGGGGTCTTCAATGAAATCCAAATGTACTTTTTCTGCACTTTAATATATTAATCAAAATAAATGTAAATTTTTTCCTCTCTTTAATTGCGTTGCTACATGAGATCACAGTTTTTATAATCTAATAAATTCCTGATGAATAGAATCAAGCATACTTTTCATTTTTGATTAGACCATCTCTTCAGAACAAGGTTATAATAGTTTTGGACTTTTCTATAGTTTTACGTTTTATTTCATTTTTAATTTTTGTTTTTAAATTCAGTTAGTTTTGATTAGTTTTTTAAAGGTAGATTTACTAGTTGTTATTAGTTGTTATATTTTGAAATAGCTTCGTTTTAGTTTAGTTTTTATTAGTTTCAGTATTTGTTTTTTTTTATAAGGATATTTGTTAGGTGCAAGATCATCAGAATAAATATTGTACAACCAAAGATACATACAGTTGGAAGTCAGAATTATTAGCCCCCTTTTGATTTTTTTCCCCTTTTTTAAATATTTCCCAAATAATTTTTAACGGAGTAAGTAAATTTTCACAGTATGTCTGATAATATTTTTTCTTCTGGAGAAAGTCTTATTTGTTTTATTTCGGCAAGAATAAAAGCAGTTTTAAATTTTTTTAAAGCCATTTTTTGGGACAAAATTATTAGCCTCTTTAAGCTAATTTTTTTTCGATAGTGTACCGAACAAACCATTGTTATACAATAACTTGCCTAATTACCCTAACCTGCCTAGTTAACCTAATTAACCTAGTTAAGCCTTTAAATGTCACTTTAAGCTGTATAGAAGTGTCTTGAAAAATATCTAGTAAAATATTATTTACTGTCATCATGGCAAAGATAAATTAAATCAGTTATTAGAAATACATTTTTAAAACTATTATGCTTATAAATGTGCTGAAAAAAAATCTTCCCTCCATTGAACAGAAATTGGGGGAAAAAATAAACAGGGGCGCTAATAATACAGGGGGGCTAATAATTCTGACTTCAACTGTATTTTGAAACATTTATTCAGAGGACACATGAACACTACCATAAACCCATCCTCAAATTAAAAAACAACAGCCCACAAGATAGCAGCCCTAAGTACAATATGTGTGCAAGGCTGCTTCTGAGGTTAAATACACAGTAGTGATGGGAAGTTTGGATCTTAATCGTGAAATGAATCTATAGTGACAATCCTCCCATGTTAGGACTCAACATACCAAAAATATGTGGTCAGTAATCAAAATGTCATGCTCACCATGATCTAAAAGGTTTCTCACCAATCACGTTTTGCAACCCAACTGAAACATGATTCACTTAAAGTCCATTATGTCTTTCTGTTATGAAATAAACATGTTTTTTTGCCAAATTTTCAAATTTAAGGCCTCAGTTTACCCGCGCTTCAGTTGTTCAAGTTTAGTTCAGTCACAACAGGCTATCATGTACTGTTTGTGTTCGGTTCACTCAATCACGCATGCGCAGTATTATCGTGATTTGATCACGATATGATCGCAATCACTAATACAGAAATAAACCCTGTTATTGGGCATAAATGTGTTAAATTAATCATTTTAAGTCTCTGTATTTAATGCTGTCACCATGCTGCTGTTATGCCCACTCGTTGTTTTTGTCGCGGAGCAATAGTGAAGATGACTGGAGAAGAACCGGCTTGATCTGGCCAATCGCATCAAGATTACAGAACGGGTCAAACACCTGGCAGAGCAAAGTTAATAGATTTACTTCTAAAAGGCATACATTAGGCTTATATATTAAATACATTTACAAAAATTAAAACGAAGGATGTATTAGCTCTAATTTTAGTTAGTTTCAGTTAATTTTGTATATACACAATACAGTTTCAGTTCTGGTTTTTTTTTTAAAGTACTCTCGTTTTTATTTTAATTTTAGTTAACGAAAATGTTTTTTGTTTGTTTGCTTTAACTATAATAACCTTGCTCCAGAACTGGGGTCAAAGCAAAATAGTGTATAAAGTAGTCAAATTTTGTTTGTTTTAAATGATCTGGTGAAAATTTGTTTGATTTAACTGATGTCTTCATTTTTTGACAGCCCTAGTGTTATACAATATCAACAGTAATGTTATGTAAATCTTTTTTTTCCACATAGCTTTTTAATCGATTAGTTCACAATAACAATAAAAAAGTTGAGTTTTACCCTTGCAAACAGCAAGTTGTGTTAATGATATAAGCTGTTTTCTCACACAGTATAACCACAATATAACCGGGTGCATATATGAAACTCTTTTAGGAAGGTGGTTTTTAGTCCCTTGTAATAAAATCAGGTTTATATGGATATTTGAAAAACACGTGTAAATGCTTCAATAGTTGACAATTTATCAATGTGGGTTAAATATTAAAAGAGTCATTGTGAGTAAAAGCTCCAGTGTGGCAGCCGTTGCGCCTGCCGGGTCACCCTATCTGATGTGTGATAAAGGTCACTGTTCAACAAGTTCCAGCCTTGTCAGTCTGAACACTGGAAATCCAATTACTTTATTTACTTAATCCACCTTTAATGTGCATTGTAAACCAAACACACACCTGTCTGACCACACTAAATCCAGATTTTCTTTTCCTCCAGATGTGTCCTGGGCTCCTGTGCCTGGTGCAATGGCAGGTGAAGTGAAACTGTCGGTTCTCTACAAGAGTGACAAGCTTTTCATTATGGTCATGCACATTAGAGGCTTGGTGAGTGTCTGGTATTACTCACAGTATATATGTAAAAGTAAGTGCACATGTAGAAAAAATGTTGAGTTGATGCTCACCAGTGTGGTATGGATCCTCCTCTAGCAACCTTTGCAGGATGGAACAGATCCTGATCCATATGTCAAACTGTACCTCCTACCAGACCCTCAGAAAACCAGCAAAAGGAAGACAAAAGCAGCCAGACGAACATGCAACCCCACTTACAATGAGATGGTGAGAAAACTGCGTCATTACATGACATCCATAAGGGATTTCTTTTTTTTTTTGTATCACAAATAAACACTTTAGCAGTACTGTTCATTAGGTCTGCTTAGGTGTAAGTTAGTGGTATATGGTTTTGTTGAAACTATGTTTGGTATTTGAAAATGTTTTACAGCAGGTTTCTGGTGGGTAAACGACATAATTCTGCAACAAAGTCTCGCCAATCAGGAAACCGTGACAAGCAGATCCTGCTAAAATAATACTTGGTGCACAAACCAGTTTTACAAACCACTTTAAATGGCATCTCTGTCAGTCCTGCTACTGTACTGTATGTTCCCAACTATTGAAGTATTTATGTATGTAGATATTTTGAAAGTTTTCGGTTTAATACCAGAGGGTATTTTCAGAATAAACATATAAAAACATACTACTTTTATTTATTTTTATTTTACCTAAATTTTGCCAATTCATTTACATGATGGAGAGTTTTAGCGAATACGCTAACTTTTGGAAATTCAGTCACAAAGCATAATGTTTCTTAAAATCATTGTCATTGTCTCAATGCAAATTATAAAAATATCGTCACCGTAGAATTATCTATATTTCTATCTGACATTTTTATCAAAATTGAGTTATTGACATACTCTTATTAAATGACAAATTATTTACATTATAGGATGTTTTTTTTGTAAGTACTTTACATTTTAAGACTTTTTTTATTTAAAAACCAAATATTACACACATACTGTTTGCTGGGAAATGCAAAAACAATATTTTTTTGTGAAAACAGTCTATAGGTCTATATCAAAAATGGTATATGCACACAGAATTTTAGGGTGCTTTTACACCTGTGAATCGATTATTTCTTTCTTTTTTTGTTTCGAAACAGGGATTAAAATTGCTATATTGTTGCTCTTTGTTCTTGGTGTGGTTCGCTTACACATGGCAAAGTTTCTAAATGGACCACAATAGCTAAAACAAGTCACGTACGAGTAAAATTTCCTCACATTGGTCAGAGTTTCAGTGTATATTTTAGAGTCCCACTCAGCTGTCATACATCCTTATTTTAATTTATGGAGGTGAGTAATAAGATATCATAAGCCAAAAGCTGCGCTTTAATTTTGAGTGGTGACACCCACAGACGTCGTCACCAAATATAAATCAGAGGTAAAACTTTCTCATACATAGCAGTTGGCTCATGCATTATAGGCTTTACATTACAGAAAGAAATAAACTAAGGAGTGTATTACAGTTCTAAAGAAAATTTCAAGTGATAAATGATCTTAAGTAAAACAAATACATTTATAGAGCTGGTATATAAGTAAACTATTTCACTCACTTGTGAAATGGAGGCCACTTGAATGTTTTGTGAGCACAATAAAGTGCAAACAATATGCCATATTATCTGATAATTGTAAAAAATATTTCCAAAAGGCAGTTGTGTAGAGTGTAAAGCCACATAAAATGACACAAATACAATGTATATGCCGAGCTCAGAGGCTCATCATCTGGAATCAGCTCAGTTGACATGGCGGCGACCAGCGAGACCTAGCTCTCACTCAAGTGGCCACGCCCTTAATTATGCAGACTTAATATAACTTAATATAGACGAAACGAATGAGTTATAAATAAATTCACCATATAGTCCATACTTGTATCTGTGTATAACTGAACAATGATTTTTGTGAAGATGTATAGTGATCAAATTGACATCGCCACCTACTGGCCTGGCATTCAAAGTAAAGCTTTTCTTGTTTTTTTTTTTCATGTCTTAAAGTGAACATAAAAAACAAAACAGTAAAAGATTTCAGTCAGTAGTTTTATATTCATACATGGTTTTGAATTCATGTCATTTACAGCACTCCATATGATTGTATGTCTTACCTCAGTTATAGCAAAGAGTATAGGACTTTGGTTAAAGGTGTTGTACATTTTATTTTCAAATCCTTATGGTTCAAATGACGGTTTGCAGTACTCTTATGACTTGTAAAACAATACTTTTTATTGGAGCAATATTTGTGTAATCAAGACTACTATAAAAATACTCAGCTGTTTTTTTTTCTCCAGTTTTCCTGACTACTTTTTCTCTCTTTTCACAGTTGGTGTATGATAAAATACCACGTGGCGATTTACAGCAGAGAACCGTTCACCTGCGGGTACTGAGTGAGGGTGCATTCTGGGAGAACACGCTTCTGGGTGAAACCATCATTCATTTGAAAGACCTGACCCCTGGCCATCGCTGGGTGGACTGGCATCAGCTTGGCACCAGAGGCTCCGACACAAACCGCTAGCATTTGCTGATTCCCAGCGGAAGTGAAGGATTTCACCGTTGTCTTTCACTGTGCATGTGTTTGTGTCTGTCTTTGCTTATGGGTAGGGAGTTGGAGATGCCCAGCTGCTTAGAAGGCTGTTTCCCCCAGTGGGGGTTTGTGTTTGTTGAATCTCCTTCCCAGGAGACGTGTAGATTTGGTGATGAAGGGTCATCACTTGATAACTTTTCTGGTGGGGTACCGTGCACCATGTGAGCCAGACCTTGAATTAAAGAAAGCGGTTCTTGGTAACACTATGGGACAAAAACCATTTGGTGGCACAAGGATTGGCAGAAAAAAACTATTTAAGAACTTCCATATGCCATATTTTTTGAGGGGGTTCTGCAAAATTCCTGTCCATGAAACCTTAAAGCCCCATTTTTGTTATCTTGAGACTGTTCATGGAAATTTAAGTTATTTTCTTTTTAAGATGTTTCCCTATTGCGGCTCAATTTTGAGCTATCTTTTTTGTTGTGAATGTGAAGAGTTTGGATTTAAAGGTATAGAACTTTTATAACATCTGTGATGCTTATTTTAATAACTAAAGAGAATGCGAGTAAGATCAGTAGGGTTGGAATACTGTAAATGCTGAGAAAATGAATTTGATGTGATGTATGGATTGTAAATGGGCTTTATCCCATTGTATTCCTTTCTAGACTGTTCCTTCTAATTTCAGATCATGTTTTTAATGTTTATTTGCACTTAATAAATGCACAGAGAAACTGGCTTGAACATTGTAAATGTTTTTTTATTTTTGTCATTGTTGGATCACATAAAGCGCTAAAGAGATGGTCCAACGATCAATGTCAAATGCAAAATACAAACATGAGCATTGCATGCACTAAATCCTTGGTTGGATTTATTTGTAAATCTCAATTACGCATGACTGACCGCAACAATCCACTTTACTGAGACATCGCTGACTTTATCCCATATTGGGCTGTCATCACACTGAGGTAAGAATTACATCAGACTGGGGTTTATCATAAAGGCTTTAATTGCCTGTCTGAACCATCTATGGTCTTACACATTTCTCATTGTCCTGAAGCTCCTCCAGAGAGTTCTGATGACATAAATGTCTCATTCCTCCACGTTCATCTATCAAATTAAAACATTGCGCCGAAAGCAAGTTAAATTAGGACAACCTGGGAATCAAATTCTGCTCTCATGGCAAATAATATAAAGTCTGCATCTAAAGTGAGTAAAATGCAAACAAATAAACTAGACCGCAGTTGGATATTTCTTCTGTTTTGTGTTTTCGTTTGTTATCTGGTTGGTTGTTGTGTACATTTGTGTGAGTGAGGTTCACTAGTGAATTGTTTAAAAAGACAATAGGCAACACATATGCTTTAGAACTCAAGATGAAAACAATCTCACAAAGTTTTATATTTATCAAAGCTGTCTACAGTGCACATTGAATCTCTTAGTTATAATGAAAGAATACACAAGTCTGTACAACTCAGTTGATTTTGAGCATAATTGTCTATTTACATTTTTATAAAGTATTTTTTAGCATATTTGTCAATGTAATAATCCTTACAGCCTAATTTGTTTTAGATTAAATATTTGGTTGTATAATGTAGCTGCCACTTAGCATGTATTTGACCTTTTCATCCTTTTCCATCTATCCAATCTTAAATACTGCTCAGAAAGTTATCTGAGGTGATCTACCACTTTGACATTATATAAATGATGGCTTTTTCACGGTGGATGAGAGAGCTTAATAGGCTGCAATTTAAGAAAACACGTGCAATTACAAAAAAACGGCAGCAGATTGAGAAAAGAATCTTCATTAGTTTGACAGCACACGTCCTCATAATGCATACATGGATTAAAAATGCACAGCATTTTCTCACAACGCAAACAATTCATAAAGCGCGCTGCATTTTCTTACAATGCAAACAATTTATGATGACGCGCTGCATTTTCTCAATGCAAACAGTTAATAAAATGCATTTTCTCACAACACAAACAATTTATGATAACGTGCGGCATTTTCTTACAATGCAAACAATTAATAAAACGCACTGCATTTTTTTACAATGCAAACAAGTTACGATGATGCGCTGCATTTTCTTACAATGTAAACATCTAATAAAAATCGCAGCATTTTCACACAACCCAAACAATTAATAAAATGCGCTGCATTTTCTCACAATGCAAACAATTTACCATAACATGCTGCATTTTCTTACAATGCAAACAATTTACAATGACGCGCTGCATTTTCTCATAACGTAAACATTTAATAAAACGCGCTGCAAATTTTACACAACACAAATAATTAATTATATGCGCTGCATTTTCTCACAATGCAACCAATTTGCAATAACACACTGCATTTGATCACAATGCAGTTCACAATCCATCAGGTTATTGGGTTCCCTTGATATATTTTCGTTGTGTTCCAATGTTTTTTGTGTTGTGAGAAATTGTAGCGTGTTTTCGTAATTTGTTTGCGTTGTGGGAAAATGCAGTGCTTTTTTATGTGTGTGTATTGAGAAGTTTTGCAGCACGTGTGCTATCAAACGGATGAAGATCTTGTTTTAATTTGCTGATGCTTTTTTGTAGTTGCATGTGTTTTCTTAAATTGCAGCACGTTAAGCTCTCTCATCCACTGTACTTTTTAAACTCAAAACCGTTTAACTTTTTATATTCATAAAGTGATAATTAATCATTAATCTTAGACAACGATGATAAGGCTAGTTCATTTATTTTACAGATTGTATATTTTTCTCCCACTTAGTGTGAGTTCGCCCTGAAAGTGCTCCTGCCTTTGTGCTAAATGAACAGCTTCTGCGTGTATTGATATTCACTGAAAATCATAAGAGAAAGAACAAAGTATATATTTTCATACAGTGTGCACGGTCAATTCTTCATGAAGCATTAGTTCTGTGCTTGAGGGATTCTGCAGGCAGTTTCTACAAAAAAGTCTTTGCACCAAAGCAAAAATTGATACATCAGATAAGATTTGTGCTGAAAGTCTCCCTGGAGAAACTCTGACAAGATAAGTAAAAACGACTAGAAGAAAGTATTAAAGATTTAGAATGTCTTGAGGGATTTCAATATGTATTGCCTAAGCATTGCGTGACATGTTCTGAACATCTTATATAACACACACGTTTCAGAGTACAACGTGAGATAGAACTTTTACCACGGCCCCTAGTAAACGCGGTGCTGCAGCACTTTAGAGACGCTCCCTTACGGCTTTTCTGATGAAATCTCTCCGCTTTAGCTCCGCGGCTAGCGAGCGAGACGGCGACGTCAACGAGTCTCTATACCAAGTATTTCTGTTTAAAACGAATTTAAAGTGATTCGGTTTTTGTCGTAACTTTAAGGAGAGCGCTTTGACTCGATTTTGATGATTCAGCCGTTTTTTCTCCAACAGCGTACAGTATTTTCGTCCGAAAACGCGGCTCGATTGAGGTGACAGAAGACTGACAGTTGAAGAACCGACGCTCGCTTCCTCTAAGACGTCAAAATGGCTTTTGTTTCAAGCTTTCCTTTGGAGTTTACCAGCCTATTTTACTCTTACAACACTTCAAAACGCTTGTCAATTCCTTCTGCTGTTTCCACGATCCCTTCAACCCGAAATAATTGGTGTTATTCTCCTCAGGACGGCACAGTTGGCGGCAACGCTGCGGTCAATATGGACGCTGAAGCTGTTCGCGCGAGCCGGGCCGGTCTCCAAACAGTCTAAACGACATGGACTACTTCATTAACCCCGGAGAATATTTATCAGCCCTCATGGATGGTGTTAGAGGCTGGAAGGAATGAGAAACGCAGCGTTTTACTTTGTTCGTAGCTAACATTTAGCCCCACATTAAAAGCTGCGCTAGCCAGCTAAGCCTTATAAGGCCATATTTAACGTTAGGTTGTGTTAAGGCTGTTATGTATATTAGTAACATTGAGAGACATTTAAGCTTGACATTATAAACCCGAGCACTTTTATTCAAACTCAGTCTAAACAACGTGGAGCCAATTGTAGAAGAATTATATAATTTGTTTTATTTTCTTTCAGTTTATGTAGTTCACCTCATTTCATATTTTTCAGAAGTATGAGCACACATGGACACTTTATTCCAGGGGACACGCGGTCCGCGCGTGACGGTGACGAGCGCACTGACAGCTCGTGGATAAGCGTGTTCTCTCTGGTCTCGAGGCCTGCGTGGTCTCTCCTGCAGAGGTATTTCCCCGGAAAGACACAGACTGCATTTGAAATGAAGTCACACCTTGATATCGGAAACTCTTTAACGCCTCTGAACGTCGCATACCTCCACTGCCAGCATGAAAATGCTGCATGCGTGGCCCCTGGAGACCCTGGCACTCTTGCCTGGTTCACACAGGAATCACTGAGTGAACTGGGAATTCAAAACACTTCCCAGAAAGATTTCAGCCTTCAAAAGCAGGCATCAGTCGGATACTTGGGAACAGCAAGAAACATGCTGAGCCAGGTGTTATTGAACACCCAGGAAAAAAAGCGTGCAAAACCTGAAAGCGCTTGCGATTTGTGCCCGGATATGGTGTCTGTGCGATCCACTAATAGCTGGTGGCAGGGAGGATTTTTGGAGGCCAATGACAGACCTCCAAACTTGCTGCTAAATGTAGCACAAAGCAGAAAAGAGACTGATACGAGCTGGCAGCATTGTGGAGAACATCACAGTGTTGGCTATTGTCAAAGCAATGATGGGCCATCAATGCACAACGAAAGCGCTAGACCCTTGTGCTCCAAAGAGCTGACCCACAATGCACTGCTGCACATGTCCAAAACAGAATTGCTCTCAAACTCATACCAGCTTCCACTAGATGTTGAGCAGCAGCTGCTGGTTTGTGGTAGAGCCTACAGTGAAGTGGCTGTTTTGACACCTGACCAAGATAATGGCTACTCCAGCTTGGAGGAAGAACACTCGAATAGTAAGCTTCATATGAAACTGCTTTCCAAGGAACAGGAGGTGTCGGACACAACCAACCCTGTTGCCTCCGAAGACGACTCATCTCAGAGTAACACTACAGGGAGTGAGCTACAAAGCCTACCTATCTTAAGTGAGGAAGAAATTAAGGGAGGAGAGGAAAAGGAGTCTGAGAAGACTGTAGAAGCCGCTGCTGATAATGTATCCCTTTTAGCCACGCCTCAGTGTGAAAACAAGGTCATCGCTTACATCATGGGTAGCCCTTGCAGTGGCGAATCTGAATCGGAGGAGGATGATGATGATGATGACTGGGATAGTAATGATGATGATGATGGCTTTGATAGTGAAGGCTCATCCCACTACTCCGATTCGGAGGACCTTGATGACAGCGACGATGAATCCGAGGAAGATTCAGATGGAGAGGAAGGCAACTCTGAGGCTGAGAGACTGTGGAATTCTCTGTGCCAAAACGGGGATCCTTATAATCCAAGGAACTTCACAGCTCCTATAAGGACAGCCACCAAGCCAAGCCCTGCAACTACAGACTCGCCGGTCTCAGAGTCTCCACCAGCTCATATATCCTCCCAGCCATCTTCGCCTTCGTCATCATCACCCTCACTTTCAGAGAACGAGTCCAGCGAAGACGTCTGCGAGATGGACGAGGAAGAGAACCGGAGATTATGGAACTCTTTTAGCTGCTCAGCAGACGCGTACAGCCTCCTCAACTTCCAGGCCCCTGTACAGACTAAAAAAACCCCCAAAGGGTGCCGTAAGGAGAAAGCGCCTGGAATGCCACACTATAAGAGAGAGGAGGCTGAGGAGAGGCTGGACAGTGGATTCTCAGAGATTTCCCCTGTGCCATGCTCAAGCAGTGCCACAGCCATTCACTTGAAGAAGGTTTGTATAATTATGACCATAATTAATGCATTGTTGCATTCCAGTTCAAATCTGTGTATATAATTATCTTTCTGAACACTTCTAAAGTGAGACATAGTGTGGTTGCATTGAGAACATCTGTTTATGTCTAGAATATAAGAATGAGTCAGATGGAGACTTGTTAGTTCTCCTTTGAATCATTCTTGGTTTCAGTTTTGTATGCAGTCCACTTAAGTTCAACACAACGTTTCAAATCATTATATATGCTTCAAGTCCTGGAAGTTAATATTAAAGTATTGGGCTAGCAATTTCTGTGTAGGAAAGTTAATTTTAAACAGTCAGCATGCTCCTTTTTTAATATGTAATATAGTTCTTTTAGATAAGATAAGATTTTATTGATCACCTGGAGGAAATTATAGTTTGTGCAGTGGTGGTAAACGTGGCTAAAACCGTTGGGTAAAAGAAAGTGCTATCTTTTAATAAGGTGCAATTAGTGGACAGTAGTTAATGTTTATTCAATATCTCATAATTGGGTTCATGTTTTAATATGCATCACTGTATAGGTTTTTGGGGACACATAAGATATTTAATATATTTTTTTAAATAATTACTTATATTCAGCAAGAGCACATCGATAAAATTATAGAATTGGAAAATATTAGTTTTGCACTGATTAAACATATTGGTCTGATAAACATGTAAAGTGCACGCAGTGCTTTTTACTGGGTGTCCGCCTGGGTTCTAAAAACTCTTAATGTCCTAAATTTCAAAAGCTATATTTTAGGCCTTAAATTCACTGAAATATTATGTTGTATGTAATTGATTAAATTAGTAATTAAATTATTAATATTAATATGTGTTAATTTTGTTTTGTTCAAGTAATGCTACTCGATTGGGTGGACATCCATCTAATCACCAACAATACATCCAAATAAAACCTTATTTTTTCTCTGTTTCATTTTTTTAGTGCAAAGAGATACAATTTACAACAGCTGTTATATATATATTTTTTTACAGAAAATTACCCAAATTAAATTTCTTAATCAGAAAAAATAAAAACAATCACGTTACAATCACATAAGTCTAAAATTTTATACTTAATGGTCTTATATAGGTCTTAAAAAGTCTTAATTGTGACTTGATGAAATCTTCAAAAAACCTGTTTCTAACTTAAAAAATTTACATTTTGAGCAGCAAATCAAAACAGCAATTGTTTTGGAAGGATAATGTGACACTGAAGAAGGAGAGTTGAAAATGAACATTTTTAATTCTCAAGTACAATACATTTTAAAAATATACTAAAAATAGAAAAATAGTTAAATTGTACAATTTTATACTATCATATTTAGGCGTGGCGGGTATAAGATTCTGACGGTATGCTAAACTTAGATAAAAATATTGCGGTTTGACGGTGTTGTGATGGCTCCTCTACAATATGTTCTTTTAAATGTCTGGATAGAAAACAAAAACGTTTTTTCCCCATTGAACACAAAATATTGTATTTTGAGAAACATTTACAGCAAACATGTAAGGCTAAATAATTCAACTGTATCATTGACTCCTAAAAAACAAAATAAAAAAAATCTTACACATATTGAAGGAACAGTACAACAAAATTTTGGCGGTTTTAAAGCTTTGACTTTTTTTAAACCGCAGTATACCTTGAAAACGGTTCCTGTCCCATGCCTAGTCACATTTCACTGTGCTTTTAATTAAAGTCATTGCTTAAATATTTTTATAGACACCAAACTTTACTGTGGTAATGCAAATTAAACAATTTATTTTTAACATTTCTAATTAGTGTGTTTTAAAAAGAAGATCATTACATCAATACATTGACATTTATTTTTATAAAAAAAGTTGTAGTTTATTATACTATGTTGTAGAAATGTTGCTCATTGCTGCTTTTGTTGACACCTAATGCATTAACTAATATGATTTGAACCTTAAACTGTTGCCAAGAAAGCGAACAACAGTTAAACAATAATAAAATAATAACAGTAAAAATATACAGAATGTTTTGTGCCTTCCACTTGTTTTCAGACAATGGTTGATGGCATTCCACCTCAGACCAACAATAGGATATTACATGCATCATAATCATCTTTTGTTTCCTATACAGTGCATGATAGCAACAGTTAATCCTCTTTAGTTCTGTCTTTGTGCCTTAAATCCATTCTCTGACAATATGGCAGTATAGGGCAGCCTGAGAAAATGATGTAAAGCTGTGCAATATAATTTTTTAGTTTTTTTCCCCTCCTCGTCTGTGATCTGATGCAATGGTTCCATTTCGCTGTCTCCAGGGAGACTGAGTTCGTGCTCTGCCCATTACTCATTATCACTTTATAGCGAGCTGCATTTCATGACTCTGGCATCACAGTAGTCCGAGTCATTAGCTTTGGTCTTGAGGTGATGCTGCTCTCAAACACTCAGATGCTTTAATCACGTACTCGCACACATTTCAAATCAACGGTTTAAAAGGAATTACATGTTTCTTAGCAACAGTGAATGAGTGAGTTTGAAATAAATTTCCATTTCAATCCATTGTGAAGCAAAAACAACAGTGTCTTCACATTCGGCAGATTGGATTAGATTGAAACATTCCCATGTAGTTGATCTCACTGAACAAGTTGAATGATCCTTTGTCCACTTCCAAATGAATTCGTACAATTCCACTGAAATGTCAGGGTATCCGCGGGGTCATAAACTCTTTAAATGTCTTAAATCTCAAAATGCTAAATTTTAGGCTGTGAAAAGTCTTAAATCTACTGACATATAGTTTATTATCAGGTCTTATTTTCCTTTGTTCATGTATAGCAACCCAACCCTAAAACAAGTCATGTGTGAGTAAACATTCCTCACATTGGTCAGAGTTCCACGCTTTATTTTTCAGAGTCCCGCTCAGCTGTCATGTGTCCTTAATTTATGACGATGAGCAATAAGACATTATTGGTGAAAAGCTGCACTTTAGTTTTGAATTGTGACACCCACAGACATCGTCATCAAAAAAAAAATCAGAGGTTAAAAATCAGAAGCTAGAATTATGCATTGCAGGCTAAAAGAGAAATAATAGATAAACGTTCGGTCAATTTTCCTAAATGATTAACAGCTCTCATTAATAGTTCTGCAGCCTTTCACTTTTGTGACCTGAAACGCACATTTACCAGTAGGAATGACTTCCCGGCCTACTCATAATTCTCTCTTCATATATTCGTATATGCCTATTACATATTCATAATACACTGTGATATAGCTGTGTGCGGATTGTATTGTTTTCTCACTACAATTGATCTGCTCCAGAGTTCATTTCAATCGAGCTGAGACCACCTCATTCAGGTGATCTCGGACTGATTGATTTGGCGTGCATCCAAGCGCGAATGCTGGATTCACATATGCCGAACAAACTAACAAACATACTAACTGGGGAAATGTGCCAGGTTCCAAAACAAAAGTCTAGGTGTGAAAGAACCCCAAGTTTAAAATTTCCTTCATAATGGTCTTAAAAATGTATTAAAAAGTCCTAAATTTAACCTGGTAAAACCTGCAGAAACCCTGAATGTGACACAATATATGCGACAATATGTCAATGTGAATGTCTCAATTTGAAAACTCTTTTAGACATGATAAAAACATGTTTAGCCCAGGACACATTGTTTTTTGAATTCTTGGTAAGTGCAGTAATACATGTAGTTTTTTTATTTTGTATCTTAAGGTTTAGTCTTAAATTCCAATTTTAAAATGCAGACTTTAAATGCAAATCATTAATTTTTTTCGGTATGGATAAATCAAAGAGAACCAAGAAGTTGTAGAATGCGCTACAATAGACTGTCATGGTTTACAGTATATTTAGATTTCCATATTTACAGGGCCATTTTCAGTTTATTTTATTTTTTAGTTGATTGGCTCCTGGCAGTCTTTGCTTTCAAGAATGGAAGGTTTTAATGTAACGGTCTTTACGTGAAAATATAAAAGATACAAGAAAATTAGTTTAACATTATGAAATGAAACTTGACTCAGATTTCTTTTAATATTTCTTTCACAGGTGACATTTGTAGAGGAGGTGGAGGAGTTCTATGCCAGCAGCGACGAGGACCGTCATGGACCCTGGGAAGAAATTGCTCGCGACCGCTGTCGTTTTCGGCGTCGTGTTCAGGAAGTTGAAGAGACTATAAGCTTCTGCCTTTCTCCTAATTTTCGCCTGGACATTTTTCAAAGACTCTTCAGTTCTAGCTAATTAAAAAAACCTTGTGTGGCAGTAGATGTAAACAATGAATGACAAATTATATATATATATATATATATATATATATATATATATATATATATATATATATATATATATATATCCCAGTAGTTTAATTCAGGGCATCAGGCAGCCCTTTAACTGTTCAAAGGGCTCACAAGTCACAAATCCAAGGAACTCCACGGTTCCTGCCAGGGAAGGTCACCTCACTCAATTTGTGCTAAAATGTTTTGTGTTGAGTGTCGTGTGAGTTTTGGAAATATGCATTTTGCTTTTGTTTTTCAAGTCATACTGTCATTTTCAGCCATTAAAGCAGTAGTTCACCAAAACATAAAAATTTACTCACTATTTACTCTCCCTCAAGAGTTTCTTTATTCTCTTGAACACTAAAGAGGATATTCTGAAGAAAGTCGAAACCTGTAACCATTCCTTAGAATGAAAAGCAAATACTACTAAAGTCAATGGTTACAGGTTTTCAGCTTTATTTTTTCCAATACATCTACTTTTGTGTTCAGCAGAAAAACGTCAAGCAGGTTTTGACAAGTAAAGGGTGAGTAAATAATGGCAGAATTTTAACTTTAGTGTGAACTACCCTCTTAATTCATTTTGAGGAAAAAAAAGAGGAACTACTCATGTTATGTCTGTTTTATCACATGATTCCCATTCAGAAAACGATTTTGCTTGCTTTCATGCTTTTTGGGAAGTTAATTCATGGACTCAATTGATGTGGTTTTAGTGACGCTTACACACAAACATGCACTTCAGCCCATTAAGCAACACTAAATTGAATGTTCATCTTTCACTCAGAAAAGTATTAGCGCAGAAGTATTCTTAAAGGAAAGTGAAGTGTTAGCTCTTCAATCCATGTTGTCTTCATTTTGCAGGCCTTTTTACAAACCCCTCGTGTTGTAACCTCAAAGCCAAAGATAACATACTTCTGCTCTGCAAAGAATCATTAAGCCAGGGGCGCACCGGGTGAACGATCCCCCCAGGAAATCGCTCTCATTACCCACATTAAACCTAGTGGTATTTTGCCGGAGCCGAGCAATGCTTATATCAGTGTCTGTTCCTGTGTTAGAGTGAAGATATGTGGATGTGGGCCTTAGTGCAATGTATTTGCATGATCCTAAATGGAAAGATGTCCTTTTCTCCCCCATCGCTATTTATTGGACATAACCATGTGTGGAAATCACTGTCGTGTAACGGGGTTTTTCTCTGTGCTTTGAACTGTGGCAGCTGTGACAAACAGTAAAAATCTTGACTATAAAGGTGAAATGCAGGGACAAGATGCATGTTTTTGATCTGATCTGATCTATATAATATGCTTGATGTTGAAGCATAAGATTTGTTAATCAGTACAGTTAACAAAAGCATTTTATTTTTGTAATACATTTTAGCAGTTAAGCATCTGTTATGGGATTTGTGGAAAAAAAGTTTAATCCTAATATAATTAATAATCAATAAAACACAATACAGGAGAATTGACTGGTGTACTTGTGATGTTTTTACTCTGAATATTTTATTTCTTTGCACTAGATTGCATCATATCGCGCTCAAACCTGTAACATTGGATTGATAGTGACTATCATACTGTACTGTTTTTCTTGTACTGATTTAGAAAGCAATTACTGAAATGGCATATAGTCTAACAATAGTTCATATATCAAAAAATATTGTCAGTTATAATCATTTAGGGAAATATAAAAAAAAATCACTGCAGCCCTAAATAACTTATTTTTAAAAGTCTTTATACCACTATCCTGCAAACCAGGTTTTACCAATTAGTCAGGAAGAAATTTATCGTTCAAAATATAAATTCTTTGTATTCTTCTTTAAAATAAAACTTTACATTAAGTATTTATTTTAACTAAATCAAGACATTTGCTTTTAAAAAGACAAAAAAATGATAATAAATAAAATAATGACGGTAAAAAAAAAACCTTAAAAAAAAAAAGTATTGTCAACGTTCAGAAAAATTTAAACATTAAGGAATCCATGCATAAAAATCATTTATGGCCCGAGGCTTACAGTAATTTGACTTATTTTATGTTATTAATCTTTCAGAAATCACAGAATGTTATTCAGCTTTGTTATTTCATATATTAATGTGCAATAATTTAAAAACTGGTCAATAAAAAAAATCCACAGAGGTAAAGAGACTTTAACTTTTTAAAGAAAACAGCAGCAATAAGAAATGAAATTAATAAAGCTTTACAGTAAGTATTTAATTTGTATGTGTATGTTATTCTGAGTGACATTATTTTACCCATATTATAATCAAATTCACATGATTTGAAACATTAAATGGTAGCTTACATGATATTTATCAGTGTAATGTGTTTGACCTTCTATTTCCTTTATAATAATTCAATTCAAGTTTATTTATAAAGCGCTTATGACATTAATCATTGCTCCATAAATGCTTTACAAAAAGGTGCATGTTATTAAAATCAGAAAGTTAAGTTGTCTAAAGGGTGGACAGTATAGTATCTTATATACTGTATACAGTATGTTGCCATATGCTCACAATACTGTCCTTTTCCAAAAGATAATATCTGTGTGTATAATATATTTTTAATGAAGTGTATTTTTGTGTTGGTTAAGTTTGTGTTGTCCTTGAGGGTGAGCATCGTCTCTTCACAGGTCTTGGAACTGATCCAATGGCACTCCACAATCTCTTGGGGATAATAGAGAACACAAGAAAGAGAATTAGCATAGCTGCTGTTTATATCTTAAACAAGATATTTGAAAATGCATTTAATCATCGATTAATCATAATTATAGATTGGCATGATTAGACTGACACTTTTTGCTGGGGCAAAACACAAAATAACATTTTTATTATTGTGCATCAATATGGCTGTATATATAAAGTAGCACTAATAATTGTAACTAATAATAATAATATTAAAAATGCCTACGTTTTTTTACATTCTACTTTTTGTTCTAATTAACTGTTGGAAGTAGCCATAGTGCGCACTATTCAGAAGTATGCTAGTAAGAATTTCGTCAAAGCCATACTATATACCCTACTATATGCTGTAGATGTAGAGCATGTCGCCAGAAGACACCTCAGTTTAATCGACACGATGACTTGGCTTCATAAATAACTTCAAGATTGCCTCAAGGTAAATTAATCCAAGAACTTTTCGATGTATACATTTACATGTTGTGTTTTTCGTAAGTGTGCAGTTTTTTGCCAGTTCCTTCTATAACGTTATTGGTATCAACATTTATTTTTGATTACATGATTTTATTTATTAACAATAAACAGAATTTGATTTGATAATGAGTCAACATTCAAGGTCTGCTCTGCACATTTAAAGTTAGTTGATTTAGGCTAGCTACGTGTTTTTTCCAGAAACATTAGGCCCATGCTAAGCTAATGATTAATACGCAAACACTAAAATGCCAGTCAAACATGTTGTGGGTAGATAAGTGGTGTCGTTTTTCCGAAACGTGACAAAATTTATCCAGAAATGTTAAACTTCGTAGCAAAACAGAATAGATGTCAGTCATTCAAAGCTCATTTTGGGCCTTAAATAAATTTTGACCAAACATGTAGTTACTGCATTTTGCCTTTGGAGGGCAGTGTGGTGCTAGTGCTGTATTATATGAGTATGTCATTCAGTCAAAGGTGAGTAATTGAAAACAACAAAAACAACACATGACCAATGCAAGAATCAGACAGCTATTATATGGAAATTAACCAAAAGAAGCGCTCAGTGGTTAGTACTGTCACTTCACAGCAAGAGAAGGTCGCTGGTTTGAGTCTCGGCTGGGTAAATTGGCAATTCTGTGTGGAGTTTGCATGTTCCACCTGTGTTCACATAGGTTACGTCCGGTGCTCCAGTATCCCCCACAGTCCAAAGACATGCACTATAGATGTGTGAATGAGTGTGTATGGATATTTCCCAGTACTGGGTTGCAACTAGGCATCCGCTGCGTAAAACATATTCTGGATAAGTTGGCGGTTCATTCTACTGTGGTGACTCCTGATAAAAAGGGACTACATTGATAGGAAAATGAATGATTAAGTTACCATAACCTTAACTTTACCATGGTTTTGCTACAATAGGTTAACAGAATTTGTAGTAAAACTGTGGTTAAATAAATGATCTGTGAGCTGCTTTTAGCTCAAGCTTCAGAGAATCATTTTGGGAACACCAGATATTTATTTGACATTTTATGAAAAGTGTCCTGATATGTGTGTCTTATGTTGCACTATTATATATTTTTTTGTTGAAAATAATCATAGTTGTATGTGGCCCAAGCCAAGTCTGCATAAACAGATCTGGCTTCTCCCTCTGGTCAATCAGTCTTACAGTATTTTTAAATGCCGATGGGATCCTTCATTCTCACAAAATTAATTCTCTTTTCATTTACTCATGCAAATCTTTGTTTATATATTTATTCATTTTTTAAAAAAATATAAATTTCAGTAAAGTTATTGAAAAATGTGCAAATTATTATATGATTTATGTAATAGAGTGTGTGAATAATAGCCTTTTTTTCTGTCTTGTAGATATATTACTGAGAGGCTGACTTTGTTTTCCAAAGAAGCAACTCTAATTAGATTTGCATTGTAACACCTAAATAAAAGTAAAAAAGGTATTTTTTCATTAGTTTTTAAGTCACTATACCCCTCAAAATCATTTGGCATAAATTAGCTTATTTTGTACAACATTCTGTGCAGAAATAACAAAAACTGTTTGCAGATTCTGTGTGGCCCTGACCTTCTGGGATAGAATAAACTCGGACCACAATCTGCCCATATGTTTCTACCTGGTTACTGTAGTGTATAGCATATCAGTTTAACACAAGATGGCGCTGTATACACTTGTTAAAAGGCCTAGTGATGAGGGTTGTTCTTTAAAGAACAAAATGTGAAAGAACAACTTTTGCGGGATGCGTTTGCAGCTGCTTTTATGGTTCATGATGCATATAAGTTACTCTTGTGGAAAAAGAGAGCGATTTGGGGCGTTTTGGCCTTTCATAAAGTGTTTATGTTTTTATTTTATTTTTTTAAACCACCCATAATACATTTTTAAGCATTTCTTTTATAGGTTTTTTTTAGATAAATTAATTTGTTTAAAGTTTATTCAGTTACAGTGCATATTTATAAGGGTTGATTTCTGAAAATGGATAAAGTTCATCCCTTTTTATAATCTTATGGGTTTTATGAAGGGATTTGTTCATACACAATTTGCCTGATTATCAACATTTATTCTATTGAAAACTGTGAAAATGGTGGTTTTGATATATTGAGTGGTAAAAAGAGATTTCCTGAAAATCTTTGACTATAATGTGTCAAAAAAAGAACAAATTCTGAATCTGACTTAATCCAATTTATTTAAAATAAATTATCAAAAAATCTAATTTGCACATTTAAACATGACATTTCAGAAAACATTTAATAAATAAATAAATGTTTCAATTCTCAATGTAACAGTCAGCTGGAGAAGTGTGATGATAACTATTCTTCACCTGTAGTGTCTCGTCTTAAATGTTACGTAAACTTTCAATCAGCAGAACTTGTTCTGGATTTAGACAAATATTTGCTTCATAATCACCTTTAAGCCTGTCTGGTTTGCAAAGAGGCAACGTGCAGTGTAATGGCAGTAATTGTCTGTGTTTGTTTGCATGTGTGTACATGTGTAAGAGCTCATCTGATGTGTTTATGGGTGTGTGTATGTGTGTGTATCGTCTCTGAGATGTGTCTGATACAGTTGTGAGAGTGTGGAATGTGAGGTATTAGACTAGATTAAATCCAGATGGAGATTCAGCTGCTGAAATATGAGCATCATCACCTGCCACTGACTCTCAGACTACTGTACTTCAAAAGCATTTCACAGACAGACAGACAGACAGACAGACAGAAAGATACAGAAAAATGAACACAGTTTTTAATTATAAAATTATTTCCTAAAGCAAACACATACTGTTTATTACATTACATTTTCATGTTATGCAGTTTCTTTGATGGATTCTTAAATAAATTGATTCAAAAGTGCATTAATATTACAAATTTACTTTCAAACATTATAAAACAAATTTAAAAATATACAGTAAACATAATTCTAAAATAGAAAATAGGAATTTTAAAAGATAAACACATTATTCTGATGTTATGGAGTTAAAATTAATATGAATATTATTAAATTTATAATAAAATTATAAAACTTTCTTCCTTTTACATTACTTTTTTATTTCCAGACACCTTGGGCCTGTTCCAGTAAGGAGGTTCAACCAACTTGAGTTTAAGTTGACTTACAGAGAGATTTAAAAACTCAAAGTCAGCTCAAAAAACAGCTGATCTGAGTCAGGTCAGTCAAGTCTGAGTAGACTAATTCAGAGTTAAGCTACGGTCAATTCTGTCGTATGGCGCTGAAGGTTTGGACGCGGCACGTCAAAACAAAAACAAAAAAATAAGCATGAGGTGTTTTTTTTTTAAATGGCGCTTTTACGCCTGACGTTTTGTGCGTTGGTGTTGGCGTCAAACGTCGACGAAACGCAAACAAATAACATCTCAGTGTGCACGGGCCTTAAGGCTAAGGCGAAACGGCCCTGCTTTCTTGAGTATGACAAACCTGCCATTTTAAAATGGAAAACCCCAAATTTCTTTCTCCTTTCTCTTTTCTTAAACGGGTTCCAGGTCCAGTAGCAACAAAAGACAAACAGAACAATACAAACCAAACAATATACATTAAAAAACACAGTGACTAATGACAGCAATTCTGGGATTTATCAACAACATTAAAATGCTATTTTGAGAATTCTACAGTCTACAACAGTTAATAGCTTGACTTCTAGTTGATCATTTGGTATCAGAAGTTGTTTATATAAAAGACAAATACCTCTAGATCACACTCATTTTACCAAAATAACATTTGATCATGCCTTGATTTTGAATTATTTAATTAGGACAGCAAAGTCTAACTTTGCTTAGACAAAAGTCTTGTCATTTATCAGAAATATTGTACAGTATAGAATATGAAACCATGGTGCAGTGCAAAAAGAATTAATATTGTGTATGACTCCCATGAGCTTGGACGATCACATCCATACATCTTTGCAATGACTCATATCACTTATTAATAACGTCATCTGGAATGGCAAAGAAAGCGTTCTTGCAGGACTCTCAGAGTTCATAAAGATTCTTTAAAATTATCATCAATGCCTCAATAATGTTCATGTCTGGTGACTCGGCTGACCAATTCTGACCTTTTTTGCTTTCAGCAACTTTGCTAATATATGAGAAGTAATGCTATTCTGCTGAAGAATTTGCCCTCTACTGTGGTATGTTATGTAAATAGCAGCACAAATGTCTTGGCACCTCAGGCTGCTGATGCTGCCATCCACGTTGCAGCTCTCTCGCACTCCCCAATACTGAATGTAAGCCCAAACCATGATTTTTCCTTCACTAAACTTGACTGATTTCTGTGAGAATCTTGGATCCATGCTGGTTCCAATATGTCTCCTGCAGTACTTGTGATGATTGGGATGCAGTTCAACAGATTATTCATTGGAAAAATAAACCTTCTGCCACTTTTCCAAACAACCAACTAGAAGTCAAGTTATTAATTGTTGCTCTTACAACTGGGATCGACGACAAGACTTTTGTCAGGTGTCCATTTAAATTTGATCAATAACAATAATAATAATAATAATATTTTTAGTAATACTATTTTTTTATTAGCTACACATCAGTGAATACATTGAAATATGGATAATTATTTATGTGGATAGGTGATACAGGGTGGTGTGAATATGTAAAAATGATAAACATTTTGCCATTTTAAAAGAAAATTATTTAGGATTTTTTTTTTACTTTCACACCAAATGAGATGTACCACAAAGAAAATGTAATTTTAAAAACTAATGTATTGCTTCAAAATCTTTAAAAAATAACAAAAAAAAAATTAAGGAAATAAAAACATAGACAATATATTGCTTTTAATTTTATCATTATTAACATTTAATATTATATATACATAATAATAATAATATATCAACCAACAGTGTAGGGAATAAAAAAGAAAGAAATTCAGCAAATTATCTATTGAGGTGTTTGTCCTTATATGTCCATTCAGAAGGGGTTAATCCACTGCTCTAAGCCAGGAAACACCTGTGCCATTGGTGGGCTTCTTGCTGGGGGTGGGCTATGAGAGATTACGCTCTGATTTCTCCCTCTTTCTTTAATTAAACAGAAATAAAGGAGCATCAGCTGCAACAGCACCACCCACCGCTTCACTTCGCACTGTACCATCAACATAATCATCCTCCATCCATCCATCCTCTATCCTCCATCTCCTTCCCCCACTCCATTCTCCAGCCAGCGATGATTGACAGCTGCGAGCGGGTCACGTGACTCCTAAATACCCAGGGATTTGCAGCGAGCATGCTCTATACTGTCCCTCCTCCCGCCTCCGTCACTCCCTCCTTTATCCATCCTTTCCTGAAAAGGGGATGCTGTTATTGTAGCATCTCGCCGTCACTGCCTGCACCAGCCGGTCCTGTTGTTGTTTGTTGTTGTGCTCTGTAGCATTGCATCCGAAAGGACAACTATCCATATTTCTCCCATATCTTATGTTTAGTATAAATAGTGTGTTTGGAGACATATCAAGAAGATACAAACACTGTCAAGCAAGGAGATTTCAGCAGATTTCTGGTAAGTGCTCATGTTTTTCTTTTTAGAGAACAATAATAACACTATATTAAATGATTGAAACACACACACATACATATATATATATATATATATATATATATATATATATATATATATATATATATATATATATATATATATATATATATATATATATATATATATATATATATATACACACAAACACACACACACACAAATGCATTATTCAATAAATATTTATACTGTTTCATTCGTTTACGCAGCATCTCTCATTTTCGAGCACATTCACACACTTATGATTAATTCATATGAGAAGTTTTCAGAGTCAATATTTAATATGTACGGTACGTCCGGTCCAAGATGCTGGACGTTTTGCTCTGGTTGGTCCCGCTCAGGCAGATGCATCATTTTTTTGGGGTGTTGTCCGTTGTTCCAGATGCATGTGTGTCAGCAGATGGGCTTTGAGCTTGTGTTTTTCCCCCCTAGAATGTCGCCACCTGTCTGTGTTTGAGTCTCTTTTGCCTCTGTATGTCTTTTTTGCACCTCAGTCAATGCTGGGTTTGTTCCTATGAAGCGGCGTCCAGAATGCAGAACATCCCAGCAAATCTGCAACAGACTGAGCTTTTGCCAGGGCAGAGCTTTTTGGATGAACCGCACACAGATTGAGAGGATAAACTCAAATGACTCCAGCAGGCATCCTGTTTAGCGCCTGCTTGTTGTGTAATCGATTTCTGCCGTGGCTTGAATGATTTTTTTATACCAATCACTAAAGCATGCTGGCATTCCCGACCAATCAGATCTGCGTTTTCCTGGATCAAATGGCGTTTGTGGTGAAGCAAGTGTGTTTTTGTGCAGGAAAATAAATGAATGCGGTGTTTTTCACCCAAAAGAGCTGCATCTGTTCTGGAAGCACACTGGCTCTCTGTCTCTGGTGTGTGTGTTTGTGTTGCCACTAGCTCTGCTCTGTTTATCTGCCATGTGATTGGTTTGTGCAAAGGATATGGTCTTTTGTCTGTGATTCTCATTGGTCGGAGCATGTAGGATCTGTGTTGATGGCTGGTAATGCTGTGAAAAAAGGAGGGAAATGTGCATCAGGCTCTTGTATACATCTGCTTGACTTTGTGATGCAGTGCTGGTACCCTGAGCGAATACTGAGTAGTGATGGAATGCAGTACTTCTAGAACCTGTTACTGCACAGTTTGAGGTGCATTAAAGAGATAGTTCACCCAAAAATGAACATTTGTGGTTAATTTATTCACCACCATGGAAGTAAATAAAGTAATGAATTACTAATTACATCATTAAGTTTCTTCACATTATTTTTATAATTATTTTTGAAAATTAGGCGATGGAGTGGTGCAGTAGGTAGTGCTGTCGCCTCACAGCAAGAAGGTCACTGGTTCGAGCCTAGGCTGGGTCAGTTGGCATTTCTGTGAAGAGTTTGCATGTTCTCCCTGCGTTCGAGTGGGTTTCCTCCAGGTGATTTGGTTTCCCCCACAGTCCAAAGACATGTGGTATAGGTAAATTGGGTAAGCTAAATTTTCCATAGTTTATGAGTGTGAATAAGTTTGTATGTATGTTTCCCAGAGATGGGTGTCTGCTGCGCAAAACATTTGCTGGATAACTTGGCGGTTCTTTCCGCTGTGGCGACCCTGGATCAATAAAGGGACTAAGCCGAAAAAAAAAAAAATGAATGAATATTTTAAAAAATTAATTTAGTTACTCTGTAAGAAATGTAATAACTTGACCCAATATTATTTAAAATATATCTATAAATTGCAGTACATACTCTTAATTTGTTATAACAAACATTGCAGCTTTTAGCTGTGTAAAAGAGCCCCTATTATGCATTAAAAAGGGTCATGTTTTGGTATTGGGGTTGTCCAACAATGGTCTGATATGCATGCAAGGTCAAAAACACTTTTGTTGTCTTATAATATGCATTTATTTTTACCTAATTATCCCAACTACTCCCATATGATTTGTTCTGGGATTCATTTGTTCCCAAACCCCTCCTTAGCGCGATGCTAATCTGCGCTGATTGGTCTGACTACCCAGTTTGTTGTGATTGTTCGACTGCATTTAGCCTGAGACAGAGAGAAATGCTCACCATGGCTTATCAACAGATTTGAAGTAATCAGAGTGCAGAGTGTATGTGTGAGCCCAATACAGGAGTGCAATAAAGTAATGCAGTTCAACACTAGCTTATTGCTCTATTTATAACCATGACACAAGTTCAGTATTAATCCACACACTGGCTAAAGCGGAACTATTTTGAAACCTGACCGCCACACGTATGTAGAAATAGCTGACGGTGACCATAGCAATGACGAATGGCAGTGGATCGCGAGCTCACAAATGCATTTAAATCTGTAAACGTGTCACGTTTTCAACGTGGTTTTAGACGTGAAATGTGAATATAAAGAGCTAACCGGATAAGTGGTTAACAGCAACAAAACACAATTAAATACATAATTTGCAAGCTACTGAAAACAAGGAGGCAGTAACCATTTTAATCACACTTAAGTTACTTACACGTGTGAAATGGAGGAAGAAACTTATCCATGAACTGTGGACTGTAAAGCTTCTGTCAAGCTCTGACAAAGTCCCATGCATCAATAGTCTTTTCTGATCCTTCAATAAACGGCCAATTAATTCCCCATTGTAAACGTGTAGATTGCTGAAGCACTCGTCAGAAAAATGACTGGAACACAGCAGATGGCTGGGGTTATAATGCTGTGGTATTTTTGCAAAAATAAACTTCAACTACTGACTCTTCACAGCCTTATCTTTGGGTAGGGTAAATGGAGCTTTGTATGGTTACAGTAGAACCACTGAAGACATATGGCAGTTATGACAATGTTTTTGATTTTTTTTCTGGTCTTTGAATGTCTCAGGACAATTGGAGGATGAGGGAGCTCTCTGATGTCATGTAAAATACCTAAATTTGTCTTTTGAAGATGACCGAATGTCTCTGGAAATTGAAGGATGAGTAATTTATAACAGAATTTTCATTTCATGTGAACTTGGTGGACCCATCATTTTCATTTTGCAAAAATGTTAGGTAGACACATATTCATTAGACTAAATAAAAAAGTGAGTCGTGTAAAACATCATAAATCAAATAATTTTTGCAGAGTTGCAGTAATTCTTAGTGGTCTTACCACAGAAAATACCACTGGCTCCATTGTTCTTGCATTTACATTTTCAGCACTGTAGCAAATCAAAGTCTTGGCAGTATAACAATAAAATATACAGTTTGCACTGCTACATACATTATATTTATTGTTTTAAATTAACTTGCAGTGTTTCTGCTGGCCTGAGTGCATTGATGGTGATCCAGTGTTTACGGGGGTGGTGTTTCCTTTCAGCACATGCTTTAGTGAATGTCATTAGGCATGGAAAAGTGCACAGCACTTATCTAGATAGGCTCCATCATTGTCCTTCAGAGTGGATTACTGTGAGGCAGACGGTGAAAGAGGTCTGGACGCAGTTCACCTTCATTAAGGGGTTTCCTTTCCCTAAAGGCCATATTAAGCCGTAAAGGTAGGGTTGTTTTAGTTAAATGAATCTAAAGCCAAAACCAAAAGCATATAGCTCAAATAATTTTAGTTACTTCACATAAAATGAACTTAAATAAACAAAAATAATTCTCTCTCTTACATTATAAACAAATATTAGTGCTGGGCAAAGATTAATTGCTATTTATTTACACTCAAATAAAAGATTGTTTTGACATGATGTCTTTGTGTGTATTATTTATATTTGCTATGATCCACACACATACAAAAATTCCAAATTATTTTGTTGGATGGATGTTTCAATTTATATATAATTTGTCATATGCATATATATTTTATATTCAATTATGTATATTTTTATCTCAAACATGTGTATTTATATATTTATTCATAATAAATGTACACAGCACACACACATATATACTGTATTGTCACAACAAACTTTTATTTTTTAGAGATTAACTTTAGTGATTACTTTTGCCCAGCACTAATCAATATTTAAATAAAAATAATTTTTTGACCATAAAAATGTATTGTTTTAATTAATAAGTTAATAAAATAAATATTACTTCATTAACTTAACTTATTAGTAGTTTAAGTATTCCTATAAGTGATTTTGAAACAGCCATAGCCATTGTTCTTAGGAATGAATGACATTGGTGTGGAGAAACAGACAGGAAGAGTGAGGGACATTTGAAGAAGTGGAATTGACAATAAAGAATGGATGAGGTGAGAGACTGAGAGCGACATGACAGATGGAGATTGTTTGGAGTCAGGTGCATTTTTTCCCCAGGGCTCCATGATGTTCGTTCAATGCACCTAGAACCTGTTTACTCTGGATTTTGACACCAACCCATTTAGATGATGATTCTTGCATAGAAATAGGTTCTTCTGCATATTTTATGAATGTGGGGGACATGAGAGAATGGTGGGTCATAGAGGAGACAGATTGCCTCTGTCTTTGGTCCATTTAGCACAGGGGAGCAGGTGGCCCGCCAAAAGATGTGCCAATCGCTGGATCTTAACCCTTTTAGCTCCTGCCGCTGTCTACTCCACACCCATAGGACATAACTGGCACTGTTCAAGGGTGTTAATCTCTATTTGGATCATGTGGTTGTTGTTTCACCTTCTATGGGTGGTTTGGCTTAAAGGGGACATATCATGAACGTCTGACTTTTTTTGTGTTTCAGTGCTTTAATTGAGTCTTACTGTAATTTTAGCTTAATATTAATTCCTGTAATGTTGTTTTTGGTAAGAGTTTCCCTGCACGCATATGAAAAAAACGATTGTTGAAATTTCTATCCACTAGTGTGGAATGGGATCTATTATATATAATTAACAACCCATTGATCTGCATGTTTTCATCCACAGTGCCACTGCAGCAGTTCACCCTTTCTGATTATTTGCAGTACCAGCTAAAGTTTTACAATGTCTGTGCCAGTGAAAAACATTACAAATGTTTTGGTGTTGGATGTAAAATCTAACATAAAAGTCCCCGTAGACTCCTGATATCTAAGCCACAGAGAACAGTTTAATTTTAGTTTTTGAAGGTAATTTACGAAGAATGTTGGTAAAGTGTTTCATTTTTGGGCAAAAAGTAGTTTACGTAGGATGGCTGTTTAAACAATTCAACACTGTTAGTGAAGGACTTATCAATGAGAGCTTTGTGGTCTAGCTTCACATCCAAAACGAGTATGTCAATTTATATTTTGAGACTATGTGTTTATAGAGCATTACTAGGGATGCTCCAATTTATTGGCCAGAAAACGGTATCGGCCGATAATCATATTTCATAACTCGATCGGTACTCCCTAATCTGGCCGATCAAGTTTACAAGCAGAGGACATATAAGAACTGAAATCTTTTTTGCATATCAGAACTGAAAGTTCTGTGTTTTCAACAATAGTGCAAGTTCATTAAAACCTGGCTGGAAATATATTAGGGAAATAAATAAATAAATATATTGGTAAGACTTTATTTTGATGGTCCATTTGAGTATTAGTAGACTGTCTGCTTAATATCTGTTGATACTGCTCCTTTAACTGACATTTAACTGACTATAAGAAACTTAGCAAGTACATGTCAACTTACACTAACCCTAACCCCAACCCTAACTGTCTACTTATAATCTATTGAGATTTAATTGGGCCGTTAATGCAATGTAACTTAAATTCAACAATTGGACAACATAAAGTGTGACCATTTTTTTAAACTTGAATATTTAATAATATTTTTAATAATACATTTATTGCAGTTAACAGTAGTTTATGGACCCATTTTCCTTAAATAGAGATTTAATGGATTTATAGGTGTGCATTTTACCTTCTCATGCATCAGATATGCGCTCCAAACCTCATTAATACATGTTGAATTTCTCTTTCATCATTTGCAATGTTTTCAAATTTCTTTGTGATTTTTCTTAGCAATCTTACCATGTTTTATTCTGTAAAGCTGCTTCTGACTACTAAATTGTTACAAGAGACATGTTTGAGGAATATTATGTAACATCCTTCAATTATTTTTTGTAAGGAGAGATGTCCACTTAAGTGTCATACTTGTGAAAATGTGCTTTATGCATGATAAAGCTTAATGCATCAGAATCGGTACTCGGTATCGGCCGATCACTATGACAAGCAATTGATACTCGGTATCGGCTGCAAAAATCCGGATCAGAGCATCTCTAGCAAATACATTTATCTTAAAAAAACCCTCTAGATGTTGTAACGTCTTCCTCTCCATCATTGTCTAGCTTGGTATTAACTTGCAAGGCTTTAATCCACTGCTGATCATTTCTGACATCTTCACTTCATGGAATATGCTTGCTTTATTGTTTCCGGATTGTCAGAATAGTGTAACATCCTTCCAAGACTTTTTAAAAAGGCATTTTTTTGCCCACACCTAGTGAGGGGCTAATTTGAGAAGCTATAATAAATTATATGTAGGATATTGTGTGCTGAAACTGTACAGACACCTTTTGGAGACAACAGAGATTTGTTTGACATTTTATAAAAAAGGGGTGTATGTTACCCTTTAATTAGCCGACCAACCTTGACTAATTGGTCTGTCATGGTGAGCAGATGAAGGAGTATTGACGGACCTCCAGTGACAGTTCTGAGGTTCAGAGTGGCAGTGATAGCACAAGTGTCCTAATGTTCACTTGCTGTGACAAACTATTCAGACAGAATCATTGAACTGTTCAGCTGGAATAAATCCATTCAACTGAATCTTTCTGGAAAAGCAGATAAATATGCTTGTCAGTCTTTAACCGAGATCCTGGTAGAACTGGTCATCCTTTAATCCAACCTGATAGTCTGATGGTTCTAGTTTAAATTTACCTAATACACTTTTTTAACATTTTATTTTATGTTATTTTCGACTTGGTCCCTTTGTTAATCAGGGGTCGCCATAGCAGAATGAACCGCCTACTTATTCAGCTTATGTTTTACGCAGCAGATGCCCTTCCAGCCCCAACCCAACACGATACACTCTTGCATTCACACACATACACTACGGCCAATTTAGCTTTTGCAATTCACCTATACCACATGTCTTTGGCACCGGGACAAAACCCACACTAACACAGGGGGAACAAGCAAACTCCACACAAAAGCGCCAACTGACCCAACCGGGGCTAGAACCAGCGACCTTCTTGCTATGAGGTGATTGTGCTGCCCACTGCACCACTTTTGTTATGTTTTATTTTATTGCACAGATCTTTGTTATACTGGATTCTGATTGGTCAGTAATGGCATTTATGGCATGACTTCATAGATTGTAAACTGGTGAGAAGATTTTTAAATAATTCAATCTCAAATCAATATAACTTATTTTTTTATTGTTATTATTCCTTATACATTATATATTTTATCGCTTATTATTATTTTTGTGGTGAAAAGCCATGCACTAGTTGATATGGCTGTATAAGTATATATATATGTATATATGTATAAGTTAATATGGCCAAGTATATATACATATATTTGGACTAAATATGCATATTGTTGCAAAATAAACCTTAAGGGCAATTCAATAACCTGTTTTTATATTGCAATAATAAGCTGAAAAAAATAATCTGTACTTGTTTTATCCTAATAATAATTTATGTGTGTGACTTATTTGTATGCCACTTCATTCTGTGTTGAATTGTGAATGAGTGAGCAGTCATTAATTGTAACAAAAACAGATGTGCAATGGAGCACATGACACATTTGTTTATGTGCTGTTGTCTTGTATTTATGACATCACAAAGGCTTTTATAAGGCTTTGCAATGAAGTGCATTGTGCTATTTGCCAACACCCACTCATTTGCAAACCCATGACTCAAATGAATTTGACAGCTTTTAAGTAACAGCCACATCTATTCCTTGTTTAAAAAATATGACCAATATTATTTCATAAAATCTGCTACAATTCAGCTGTTATGTAGCCCATATATATTAAATGTACAACTGCAACACCGATTAAGTTTTCTATTCAACACTAGCTATGTTTCCATCCTCATTTTGGACATGCACATAAATAATTGGTTGATGGAAACGGCAAGATGCGCATCAATTTTGAAAATGTGCCTAAATTGTATGTTACTGTTTACAATAAACTTTTTATTCAATAAGAAAAGATGCGCATAAACTACGATGCAAACACTTTACACAGAAAAATTGTAGTATGCGCATTAAAAAAGTAATGTGATTTTTTCCCCTAACTTTTGATGTTTGGCGCAAATCAGGAAATGACAATTTTGTTCATTTTGTTCATTTTGACTGGAAACATCAAATCTTTTATGCAATATTTCAGTTTTGTGCATAAATTTAATAGCATCTATGGATGGAAACATAACTGTTAACAATTTTTGTAAATTACACCATATTTAACTATAAACAAGCTATATTTTACTGTAGGTTAATTATGCAGTATGTTACCGTATTTTAAATATATATATATATATATATATATATATATATATATATATATATATATATATATATATATATATATATATATATATATAGGTAATGCTAATCTCTAATACTAAGTCCCAGGTCTTTTTCTGGCACTCGGCGAGCAATCGACTGCATCCAAGTCCAGACAGTATTATCAGTCACAGAGGATATAGGCCCATTAGGATTTGAATGGCATTACAAATCCTCCTTCTTCTGTAGATTGCTTGAGCATTTTGGGAATAAAGCAGACTCTGAGACGCTCACCTTCTTCTCCCTGAGGATTAATTAAAGAGCTTCACAGTCTCGATTCCTTCCTAGGTGATGACACATTGTAGTATTTACCCAAAATGTACTAGCAACTGTCACACCTACTTTTAATGTGTTCTAACATGTGTGTTTACATAATTATCTGGAAGTGTCTTATCCGTTTAGAAGTCTCTTGTGTTGTGTTGTGAAGTTTTTGTCCCATCTCACTCCGTCAACTTATGATTGCTGAGTTTCAGGCCTGCAGTAACATCAGATTCTTTCCCCCGTGAAGTGCGGTGACCCTAAAAAAACGTTAATGCAGACTTAATTGGACAGGCTGACATTTGCAAGTACAGCGATGTGTTTGGGGGGTCAGTTCACTAGAAAATCAGGTCAGCTTTGAAGATTCTTAACCACCTCTGAAGGCTTTTCTTAACCCCCGTAGAAATGTTTTTCAAAAGATGCGAGCAAAAGACCCATTTTAAGGACAACAGGAGGTTTATTTTCGAGAGGTTATACAAGGAGAAACTATGAGACATATCATTGTGCATGTTTAAATGCACACCAGTGTGCTGATAACTCACAAAAACCTCTTTATTGAAATAACCTGTTGAAATAACATTGGCAATGCATGTTTATTTCCATGTTGTTACATCAAAACTAAGTAGTTTGTGTTTTAAGTGTTATTACTGATCAATCGGAATCAAGTATTACTGTTACAGTCACCAACGATCTAGCCATTGCGGATCGCTAGAGAACTACACAGATTCTACATTTACGAACTACAAATTCATGGACTTTAAAAACAGCAAAGACACACCTCAGTGCTGAGTCTTGTTTTACTGTTACTGGACATAACAAACTCATTTTCCTTGCCGTGTTCGACCTTTGCTTTGTACCTCTGTCCATGTAGTTTGTTGGCTGGACTGATCTCTTTGCCTGTGACCCGACTACTCTTTTGCTTCACCCATATATACCCATTGCTCCTCTTATTGACCTTTGCCTGTCTGACCATCCTCTGTTGAATAAATACTGCATGTGGATCCTCAATTCCGTTGTCCACATCCAAATACTACATGACAATTACAAAGACCTGTGCTATAATATAATATAATATAATATAATATAATATAATATAATATAATATAATATAATATAATATAATATAATATAATATAATATAATATAATATAATATAATATAATATAATATAATATATAGTTACACTTGTACACCTGTAACTATATGACTTTTTCTCAATAAACTCCTAATTTGATTATTTTTAGCATTAGTAGTTATCATGGTAGCAGTTTAGGTATTGTGGATGTAGAATTAGTGTTAGTTAATGTGATAACATGAACAAACAATTGGTAACACATTTTTATGGTATTAATTAATCTTTGTTAACTTGAATTAATGCTATATAATTTAAACAATGTGCATTAAAAACTAGTGTTAACAAGCACAATTTTTTTTACTTAAACTTTGTGTTTTTAGTAATCATGGTTATCAACAATAGTAATAATAGAATTCCTCAGCAATGCCTTGGTTCACTGTGTATAGCATGGTTGATAATAATATGAAACAAAATAAAAAAAGTATATACAAGTTCACACAAACAAACACACATATATGAATATGTACGTTGTTGGAATATTGAATCAATTCCATGTGTATTCAATAAAAAAGGTCAGGAGAGAGTTTTCTTCAATGTCAAAAATCTTAATAATTTCTTGAATTCAAATGAATAATTTGATTCACAGAATTCTGGTATCCCCAATGCAATGTAAGAATTACATTTAAGTGGAGTGCAACAATTTTCATATCTTGACTCCAGCTTTTATACGCAGCTGATATTAACAGGTGGAGTTTAGTGGAATTCATCACTTGTCATTCATTCTCCAGTCCTCCGTTGGCTACAACTTCTCTGCACAACGTTAAAAGCAAAAGATTTCTCAACTGCAAATATTCTTTTCTCCAACAACATATACTGTATGCAAACAGAAACCTGTAAGTATTTAATTAAAAAAGGGAACAACTATATACAGTTGAAGTCAGAATTATTAGCATCCTTGTATTATTAGCCCCCCTGTTTATTTTTTTTCCCAATTTCTGTTTAACAGAGAGAAGATTTTTTCAACACATTTCTAAACATAATAGTTTTGATAAGTCATTTCTAATAACTGATTTATTTTAGCTTTGCCATGATGACAGTAAATAATATTGTTCTAGATATTTTTCAAGACACTTCTATACAGCTTAAAGTGACATTTAAAGGCTTAACTAGGCAGGTTAGGGTAATGAGGCAAGTCAATGTATAAAAATGGTTTGTTTTGTAAACTATTGAAAGGACTATAGCTTAAAGGGGCTAATAATATTGACCTTAAAATGGTTTATAAAAAAATTAAAACTGCTTTTATTCTAGTCAAAATAAAACAATAAGACTTTCTCCAGAAAAAAAAAATATTATCAGACATACTGTGAAAATTGTCTTGCTCTTCAGATCATTAAATTAAATCACTTAAGTTTTAATTGTGGAGATCAAATTATCATGTATTTGGTGGATTGCTCTAGTCGAACAATGTCTATAAAATAGTAGAACTGTTGCTGAATTGACAGGCGAACAAGCACAACTTTTGATTTTGAACTATGCTTAATAAATGCTTGTCAAGACTATTCATGCTTAGTTAATGTTCGTAAATGCATTAACTGACATTATTTAATGGACTTTTATTGTAAAATATTACAGATTAAAATATTACAGACATTTTTTTTTCATTGTCAAAACAAGACTTTGGTGAAAATGAAAGGAAATTATTTATCTGCACAGTACCGGCATGATTAATGTATCAATTATATGCAATCAGGCTTTAGTAATTTGTTAAATGTGTAATAGGATCCTTGATTTAGCTGTTAAGGTCTTCAGGTTTGCCCAAAGGCCCACATTTGTAATTAGTGTTGAATGGTAGGAGGAGCAGCTGATCTGTTTGCTGTTTTCATGCTTCTCCGATGTACAGCATCATGTAATTCTCTCCACTTACTGCATTGTAAATTGCTAGTCTGGTCCATTTTGGGCTCCATCAGTCCTTGCCATATGCTGTAGGAAGCCTGCTTTACCCCTCCAACACCTTCTGTTGCAGAGTCTGCTGGTTCATTTCCAAAATAATGTGAGATCAAGAGTATCCCAAAACTGAAAGTGTATACAAACCAAGTGGAATATTTTAATACCACATGATTTCTGCAATAACCACTATTGATATTTAATTATTTTTCTGTTAATTTGTCAGGTCATATTTGAGTGACATGATTATGGGCATGGCATTATTTTCTGCTGCCGTTTTAATGTAAACGTAGAGCATTTAATCTCATTGTTCAATCCCTCGCTGGAACATTTCCGCTGAGTTGCAAAACTTGGACAGAAAGCAAAAAAAAAGGCCAAAACCTTGATGCATAAGTTGTCTTTCCTTCCACAAATGCTTTTAGAGGCAGATTTAGTCTCAGTTAAGATGTACTTACAAATTAATTAATGCATTTTCTTAGCCTTTTTTGCAGCGTTGTTTAATGCAGGCTGCCATTGCAGTGTTTCAGCGAATAAATAGTTAAATCAATGCAAAAAAGCAAACACCAATCACAATTCAGTATACAAATTGAATTATGAAAACCAATCACAAATCTATGCAACTTGATGATCCATCAGTACTGATTATGCTTTTTAAAAACAAAAGAGTATTTTGAAACGCTCTATTTAAATTGTGTGCCCATATTTCATGACATGTAAACTAAACCTAATTGAGGCACAAGGGTTAGAAATAAACAGCTGACTATATTAATATTTAAATGTGTAAAAAATAAAAAATTTCAGTGACATTTCTATGACAAAGCTTATGTAAAAAAAACAACTGGATTTTACTTTTGGCTTTAGGGGATTGAGGAAATGTCATTAGATTAAAGATTAAAGGCTTCTTATTGGCATCAAAGATCCATGAAGAATCTTTTACATTAAACAAACTGTTTGCCTTTCAAAAAAGGTTGTTTATCCGTTTGTTAGGTCGTGACGTATCAGTAACGTATGGAATACAGTTTCGGGGTCTAAGCCGCTACTCATTTAAATTAAGAGAATATTCGTTTATGACCACTTTTTAGTCATATCACACTAAAATATGGTGTACACGACTTGCTGCATCACAAATACCAAAATTTTAACAATTCAGAAAAAATGTATCACTTTCTGGCCATCGGATATTAGGCATGGATATATGCGATTGTGATTTTCTGAAGTATTACATCGCTTTGTACATGTTTATTATTACCATTTGATGAGACTTCCTATACAGTTTGATAGTGTGCTTTGACCCGGAAGCTGCTTTGTGTGACGTCACACTTAACAAGCTGCAAAAACACCTTATTTGGAACATTTATTTTAAGACTAATGAGATCAGTAACCGTGGATGTTAGACTGATTTAAAGGGAAAGTTTACCCACAATTTTTTAATTTACTCCCTATTTAATCTCCCTCAAGATGTTATAAACCTTCACACGTTTCTAATGCTGAACACAAAAGAAGATATTTTGAAGAAAGCTGAAAACCTGTAATCAACAAAGAAAAACAACTACTATGAAGTCAGCGTTACCAACATTCCTTAAAATATTTTCTTTAGAGTTCAACAAAAGAAACTCATAAAAGTTTAAAAAAAGTGAAGACAAGCAGATGCATACCATATCTTTGTATTAAATCAAATCTAAGACCAATTTGTACTTTAGCAATGGATGCGCATGATCGGTCTAGTGTAGCCTTGGCACAGTTGCATACTGTTCAGCCTAACCTCATGCACATCCTGACCCTCATCTTTCAAAAAATCTAAATAATATACATACAATGTTGTGATGATGCAGAGCACGATAGCTGTGATTGGCCAGCTGGGTAGGGTAATGAGTGTGGGTGAGAGCTGTGGGAGTAGAGCGAGGCCGGTGCCACAAGTTTGAGCAGCAGTACTTCTACAGTAGCATTGCATGGATTTCCGCTGTAAACTCAAAACACAGGCAAAGTTACTTGACACAGTGGAACAGAAACTCCACTGCCTTTTACCTTTTCTTAAGTTATACTGCAGAGCAACGCAGACAAAACGCAGAAGTATAAATGCTCACAACAATGTCAGCTACATGCAAAGTATGAGTCACGATCACTGCATGCAGAAATATAAATCAAGCTTTACACATTTGTCCAAAGCTTTAATCCAAATCAACTTGCATTGCATACTAGATTTGCATTTCAAGTTCATGTATTTCCTTGGAATCAAACCCACAACTCTTGGCTTTGCTGTTTTACGTTCTTCAGGTTTATATAGAGATATGCTTTGTAACTTTATCCTTAACCTGGTTTAAACAAGCTCTCAATGACTGTGCATTGTCTGGTCTGGTTGTCTTATATCAAACATACTTATAGGCCTCGTTCACTAATAAAACACAAAGCCTCTCCAATCTTTTTCATATCATTTAATCCTAATCCCTACGATCTACACAGACAGAAATCACGTCACAGGCCCAAGTCTGAGGGATTTACTGCTAGACGATAAGAATTCGATCTCAAATGGCAGCATTAGCCAATATAGCACCATAGTTCTATGAGTGAACCTTCTACTCGCTGTTATTTGCATTGAAACCTGACCATCTTGCCGTCTGTATGTTTACTGACTGTCATCGGTTCCACCTTTTTCATTGACTCATATTCAGACTGCGGTAAGCCAAGATGATTTCCTTTTCCTCTCGCCCTCTCTGTCTGATGTTTTTTTTTTTTCATTCATCCCACACTCTCGTAAAGAGAAGGATTTCTGTTGAATAGATGAGAGATTCATCACATTCTGTATGAGTCATCAGGTTCTGCTTTTTGCTCAAGGATTCAGCTTATTGAGAAATTCAAGCACAGTTTGGAGAGAATTGTGGGAATGCAGCCAATACCTGGTGAGAAAGTTTCTGTGCTAAAGGTACAATTGTGGACTTGTGCATATACTCTAGATCAGTGGTTCTAAAACTGTGGTACATGTACCACTAGTGGTACGCAGGCTTCCTTCTAGTGGTACGCGGAGGAATGAAATATGTCATGTACATGCTTCATATATTTCAAAATTTATCAAAAATGATGTAAATAATATACCATATATGACAAATAGTCTATATTTCTGAGGTAATCTGCCACGATTTTTTAACTGTGCAGAGTTGTAGCTGCTTTATTGGGCCTACTACGCTACTGTATTTCAATACTGCTCATTTTGGTGGTACTTGGAGAGACAAATTTTTTCTGAGGTGGTACTTGATGAAAAAAGTTTGAGAACCACTGCTCTAGATGTAACATTTGACTGCTGGATGTGTTAGCCATCCTAAAATGGCCAAAAATACATTTTTACAAGATTTTTAGCTGATATCTTTATCTTTTTTTGATGATTTAGCTAAGTCATCTACAGATGTCTATTGCAGTATTAGATGTTAATATATTCATGCACTCTATAAAAGCCATTAGTTAGGGGAGAGGGGGGACAAAAACATTTTTCATAAAAACCTCATTTTAAACGATAATGTTTTAGCAGAAATATATTTTTGTTGTGGTTATAACTCACAACAGTCATCAAAATCAGTTGTTGTTTTTTTGTATCAATAGAAAACAACTCCAATATAACTTCACTTTAAACAAAAGCTGCACATTGTTACTTGTGACTTCATAGGCAGGGACGAAAGTAACACAAGTGTGTGTAAAAAAGTAACTCCACTATATTTGCTTGATTTACTGGATTAATGCTGTTTATTTTAATTATATCTGATTACTTTTTTGCAAAAAATTATTAAACTGCATTTCATTTAAAATTTCAGTTCCACAATGCAATATGTTATGAATATTTATTATTATTATTGGCAATATGCATTTACCTTTTAAAACATATGAGTCAAAACACTGCAAACGCTAATGTGCAAGTGAAGAATAAGGCATGGCTATTAGAAGTGGAATATAAATAACAGTGGGACTTTTGTCCACTCGGGAACTCTTGCCATTTCAACCTGATTTACTTTTAAACCAAAAAACTCAGACATTTCGAACCCAAGGATGTGTTATTGCATTAAATAATCTGTAGATTAATCATTAGTGTGACACATGAAAAGAGAAACCTGTAATAAGAAAAAAAGAACTGCGACAATAATTTACTTTTTGCACTCAAAAACAGAAATTTGTAGCTAACCGCAGGACACAGTCCCAAAATCACATGATATTTGGCAGCTCCTTCTAGGGTTGCATGCTGAGTGCTGTTATAGCCTGGAAATCAAATGTTGTCAGGGCTTCAAGAAAATCAATTTGTTACTTTCGGCCCACATTACTTTTCAGTTGAATCACTGTAGGAATATTTTTTGGTCATTTTTCAATGAGATGCTAATGGTCTAATACGATTCAATGATCTATGCTAAGCTAAGCTAAAAGTGTCTCCAGAGATATGATGAATAGATACATTTTTATATATATACAGTTTAAGTCAAAATTATTAGCCCCCCTGACTTATTAGCCCCCCTGTTTATTTTTTCCCAAATTTCTGTTTAATGGAGAGAATATTGTTTTAGCACATTTCTAAGCATAATAGTTTTAATAACTCATTTCTAACAACTGATTTATGTTACCTTTGCCATGATGACAGTAATTAATATTTGACTAGATATTTTCCAGACACTTCTGTACAGTTTAAAGTGACATTTAAAGGCTTAACTAGGTTAATAAGATGAACTAGGCAAGTTAGGGTAGTTAGGCAAGTTATTGTATAATGATGGTTTGTTCTGTTTATATACACATACATATAAACCAAATATTAACTCTAGTAATGCAAAAGGAAAAGTGGAATGGTTCTTTAAAAAAAGTGAGTAAACCCTTTGTAACTTGGAAATGGTAAGTTGATTCAACTTAATTGTATCAATACGCATATAGCTATTTTATACATATTTCTATTTACTCAATTACAAATTTCACAGTTCGCTAATTGATGTAAAAGCATCAGGACTACTGACTTTTCAATTAATTGCTTCACATAAAAATTCACTTGAGGGTTTTTTGGAGCAAATTTGACGCTTTCAGGATGGAGGCGCAATATCTAAAACATGGAAACATGAATTTTACCAATGCCATCGCTGCAAATTTAAAAATGGGCATTAAAAGGAATAGTTCACCCTAACATGAAAATTTGCTCTTAATCTGTTCTCCCTCAGTCTCTACAAGAGGTGTCTTTAAATATATATTTGGCTGAAACTGGTCACGTTAAGAGACAAAACTAAATTAATCCCCATGACTCCTGGCGATACACTTAAGTCTTATTAAGTGAAATGATCAGTCTGTGGAAGAAACTGTACATTACTTACACCATTATTACCTTTAATCCGCAGCCTTTTTAATAAAGATCTTAACAGGGCTTTTAAGTTAAAGTTTGCAGTGTGAAAGTCAGTTGAGCCGCATCAGTAGGTTGTCAAGTGGCATAATAGCTGCTTTATTTGTCAGGCAGTTGAAGCATGTAAAGGTGTGGTTCTCCTTCTGTTAACTGAACCTGTGCTTCAAGACACAAGACACAAAAGAGCTGAAAGCAAATCATCTTGTTTTCTTCACCTCCCTTGATTATTCACAGATTAGACGAGACATGAAATGTACAGGACATAAACCGCACAGTATAGCTTTGATGTTTTTTTTTGTAGGAGATGAAACGATTGAGATCTTGATGACTTGGCATACTATGCTGATAGCGAACGGTCATCTGAAGCTGTAGACGCAGTGATTATTTATTACTTTCAGAAGTTTAGCATCCAGTTTCTGAATATTCTGAGTCATCACACTGACGATTGCTTTCAAACACTAACACAAGCTTCATGGATGTAAGGTAAGAATCGGATTTTATAAAAAAAAAACAATTGTCAACATGGGATGCTTTCTTTGTTTCTCACAAAATACAGCAGAGTATGCTTTAGTTTTTTCAATTTATTTTACTGTATTTATTATAGAGAGAGAGAGAGTAGTGCTTAAAATCTTTTATTTTTGTTTGTTGGTTTTTATTTGAGTGCTTAAAATGAGGTTGTTTTGATTTGTTTGAAAAAGTGTTTAATATTATGATTTTTTGTTTGTTTCAAAATTATGACTTGTTTTTTTTTATAATTGGGTTTTTGTGTTGTTTTTTTATTTTAAAATAGTTCAGAAAATAGTTTGTTTTAAATTGGATTTTTCTGTTTATTTGTGTTTTATGTTAAATTTCAATTTAGTTTTTTGTTTAATTTAGTTACATTTATATTTAGTTTGTTTATGTATTTGTTTATTTAGTTTATTCAGTTTATTTGTTAGTTATGTAATACATACATTTTTGTTTTTAAATATACATTATTTAATTTTATTTAATTTTATTTTTAACTCACAGGTACCATATATAAAAGTATAGCAAATAATGCCAAGCTGGGTTTAATTTAATTTCAATTTAAATAATTTTATCTATTCATTTATTTATTTATTTATATCACAGGTACCATATTTTATTTATTTGTTTTTTGCTTGTTTGTTTGTATGTCTGTTTGTTTGTTTGTTTATTTTATTTCTATTATTTTTTAATTATAGTTTTATTTAAAATTTGTTTTATTTTATTTATAACTGACAGGTACTATATAGAAACTTCAGGAAATTATGCTGTGGTGGGTTTAATTTAATTTAATTTAATTTTATTTTATTTTATTTTATTTAATTTTATTTAATTTTATTTTTATTTTGCATATTAATTTATTTTATCCAACAGCAATTTTGTTTTATTTTATTTTATATATTTGTTTTTATTTTTAACTGATAGGTACCATATAGAAAAGTCATGAAGTTATGCCAAGATGGGTTTAAAACATGCCACAAAACCAAAACATTAAGGCTTGACATAATTTTGAGATCTCTAAATATAGTGTTACAGGACAAGGTCGTAAAGGGCATTTCATTTAGGCCTCTGAAACTGTTTCAAAATAGTAGTTTAGAATAACAGATGCATGTGAAAGCTGTAATATTGGTTTATCCATGTGTCTCATTTACATGCTTTGCAAATAATGGTTTCAAAGTCTCAACTACTTATTTGTAAAGCAAGCAGTCAGCATAATATCCTCTAGCTGCTGTGATTTACTGTGAAATATGACTGGCAGTCTGTGTCAGTGAAGAGCGATGGGTTTATAGTGCTCTGTTAGTTGAGCTGGATCTGGTTAATCTGCTCTCTCCTATAAATGATGCAGACGGGCAGCTTGATGAGCTTTCATGTTGAGTCTGTGAGTTGTGGGATGCTGTAGTCTGTCAGACAAGCACTGCTGTAGCACTGAACTATAAAGTCTGGTATAGTGCTGCTCATACAGCTGGACTGACTGACTGCACATGTGCCGGAGATTGTTTTCAGATGGAAAAACTTCCTGCTACTGTTTGTAATGTCATTTATGATTGGATTCAGATAGGCTTGGCTTTCATCTTGAGAATTAATCAAAACATAATTATTTTATTTTATTTTGCTATCAAATAAAGCAGATTTTTGTATTAATTTAATTTATTTTATCCAACAGCAATTAAATTAATTTCATTTTGGAGCTGCTAAAATAAAGCAGACTTTTTATATTCTATTCATTTTGTCCAACAGAAATTTAATTTAATTTAATTTAATTTAATTTAAATTTGCAGCTTCTAAAATAAAGCAGACTTTTTTAATTCTTTTTTTTATCCAACAGCAATTTTAATTACATTTTATTTTCAGCTATTAAATAAAGGTGACTTTTATTTTCAGTTAATGTATTTTATCCAACAGGATTTAAATTAAATGCTATTTTATTTTTAAACATACTTATATTTAATTTTTCATAATTATATTTATTAATCATCTGGTATAAAATGTATGCCGTTTATAAAAAAAAATTAAATTATTTAATATTTTATTATATTGCGATGTGCCATCAGCAGCAGCCAACAGCAGCCTATAAAACACAATTTATAGATTGATTTGAGTCATTATATTCTTTTATTTAATTATTTTAAATTATTAATTTAATTTTCCCAATCCCATGCACGTTATATAACACATACACCAACCAACTGATAGACGTTTAGCAATTGCATAAAAATATCAATTTTCCAATTATATCTTGTGCTGAAATAATTGCAGATCATTCATTAACAGGACCGAATCCTTCTTTCTTTGTCCTCTTGTCTCTCTTCCCTTTGTGTTCAGTCCATCAATGGGTGGGGCCAAGAGTATTGGGAGGGGCTGTCATTATAGACCAGCAGCCAATAGCAGCCTCTGAAGCATAATTGACTTGAATAGGATCTCCAACCCTTCCTCCACCTCCACACAAAGCACCATGCTGTGATTGCCTCCTTTTGTTAAGCTCTCTTTTCTCTCGCCACGTGCCAAGTGTTTTCGTCACAGCAGATGTCTGACACAATCTGCTCTAATCTCTGACTGGCATGACAGTGACTCCAAACTTGATTTGTGGCAACATGCATTTGCTTAAACAGGATAGTTCAGCCAAAAATGGCATTTACTCACCATTTACTCAAGTGATTGTACACCTATACCTTATTTATTCATGCTGCTTTGTTAGTTACTTTCATTACACATTGGACTGTTTAATACATATACGTTTTTATAGATTTCCAAAAGTTTTCGCTCATAAAGGGGGGAATACATCCATGTGTACAAACATTTGTTGAATGCGATCAGGGGGGTATTCCAGAAAGCTGGGTTAACTTACCATCTGCTAAAACCTAAACTCTCGGTTGATTTACCCAAAACCTGCTTACCGCGAGTATGTTGGTTCCAAAACAGGTGACAAGAGTTAGTTAAATCAACCTCCTGAAGATAACCGCGGGTTAATGCGCGTGCACGGCACACACCTGAAGGCATTTTCAGTAGATCGCCGAATTCACGAGTCACCATAGAAAATCACGGTGAGAAAAAAAGGGCAATGCACTTTACAGAGGCGAAGCTGGAGGTTTTAAACACAGAGATTACACATCTGCTTCAACGAAGGAAAGAAATATAGAATAAGAAATAGATAAGAAAATAAAAAATAAATAATGAGAAAATTTATTGGTTCATTAAATTACACATGCCACCCTCCATTTTATTGTAATGATAAATTAAACTACTCTTTAACATCCTTTTTGAGTATGTTGTGTAACCATTCATGCATTTATTTTTCTTGCCATTAATTTCTTAAGGCCACAATGTGTGTATTGACTAATAAGGCTTATAGAAATTGTAATCTTTCTGGAGCTAGAACTCTGTCCAAAGTCATTAAACACAGAAACATTATCATAAAAGGTAATATTTAATTACTGGAGCTCTTTATTTAACACTTTAGAATATTCTTTCTGACATGCAGCTAATAGAAAGAGGCCTGTCTAACTGCTGTGTCCTATAATAAAGGCTTTTCAGTGGTTGAGTTTTTGACTTAAACCACACACTCTGTCACTGTTGTAAGTGATTGTTGTCAGATAGCTTTAGGTTCTTTTTATTTTGCATGCAGACGAAGTTCCTTCTGCCTCAACTAACAAGCAGTGTAAGAATTTTCTGCACTTTTCCATATTTGAATATTACTCTTGGATCACAAAATCCAAGGTGTGTGTATAAAGCAGTGTACAAAATCATTCATTTTATTTCAGGAAATGAAGAAATGAACAGACCAAACTATTTGATTAAACATAGTTTTTTGACTAATTATATATTTTTAGCACTCTTCCATCTGTTTTGTCTGCTTGGGTCACTGAGATTTCCTCTGGGTCAGGCTGCAGGTAGGGTGTCATCGTATAAGGCAGAAAAGGGTATCTTTTGTCCTCCAGCAAGTAACAATGTAGTGCCCAGTAATGATTCTATTTTATAATACAAATATAATAAAAATAAACATTGTGTTAAGCAACATTTGCTTTATAGTTTTTTTTTTTTTACTATATTTGTGTTATACACTTGAATCATTACTTCCTGAAAATCAGCCATTTAGCCTCAACATAGTGATGAGGTGGGGTGTGTGATGAGCTGGTAAGCAGTAATGAGTTTAATAGCTGAAACACCAAAAGATTAAGGATAGAAAATTAAGTTGTACCTGCACACTTATACTTTGGACACATTTTATATTATCAGTGTCCTTTAGTGACTGATGGAGCTTTAAAATCGGTTGCAATTAATGCACACAATAGCATTTAGAAACCCTGAAAAAAATATTATATTAAAAAATGTAGGTGTGTGTGCGTGAATGTATATATAAGAACGACGTCCTACATCTTAAATTAAAGATATATCTTCCTACAAAAGACAAAGCTGCCAGTTATAATATTATACAGAAAAATGTGAGGGTGCAGAAGGAGAGAAAAAACACAAGATCTGTAAGTGAGATTCGAACTCGCTCCGTTGTGCGCTCCGTTGTTCTTTATCGACGAACTGTCTACTACGCTATTCCCGTGCTCTGAATCATCTGTGTAATGATACGCAGTAATGTATGACCAAGGAACTGTACAAAAGTGTAAAAAACATTTCAATGCCAGGAATACTGTACAGGTGGTCATACTGCCACATTGTACAGTTGCCTAAAATGCCCTGACGCGAATACAAAGAGCTGCACTGAATGTTTTTTATGGTAAGCGCAGACCCGCGGTTTGTTACATTTGATTTCAAAAAGGTTTGTTAAATACATTAACATTATGAATTTGGTTCTGAAAAAAATATGCACTTATAACCCTCTCACAACGAAAAAACTTGTATCTGTGTGTCCACATCCATAAATATTCTCATCAAAAGAGCACGCAATGCTCAGTAAACTCTCTGAAACAGACAAACTCTGAAACATGGCAACTTACTCTCTGAACATAACCTGCTCCGGAGCAGGTTATCTTCAGAGAGTAAGTTGCTATGGCTACTTAACATACCCAGAAGTTACCTCCGATTTTGGAACCAAAGTTGAGGTTATCCACCTACTTACTCTCAAACTTACCCGGGTATGTCACATAACCTGCTTTCTGGAACAGCCCCCTGTTGTTTAGATCAGATTCAAACACCACCAAACTTATACAAAATCCAGGAGAATATAAATAACGTACCCTGCCTGTAATCACTGTAATGAAATCTCCCTCTTGTTTTGCAATAATCAAAGTCTTCTGTATTTTGATGGAGTAAACAACCGTAACATTAACGTCTATATGTGAAGCAGTGGTGAATGTTTGTTGATATTAAATTCATCGATCAAACAAAAAATAAAGGCAACCTTTGCGACAAAACTAGACAGTTATTATTGTAGAGCACTATCCCCACTTAAAAAATAAATAAATAATATCATAGATTAATAACAAAGAGAAAATATAGTTATTTGTAATAAACATGTTAATAACCATATAGAAAAGTGTATAATGTGTTCTTTGTTAATGAATACTACAGAATATTGTAGCATAGTAAACTGATAAACTTAGCCTAGAAAACTAAGCCTATTGAATAATTTGTTTATTACTAAAATTGTATTGTACCACAACAATATAATTACCACAACAGTTTAATTCAAGTAATTATCTATAGTATACTTCCAAACCCTATAGTATTTACTATCGTGTTTTTTCATGTAACGTGATAGCTTATACAGTATCTACTGTGTCGGTGACAGGCAAATATATTTTAGTTCAGTACAAAACTCAGCCCTCTTCATGATATAAGGATCATGCCCAACATATGTGTTTGTTTTCTATTCATTTCTCTTTTGATAGTATAAATCACAAAAATACAGTCTTTTCTCTGTGTCTCCCATTCATTTTTGTACTACCTTATGAATTTCCCGGGTCACCAGAACCATGTAGTTGAAAACAATCCATAAGATGCTGAGCGTCCCTACATTAAAATGAATACTATAGTGTTTTTGAACCATTCTAATACTTGAATCAATTCTGGTGTGGTAATTTTAGTTGCTATGGAAAAAGATAGTTAATTATTTTTGCCAACCAATTCAGTAATTTTCAATTCAAATTTACATAAAATTAATAAGCTTATTTCATTCATTCATTTTCCTTTCGGCTTAGTCCCTTTATATTAAATAGGGGTCACCACAGCAGAATGAACCACCAACTTATCCAGCATAAGTTTTACACAGTACACAGCGGATATCTTTCCAGCTGCAACCCATCACTGGGAAACACCCATACACTCTTATTTACACACATACACCATGGACAATTTAGCTTACCCAATTTACCTATACCGCATGTCTTTGGACTATATGAGGGAAACCGGAGCACCCGGAGGAATCGCCACATGACCCTGCCGAGGCTCGACCAACGACCTTCTTGCTGTGAGGCGACATCACTACCAAGTGTGCCGCCAAAAATATTTCAATGTTACAAGTAAATTAATACTAACATCATATTATTATTATCATTCAATTATTAATCATTATGTAATTATTATTATTTAATATATAATTATTATTTTTCACTATGTATTACATGAAGTAAATGTGTAAATATTTACCATTTTACATGGGAAACTTTGAAATTTATCATTACAATTTAAAATTTATGACAGTAAATTTATTTGATTTGATTTTACCACACCAAAAACATCAAAAAGTCAAGTGTTGTAAGTACCATAATAGCTTTATACACCTATATACACCTTTCTAAAGCACGGTTCAAAAACACTTATTTATTCTAAACTTCTATGGTTGCTGTGTTCTGTTGAACACAAAGGAAGATATTTTGAAGAATGCCGGTAACCGGTAGCCAACGACACATATAGTAAAACTACTCTACAACAACAAAAAATACTATAAAAACATTCAAAATGATCTTTGTTTGTGTTCAACAGATGAAAGAATCACAAACAAGTTTGTATCAAGCGGAGGATGAGTAAATAAATACAGAATAGATATTTTTAAGTGAACTGTTCCTTTGATTTAATCTTAATCTTAACACTATCGATTGAGCTAATGACCTGAAGGAATAAACAGTGTGTTTAATTAGAAGTGACACACAGAGGACAAATCTCTAAATGGATAATTCTACTGTGTTAAGACACCGCTCACAGCAAGGACAAGGCCGAGTATAGTCAATAGACAGGGTGTGTTTTCGCTACGCTCGGCTCTAATGAATTTAGAAACCCTCTTTGATAAGGGCCAGCATGAGGTCTAATCATCAAAGATCCTTAACAACACGCTAGCTAATTAGATTAGCGTTTTCATCCGCTGCATAAAACACTTGCCTGTCTATACCGATGCAAGTGCGAGAGAAAGCAAGAAAAGAGCTTCAGCTTTTGTTATTTCATAGGAAGGTCTGTAAGCTGATGCTGAAGTTTAATTTTCCATCTTGTGGCTTTTAGGAGAGGTTTGATCTTGCATATTGAGAGTCCTGCGGAGTAAACGCTAAACTGAGCTGGATGAACTATTGGATCATATCAGGTTTGTGTGGTTAAGGTTGTGAAATTGTGTGTCCTTGATCTCGACCTCCCACCTTTGCTATCTTACACCGTCCTTCATAGCTGTTCATCCTCACTGCGGGACTGTTATATAACTGCGAGAGGCTGAATGATGATTCAGTAGATTTGCTCTCTGGGTTTCATTCCCTGAGGGCTTTAGCCAGTTTCTCCCTGTCAGAGTGTGTTTGTATCTATGTGCGGTATAGTACTATAACAGTATTTTAGCAGATTGTGTACTTTGCACAGTGTGTACATTTTATTTATGCATAAAGATTTGTGAAAATGTGCAGTGCACCTCTTGCTGAATGGAATAATTTGTCAAATATCAGCATGACACATTGGAATGTCAGCATGACACATTGGAATGGAAGTTACTAATGAAAAGAAGTAAAAATAAATACATTTATAAAGTTTATTGGTCAAGTGTTATTATTATTTGACACAGGAAATACATACAGTGGAAGTCAAAACGATTAGCCCTCCTGGAAGGCAGATTTTTTTCAACAAGTTTTAAACATTAGAATTTTTAAACTCATTTCTATTTATTAATAATAATAATAAATAATAATAATTTGCCTTTACCATCATGACACTACGTAATGTTTACTTATTTAGCAAGAAACTACTTATTAGGGCTGCACAAAATTGGAAAATATAGCATTGCAATTTTTTTATTTAAATATTTATTGATTTATTTTCGATATATATTTCAATACAAATACAATTTCACTTAAGTTCTATAACAATTTAAAAGAATTTAAAATTAGATTGATTGGGATGATGAGTGCATAAAATATAATAAACAATCTATATGCATAGATAAATTCAATAAAAAACACACAAAATATAAAAAGAATTTTATTTAAGAAAGCGTTTTATTATTTACTATTTATGAGTCAAACTGTATTAGGTAAACAGTAATGAATTTTTACATAATACATTTTCTTTTTTAGAATGTACTGTAGTCTTTTTAAATCAAATTAATTAAATACATTTTGGTTAATTTGTCAGTGGTACAAACGGTACAGTTTCTTATGTCTAGATGCGTTTAAAACTCTCACACAGTCACAGGCCTCAAAAAACACTGGCGAAATAATAAGTAATAATCTAGACTCATTGCATGTACTTGCAATGTAACTATTGCAAATGATCACATTGCGATATCGATTTAAAACAAAATAATGTGCAGCCCTGCTACTTTAGCTTAAAGTGCAATTTAACTAGACTGATTAGGTTAGCTAGGCAAGTCAAAATAATTAGGCAAGTTATTGGAAAACAGTAGTCCTGTATTCATCAAAAAACATCTTAAAGGGGCTAATAATATTGGTCTTAATTTTTTTTTAACAGCTTCAATTCCACCCATATGAAAATAAATAAGAAATTTTCCAGAAGAAAAAAAATTAAGTATATTAAATATTAAATAATGGAAAAATTCCCTGGTGTCACAATCACCAGCGATCTTATCCTGGCAGATCGCTGGTAAACAAGCACATTGCATAGAACCACAAATCCGCCATTTTATGGACTACAAGATTCAGTCATGCACTGCACGCACACACTGGTTCCTAATCCTGTCTGATTGCAAAGCTGAAGCTGCTCATGGACTGTTTACAGAACTATTTTAACAGCACGCACACACACAAATCAGGGCTTGGATTTGTTATACTGATTGTGAACATTACAACACGTTTTCCTTGCCTTGCCATGTTCTGACCCTCGCGCTGTTTCTTTGTTTATTTACGTTGTCTGCTGCCTGCCTTCTGGCCACTCACCTGATATATGATTACAACTCTGGATTGCCTGTATACATCTGTTTGCCCTGTGTTTGACTTCAACTGTGGACACTGTAGGACAGGATTTTATGGGAAAATGGGAGATTCTCAAAATGGCAAGTTCTTGAAGTTACAAACTTACGATTCTAAGAAAAGAAGTCTGTATGTATTTTGCAATTTTGTCAGTTATAGACTTAGAATTTCAAGTAATCTAGTTTAATGCAATATTGTGAGCTCAATATGGTTAAACATCTTGCTATTTTGTCAGTTATTGACTTGGAATTGCAAGTTAAAAATAGGATCAACAGAGCAAAATAGATTTAACTTGATACATAACTGAATATCATATTGAGCTCAGAATGTCACATACTACGTTTTAAACCTATTTTCTGCATACTGCACATTGGTTGACATACTAGTCTTAAAAATATTAGGCAGAATGCAGACTATTCTGTGCAAAATGCATGCAAAGTATCTATTGTTGAATTCCAAGCAGTCTCTAACCTTGCTTTGGTTAAAAATTGCAATGGCTGTAGTGACGTCTAACCTATTTCTCTTCAGATTTCCTCCATTATGAACCAGCATTAAGCCTTTTTTCAATCAACACTCCAAGACTCAAGTTTTGAGAGCAGTCAGTGGCAGCCCAAGAAGGATTTATGACGGTAGATGGACTTGGGGAGAAAAGAGGACACTTGTCTTTCATGTATTACTGCTGGCCTACTTTGATCATTTTTTAATTGCACCGGGAAAATCTCAGTTACTGTCGTTTACAATTTAAAAGCGGCCTTTATAAGATGAAAAATAAATGCCCATTAAGTCTCAGTTCAAAATACCCCCATAGATCATTTATTATACATAAAACAAAAATTTATGAATAAAAATATAGTTATGTTACCAATTTTAATCAGTTAATCAGTTTTTACCTTTTTTTTGTTATACAAAGTTTAACTTAACATTTTATTCAGACTGACTGGTGTAAGTCTAGATAACTAGAAAATATTTTAACATTTTCTAACATTTGATTCAATTAAAACATGTGACCTGCATAAATGTCTTTGCGGTGTATAGCTTGTTAAATAATAATAAAAACGGCATTTTTGTGTGTTTCCCTTTAAATAAAAATGAGCTACTGCTTTTTAGATCAGGACGGAGCCTTTGCACTCTATTCTGATACTCTAGAAACAACAAAACAAGCAAAATTCATGCAGTCAACATGTCAGAAATTACCCGGACAAACCATATACTTCCAAATCATGGAGGCCAGGAAGCAGGATGATTCTGAAGGTTTAGTGGCTACATACTGCATCTGTTGTGGAGTAAAGGTGATCAAACTAATTGACTAGAATGTTACTGCTCTGTCCTGTGCAAAAAAATTACATTGTTAGCACAATTTTTTTTATGTTTATGGAAAATGTAAAAGATTTGTTATCTGACTAGTGTCTAATAAGAGACTGATTACATCAAACACACTTTTCTGTTTTGAGAACACAAAGTGTGCCCGTTTTGCTTCCTTTTTGTTGACAAGAAAAAACAAGTGCGCTGTGCTTTTTATATTGCTAGGCAACCACCGAATCAGCTGCGTATTGTGGTGAGCACTGCTGTTGATATTTTTATATATTATAAAATTTAATTGTATTGTGATATTTAAGATTTGAAATCCTCCATCTTTAAAAGTTTGACACTGGCGTCGCATCAACTCAAACTCCACCTTTTCTACACAAAATTAACTCCAAAATATGTGATTGATTGTTCCTCGCTTTTTCTGCTTTTTCCAAACCGGCTTAAATCAAATTTAAACACAATGGCGAATTGCTCCAATGGGGCTGTGGGTGGAAATGTGCAGATAAAATGGCAGTAATATAAAATAAGATCTCCATCCTACATCATTAGTGAAGTGAAATCTGAACAGATTTTCCGCAGAGAAAGCCAATCAAAACAAAGTTACTTGTTTGTTCTTTTTCACATTTTCTGGGTTGGTAATTGTACTGGCAACCCAGTTATAGCAATTAAACATGAAAAAGTCATATTTTCATAGCATTTCCCCTTTATTTGAAGGCTCCTGCAATCTGCAATGGGTGAAAATTAAACGAATGAAAAGAGTATTGTGTATTTGGCACTGACAGTACAGTGGGCATGTTACAGTATGCAGAAAGGGACATGATGATAATTGCTGTGTGTCTCTGGAAGGACTCTGGGAAATGCAGTCCTCGTGAATGAGGGCATGTGCTTTCCTCAGGGACTGAAGCCAGCTCACAGTGTGTGAGAGGATGCTGAACAAGAGTCATCCTCAATGTTTTGCAGCCCAGAGCGGAAGAAAAGAGACAGAGAACGGGTGAAAGCAAGGCAGTGCTAAGTATAGAACTATAGCCATTGGAGCTTCATCCCACTGGGCTCAACCATAGCTGTTCAGCCTCCAATGATGACTATGATCCTCTGAGGGACATGACTGGTTGTTGGCCTTGAGACGGATACACGCTGTATGATTTTAGACACAGTTTTGCTGTTTGGGGCTTTGGGATGCAGAAGAGATTTGTTTTTGCATTTAGGGGAGGTGATTGCAAATTGGGCAGCATAGTCCTCTAGAGGGCGATAGACAAAGTTATTATAGTTATAAATGAAAAACTTTTAATCTTTGAAAAATGTTAATTGAAATTTCAGAATTTGTTTAAATTAAAACTATAATTCTAAAAGTGAAATCAAAATAATAATATTTGCTTAAAAAAACTGTCAAATTATATATATATATATATATATATATATATATATATATATATATATATATATATATATATATATATATGTCACGGTATGGGGTTGGTGAAGAGGAGGCGAGGACCCAAATGCAGGGAATGAAGAATTTAATGAAAAAATAAAACAAAAACAAAACTCAAATCTCCCCATGTGGGGAAAAACACAACATTATATTACACACTCAACAAGACAAGATCTGGAACTTTTCAAGACAATACTTTAAACCGCTGTTGTAGAATGGAAATCAGCAACAGGGAAGGGAACAATCAATAACGGACCAGCACAGAACAGAACACACTAGGAGAATAAATAGGAAAGACAAACCAATAAACAGACAGGCGGACAGGTGAAAATAATAATTACAAACAAGATAACAAGGTGGGTGGGACAAGACAATAGACGGGAGAGCGCATGACAGAGACGAGACTAGCCATGCGCTCACATACACAGGACAAGAACATGCAGCCAATGAGAGAACTCATTAACCGCATGTTCATGACAACACAAACACAACACTGAAGCACACAACAAAAGCACGTGACCACAATGTAAACACCGAGCCACGTGCTTTGACAAAAGACGCAAAACACAAGCACACGATAGATAAACACCTTACCGTGCGCTCACACATAAGCAACGCGCATGCTTCATCTCAGCGCCAACCAAAACTGAAACCAACTAGACGGAGGCGCCGAGAATAAAGCAGCGCGCCGCTGACAGAACAAACACAAACACTAGTACAAGAGCGCGCGCGTCTGAGGGACGCAGAGCGTGCGCGGCCACATCAAGTGGCAGCGCGCACACTCTGCGTACACCCACGACGGCGCGCGCACACAGAGAAAGAAACAGGACAAGACATGAGTAGTGTCAGAGGTCTGCCAACAAAACAAGAATTTACAAGACCAAAGTGGCAGAACCCTGACACTTATATATATATATATAGGACAAGAAGGTCGCTGGGTCAGTTGGCGTTTCTGTGTTGAGTTTGCATGTTCGCGTGGGTTTCCTCCTGGTGCTCCAGTTTCCCCCACAGTCCAAAGACATGCATTACAGGTGAATTGGGTAGGCTAAATTGTCCGTAGTCTATGAGTGTGTTTGAATGTTTCCCAGAGATGGGTTGCGGCTGGAAGGGCATCCGCTGCGTAAAAATGTGCTGGATAAGATGGCGGTTCATTCCGCTGTGGCAATCCCTGGATTAAAAAAGGGACTAAGCCAACAAGAAAATGAGTGAATGAATGATATATATATTTATACACCAAAAGAAAGTGACGGTTGATGTTCCGCCACAAGATGGTGAGAAAAGACTGCATGAAAAATCTTTAGGGGAGAAAAAAATGCATTTTCTCAGAGTAACTTTACAAACAAATCATTATAAATCAGGTAAGTGACATTCTGAGTCGATCTCAGTGTTTTGTACTGTATGTTGTAGTGCAGTATTTTTACCTCAAAAACTGGTAGTGTTTGCTTTGCTCTGGCTTTTTCATGGTTAATTATTGTGAAATCCCAGATTTTTCACAGAGCAACAGAAAAATACTGGGAAATCTTTGTAGATTGATGGCATAATAATTTCATTCAAACTTATAAAATAAAATGTGAGCAAAATTACCTGTTTTTTCATGACTATTATGCTAGAGAATTATTCAAATACTAGCTCTAAAGTGATGTTTGTAAACTAGCAACGGTTTCTGCTGTTCTGACATCAGCTGGTGGGGTTTTTGAGACTCTCTGTGTTTGATGTTATTTTTTATACACACAATTGGCTAAATATCGGCACTGGTGGGGACACTAAGGCACCTGGCCTATGACCTCGCACCAAACTCACGCCTCCCACCAGCGCTGATGTACAGCCATATAGCACTCTTAGCACGCCATATATGCTTATATATATATATATATATATATATATATATATATATATATATATATATATATATATATATATATATATATACGCGTAATAATATATTTATATTTTATATATTTTATGACATTTAATATACATCATTGTCATTTGAATTAACCTTAAATAATCAAAACAGATTAAATATATTATGTACTTCAATATTTTTTGTAAAATGTAGTTTTAACAATATTTAATAACTGCTTACTTTTTAAATTTAGATAAAGTTTAAATAATCATCAAATTTATAGCATATCTAAGTCATATATCTTTTCGTCTTGCATTTTGTAATGATATTAAAGTCGTATTAGAACAATAAACCAAAAAATTTTTTTAAAAGTCAATAACTATAGAAAAAAATCATAATCTTCCACATAATATTACATATTTCACATGTTATGTAATTTTGCTTAGATGAAATATACCTGCTGTTATCTTATGAGTAAGCTTACTATAACAGGATTGGAATTTTTGGGGTCTTCAGGTACTGGTAATTACATCACTCATGAATCGATTAAGCTTGTACAATATGCAAGCTCTGTTCTGGATAATATTGTACAGTCCGGGAAGCAATGATCATAAAGGACTAAAAAAATAGCACAAAGTTTGCATCAGTTTCTAATAAGATTATAACTTGCCCATCCAAATTTCTGACACAGCAGTGAACTGAAGAACTATTTCAAGAGCTAATTTGCTTAATCGTTCTTTGCTTTGGCCTCCAGACGCATCTGTCCTCATTTGCACAGTTGTTTACTTACACAGTTGTGTCATATATGACTTCTAATGCTAATGTGGCTCCCAGGTTGGCTCTTGAATTGCTGTACAAAATCTGCCACTACTAGAAAAAAACAGCATTGAAATATCTGCACTGACAGCTGGACATGTTTGAAGGTTTTTATACTAAAACATTCAAGATCTCTTGCCCTTGATGTTGCTCTCATTCACTGCAGTTCAGTAATGCTCGTTCACGGTTTCAGCTTTATTAGCATGCAGTTAGCATGTCCTGAAGCCCATGTCTTTCTCTCTCGGGCGCTGAGTGGTCTCTGCTCATCTGTCCTGATTTACCACAGCTCTGCTGATGTAGGCCATGGGAAAAGAGCCTGCTCTCATGTCTTCAGAGCCAATAAAGTCAAAGGATGGCTTCCTAATATGGAGAAATCCCCAACATAGTGGCACCACCTCTATATTTTCCCCAACAAATCCTCTCACAAATGCTCTTCCTTCGAAATTTATTTTCATTAATGAATTTTAAATACACAGTTTTCACAAAATATGCAGCTCAACCATTTGAAATATTAATAGTAATCTTTCAAGCAACTAATACAGTATCTGTAGTAAAGACCACACCACAGTAACTGTCATTATGGGTATACATTTCATTTTAAAAAAGAAAACAGCTATTTTAGTCTACATGTTTACTGTTTAGCCAGATTTTTCTTCAATACGTTAGTTCTCTGGTGAGACCTTGTCAGCACAAAGGAAAATTCTTGTTTTCATCATTTCATCTAACCCTTGACTTGTTCCAAAACAGTTAGAGTTTTTTGTTCTGTTTAACACAAAAGAAGATATTTTGAAGAATGTTGGAAACCTGAAACAATGACATCCATAGTAGGAAAAACAAATTATATTAATAGTTATAAATTAGTCAAAAGCTAGATGTTGGGATTTTAGTTAGATGATAGGATTTTCATTTTTTGGTAAACTAAGCCTTTAACTGATAATGTTCACCTGTGTCTTGTTTAGTTACTGTTTTACCCACGTATTTAATCGCTTACTTTAGTTCTTCAGTTTGGCCTTTATTTTTTTGTTTAAATGTTTGAAGCACTTTTTTTCAATTAAAGAGCCCATATTATGGGTTTTTGAAAATTCCCCTCCATGTAGTGTGTAACACAGCTCTAAGTGAAGTGAAGTATCCAGCTAAGGCTTAAATCTGTAAGAATACAGTGTTTAAAACTGTTGATTCATCTATAAAAGAGTCGAATCATAGTGCTTCAAACGAGTCGCCTTGATACCGACTCATTAGGTGTTTCGCCATGACGTACGAACGAAACAAAGTTTTTCACGTGCACGCGCAAACCCGGGAGATTTCAAACCTGAGGCCCCGCCCTCTGACGCAGTAACCCAGACACACACACACACACACCCACAAACACACGCACACCCACAAACACACGCACACAAACATGCCGGTCGATTGAAGTCACACAGCAGATGGATATATTGAGTCTCTACCCAAAGATGAAACATCAGCATTATAACCAAGCAGTTGGAAACTTCTGGAAGCTACATGCTACAAAGAATACTTCATCTGAGTTTGTTAAAGGAAGGATCAGTAAAGAGTAACTGATGGACGTCAGGATGGGTTTCTTCCTACATTTCTCAAGTGTAAGTACGTGCGGTTAAAGTTGTTGCCTCGTTTACTCTAGCTTGCAAATGTATTTAGTTGTGATTTGTTACTTGTAACCGCGTGTACTGTATCAGGTTAACTGGATATATTATCTTATCGCGTGCAAAGTCACGTTAAAAACGCGACGCGTGCTGTTTGTTTATGGAGCTCCGTGCTAGAGTTCTGCTCCCGCGATTTATTCGGAAATGTATTCCCGCGCCGCAGAAATCTGGCGCGGGGAGAGAGAGAGAGAGAGAGAGAGCGAGAGAGAGAGCGAACGAACGAACGAGCTTTGTGTACTTTGTGCTGTGTGTGTGTTTTGGACTGTATACTGGGTGATATTTGGTTGTGTTCTCCGCTCTAGCGGGACCGGGCGCGGCGGGCAGAAAACGGAGCGGGTTCTCAGGCTAAAACCTGGCGGGTGCGGGCTGAAGCGGGAGCGTTGTCATCCGGAGGTGTGTGTGTGTTTTTGTGTGTGTGTGGTATGGCGAGTACACGACTGTCTCCTTCGTTCGGTTATCCGTGGCACTATCCACTGGCCATAGTGTGGCAGCTAAAGTCCACGCCTACACTATCGAGCGTGTATGAACTGTGATTACTTTTTAAATTGCTGATTAGCTATTGGCCATTTCCCTCTCTGACTGAAGGCAGTCGACCAATCGCGACAGACTGTCATCGGTCCAATCAGCGCAGATTAGCTCCGCGCTAAGGAGGGGTTTGGGAACAAATGAATCACTGGACGATTCATACAGGAGTCGCTGGGATAATTAGGTAAAAATAAATGCAGATTATAAGACCATGAAAGTGTTTTTTGACCTTGCATGCATATTAGACTGTTGTTGGAGACCCTTACAACCAAGATATGACCTTATTTCATGTATAATATGGGCTCTTTAAAATAAATCTGCATTCGATATTTGCTGTGCCCCTTGATTTAGCTGTACCGTAACATTGACAAATATTGCTGCTGTTGGGCAACATAGTGTACTTTTGAGGCCTTTTTGGTTGAAAATGTAGTTGTTTAGAAAGCAACTATGCGGTTTATTCATAAGGATAGTGCTTATTTTAAATATTTATAATTTTGGAGCATCAGATTCAGTGCCGTTGTCTGAGCAGACTAAAGATAGTGACAATTGACATTCCGCCACAAGATGGCGACAGAGACCGCATAAATCCTTAGGGGAAAAAACAGCATTTTCTTAGTGTAAATTTCAAACTACAGCTAAACAAATCATTATAAAACAGGTTAGTGACATTCTGAGTCGATCTCCTTGTTTTGTAGTGCAGTATTTATACTACAGAAACTGGTAGTATTTGCTTTGCTTTGACTTTTTCAGGGTTAATTATCGTGAAATCCCAATTGCAACAGGGAAATACAGGGAAATATCTGTAGACTGATGGCATATCATTTTGTTCAGCCTTATATTCTTAAAATGTGAGCAAAAATTTCCTGTGTCATCACTTTAGACTTTATGAAACAGAATTATTCAAATATTAGCTCTAAAGTGATGTTTGTGATCTGGCAATGGTTTCTGCTGTTCTGACATCAGCTGCAGATGTGTATGATCGACAAAAGAAAGTAGTTTTTCGTACAAAAGGGTTTTTAAGACTCTTTGTGTTTGATTTTATTTTTTATACACACGATTATGCCTTCGAATTGTTGTATAAATGCCATATCACGCTCATAGCAGTACGATATGGCTGTATATCGAGTCTGGTGGGGGGAACTATAAGGCACTCAGCCTGCGACCTCGAGCCAACGCACGCCTCCCAACACTGTAAAAGATGGTAGAACTTTCATTTTTGGCCAAACTAACCCTTTAACTGATTAAGCTTACCTGTGTCTTGTTTGGTTACTATTTTACCCACATATTTAATCGCTTACTTTAGTTCCTCACTTTGGCCTTTATTTTGTTTAAATATATGAATATATATTTTTTCAATTTAAATAAATCTGCATTTGAGATTTGCTGGGCCCGTTGATTTAGCTGTACCATACCATTGAACAGTATTAATGAAAATAGAGGAAATAACTACTGGAGTAAACAGTCTATCAAAAATATTTATAAACTTCTCCAAACTTAAGAAAAAAAGATATAAATACAGTGACTAAAATTCATCATGGTTTGATATTATCTAAGAGATTTGCCTCGCTGTCAGGTCAAAACTATAAGCCGTTTTGACAAATAAACTTTCAAACTTTGCCATGTTGCAATCTTTGACCACGTCTATGTACAGCATGTTCCCTATTCGACCTGGTTAATTATCAGTGGACAATTCAGAAGGTCAGTTTGCTAGCCTCTGTGGATCACGTGTGCCATGAAGTGACAGGATCTGGACACTGTCTGAACTTTATGGGTCATAATACTGTCAGAGCAGAGGACACCATAATCTCTTGCTCTTTTTTTCTCCTCTCCATGGTTTGTCTATGCTAAAGGGACAGCTCTTCGTTAATTTACACACCCCCAGGCCATCCAAGAAGTAGGTCATGTTTTCTACTTCAGTAAAACATTAAAGAAGATTTCAAGCGGTAACCATAGTCCTTGGTGATTCATAATGGTATTTTAGTTTTTATTATTTTTTTCAACTCCATATTATTGTTTTTAAACAATTCGATTTAAGATAAAAGAAAAATTCAACTGGAATTTTACTTAATCTTATATTTTTGATTTGGTAAATTTTGTGAAATTATGTTTTTGTTTTTAAGATTTATTTTTAGCCTTTATTTATATATATAGTATAGACAGTATTGAGACAGGAAACAAAGTTGGAGAAAGAGGCGGGTAAGGAAATTTCCTCTAGCCAGAATTTTTAATCAGGACACCCATGATGTGCTACTGCTCTAACTACTGGGAATTCTGTTAGAATTGAACAATTTAGACATTTGGCAAAGGTATAACCATTTGAAAATCTGCAATCTAAGGGTTAAAAAATAAAAATAAATAAAACACCTTTAAAGCTGTCCAAAAAGTTAGCAATGCATATTAATAATAAAATGAATAATAAACATTTTGATATAGTTATGATAGGAAATTTACCAAATATCTTCACAGAAGGTGAATTTAAATTTATATTCTGATGATTTTTAGCATAAAAGAAAAATTAATACATAATTAATACATTTATGTAAATATTGCATTGCATTGCTATTTCTACAAATATACCCTTGCAACTTAAAATATATATATTTATAAAAAATAATTATATAATAAATACTGTTTTTGCCTCGTTCTCTGAGGTCCTAATTGAGCTATTCTAATATTTATTCTAAAATGCTATATATAAAAAAGAGGGAATGATAAATAGAATTCAAACCAATAAATAGAATAAAAGCAATGTAAATGGTTAATAAATATCTTTTGAATAATTACCCATTTACAAAACAGGTTCTACTTTAGTGTGCATCCTCTAAATTACATGTACATTAATGTTGAACAATGTTCATTCAATACGATGATATAGTAATCATTTGCCTTGAGTACTACTAAACAAAACGTGTAGCCATTGACTTGCATTTTATGAACCAACATCAAGGACAACTATTTCAGCTAAAAATCTTCTTTTATGTTTTACTTCAAAGAAGATGAAAAAAGTGCCCTTTGCCTTATATTGTCTGAGAGTGATTAAATTAACAGTTTTTTTTTTTTGAGATTGTTCTGTCAAACAATCTCTTTGCTCTGTACACCCTGGGAACAGCACTCTCTCAGTATGGTTGACCTGGTCACCTGCTGTTGGTTGAAAGAGTTCATTCTTATGTCTTTTTGTCAGGTTAAACCAGGTAAAGCCCCGATGAGAAGCAGAGAATCAGAGGAGCGGCAGCTGGGAGGAACTTGCAACCTCCGCAGAAGCGTGAAGATCTGATAACAATAGACTTGTTTTATTTGAACAAAGGAGTTGTCATGGTCATTCCCCAGCATTCTCTCTTGGCCAGAACGTACTGATTTAGTTGAAAAGCAGAGTAATACCATACACAGATGTGCTGTGTAGGTGAAGCTTTATGTGTTCCCAATAATAACCAACTGTAATATCCTTTTTACACAGAACAACACAGCAAATGCTAAAGCTCAGTATATTGCAACATGTGGGCGATAGGACAAAAATCACATTATGTCATGTAATATCAATGTGTGTGTATCTAAATGAGTACATTTCTGAGTATATATTGAGTATGTATATATATATATACTCAGAAATGTACTCATAAATATTAAAAAATTGTAAAAGACTTTTAAAAAACTTATAATTACAGCCCCAACAAAAAACTAAAAGCCTAAAAATATTGCTAAATACAATCCAAATTGTAAACATTGTACTTTCAAGACTGCAATAAATAAATATTGTTAAAATATATATATAACTTATTTTTAAAATATATAAATATATTATTATTTTAAATGATTACTTTTATATAATTATTACAGGCCCCTGAAAAAAATTATATATATATATATATATATATATATATATATATATATATATATATATATATATATATATATATATATATATATATATATATAAAATAATATAAAAGATTTTATATTGGATGTCAATAAAATAAAATAATAATAATAAAAATAAAATAAACATTGTACTTTTAAGATTACAACTTTCTCACAATGCTGTTATTCTTGTTTCTGTCGGCATCTGTAATGGCGAGTAATAGTATTACCATAGTCATTGTATTTAAAATAACTTTATCAAAATAATCAATAGATGTGTGTTGTCAAATTACACAGTCCTATTGCGATAGTGGAATAGCTGGGATGTTTTCGTCATCGTAACTTCAGCCTTCTAAAAAACAGCTTCATAAAATATCTAAGAGTGCTGCTGTTCTCTCTGCTCAGTGTGTATGTTGGCCATTAGAGCCGCTGTCATTGGCCTCAAACACGGTTGCTCTACAGTAGGGCGTCTGACAACACTTAACCCACGGCCTTGCTGAAAACCGTACCGTTAAACATGAGTAGAAGCGTGGAGAGGGCCTGGAAGTCTCGGGCGGTTTGGCTTGTGGGTGTGTGTGTGATTATAGGGAAATATAAAGGCTTGGAGCACTTCTGTAATTACTCACAGGCGCACTGGCACATGTGCTGATTTTTAAGGCATAATTTCTGTGGTTTTTGCAAAAACAAACAGGCTGCTGATAATCTTATCGAAGGTTTTGTTGAGAAAAGATAAAAAAATGGAAGATAATGTGATGCATGAAGATTAGTCTCATTGATTCTGCTTTACTTAGTTTGAAAGTGGTCATCTGCTGAATGCAAAATGTGTTATTCACATACTCACATTCACATACTATGTGTCATTTGGTGTTTTTCAAACTACATTGTGATGCTGTCCAGGACAATATTTGACCTAACTTTATGCATTCACATTTTCATTTAGAATAAGATTTAAATGTTTGATTTGTAATTTATTTTGATAAAATTATCTACCATATACATCCATTTATCCGTCCATCCATCAAACAATCCATCCTTCCATTTAAAAATCATCTACCATCCATCCATCCTTCTTTTGAACCATCCATTAATCAATCCATCGAACAATCCATCGATCTATCTCTCCATCCATCCAACCATTGAACAATCCATCCATCAAATACATCCATTCATCGAACATCCATCCATTCATACATCCATCCATTCATTCATCAAACAATCCATCCTTCCATCTAAAAATCATTCATTCATCCATTCATCCATCCATCTATCCTTCTTTTCAACCATCCATTATCTATCCATCCATCAAACAATCCATCCTTCCATCGAACCAACTATCCAATCCATCCATCAATCAATCCATTGAACAATCCATCGATTCATCCATCTGTCCATCCATCCAACCATTGAACAATCCATCCATCAATCGTACATCCATTCATCGAACTATCCATTCATCCATCCATCCATCCATTAAACCATCCATCAATCCATCCATCCATCCATCCATCCATCCATCCATCCATCCATCAATTTATCCACTCACCTATTCATCCATCAATCTATCGAACAATCCATCCATCCATTCATCAATTTATCAATCCATCCATCCATCCATCCTTCCATCGAAGCATCCATTCATCCATACACCCATCGAACCATTCATCATTCAATCCTTTGAACGATCCATATAAAAATCCATCCATCCATCCATCCATCCATCCATCCATCCATCCATCCATCCATCCATCCAACCATCCATCCACTCACTCATTCATCCATTTATCTATTGAACAATCCATCCATCCATCTATCAATCTATCCACCCACTCATTCATCCATTAATCCATCGAACAATCTATCGAACAATCCATCGAACAATCCATCGAACAATCCATCCATCCGTCCATCCATTCATCCATCCATCCATTGCTTCAAGACAAGTAAAAAACCACTAGATATTAGTGAGAATCACTACTTAAACTAATAAACTAAAGTGTTTTTTTCTCTTGTAATAACTGGCACAGCACATTCTTACCACACACACACACACACACACACACACACACACACACACATATGCACACACACGCACGCACACACACACTCACACACACACACACACACACACACACACACACACACACACACACACACACACACACACACACACACACACACACACACAAAGATCTGATTGGCTATGCACTGTTGGCCTGTTTGACATCACAGAAATATGTCTGAGTGTACTCGGTGCATGTCTTTGTGTGCGTGCACAGGCACGTGAGGAACAGTAAAAGCTCACAGGGGGAGCAGAAGATGAAAAGTGTGCAGCGTAATCACCACACATACTGTATCCCACAAGCTTCTCAGGAGACTACTGTCTTTAGTGCGTTTGTTAGCTTTTCCCAAATGCTCAGTCAGACCGGCCTCAGTGCACCTGACCTCAGCCTTTCCCTTTATTACAAAATGTTGCCATGGCTTCTTCTCTCCATAAGAATCATGCTTTTATGGCTTGTGGGAAAATGAAAACCTCTCCATTTCTGTGTGCAAGTATATTTATAATAAATATAAAAATAATAGTGTGACCACTAGAAGTCCTGTTTTTCCCAAGACTGTCCAGTAATTTAGATCTATTTTTGGTGAGTTGACTTATCATGTTGAGCACTAGTAGTCTTCGGTCACATGAAAATCTGCTATTTTATTATAGTCAGTCTTGTCATTATTACCATCCAATGAGATTTCCATATTTATGTACTGTAGTTGCAGTTAGTAAAGGTGACATACAGTGTCAAGTCCAGTGTCACAGTTGTTTCACACTGAATGCGCAGCTGAACCGCAGTTTATATAATACAAATTCAGGTGATTATCATTCATCATGTCACCTTTCTCAGTTGTTTTATTCCCAAGAGCTGTCTTTCATGTGTTTTCATGTATGCTGAGCAAAATATTCTGTTGTGATGTGACCATGATCTACCTCCACTGTGTGTGTGTGTGTGTGTGTGTGTGTGTGTGTGTGTGTGTGTGCATATACAAGCTGTTAATCTCTGCTAACGTGATAAAAATTAAGTGAAATTAGCATTGTTTTGTATTTTGTGAATATTTTTTTATTTTAAATTTGTCCTCATTTATTTATGCTTTTGAATTGCATCATGGGATTGCATTAAAGTGGAAAAAGGTTTTTATTAGGTTTTGATTAGTGATATCATATAAGGGTTGGTGTTGCATATACAGTACTAAACCCTTGTAAAAGGTGGCAGTGCATTTTCTCTTATTTTACAGATTTATTTTTCTGGATATTATTTCATATATTTTATTTCTAGCGACTAAAATGTCAATAAAAATCACTTTGTTAAACTATAGAGTTGAATTTTCAACATCAAAAGTCGACAGAGCAGAGATCAAGGTCCCATAATGCAATTTACAACCATAAATAAACAGAAAACACAAAAACTCTTGATTAACAGATACTTTTTACAGTACACAATATTCTAAAACTGTAAAATTCAATTCAATTCAATTCAGCTTTATTTGTATAGCGCTTTTACAATGTAGATTGTGTCAAAGCAGCTTCACATAAATGGTCATAGTAACTGGAACAGTGTGGTTCAGGTTTTAGTGTTTAAGTTCAGTTCAGTTCAGTTTAGCTCAATTCAGTGTGATTTAATCATTACTGTGAGTTCAAACACTGAAGAGCAAATTCATAGATGCGTAGCTCTACCAATCCTGAACCATGCGAGGCAGTGGCGACAGCGGAGAGGGAATAAAAAAAACTTCACCTGATGGGAGTGAAGAAAAAAAACCTTGAGAGAAGCAGACTCAGTTGATGAAAAAAATGACCTTGATTTTAACAGTAAAATACTGCCTTAGCTACCATTTTTAACGTTATTTTTAGTTTATGTAAAATAATTTTTTTTAACAGTGAATAGTTTTAGGTTAGTGCTGTCATCTCACAGCAAGAAGGTCGCTGGTTTGAGCCTCGGCTGGGTCAGTTGGCGTTTCTGTGTGGAGTTTACATGTTCTATCAATGTTCACGAGGGTTTCCTCCGGGTGCTCCGGTTTCCCCCACAGTCCAAAGACATGTAGTACAGGTGAATTGGGTAGGCTAAATTGTCCATAGCGTGTGAGTGTAAATGAGTGTATATGGATGTTTCCCAGGGATGGGTTGTGACTGGAAGGGCATCCGCTGCGTAAAACATGCTGGATAAGTTGGCGATTCATTCCACTGTGGTGACCCCGGATTGATAAAGGGACTAAGCTGAAGAGAAAATGAATGAATGAATTTTAAATTGTGGAACATTCCAGCAATTCATTCAGAGTTTTTTTTAGTTCTCTAACATCATAATATGATTACAACTCCTGTTGTTGTAGGAGGGGCTTCGTTCAACATATTGACCATTACACTTTTTTTACTATTCAAAACTATGCAAGAGACACGTCTTGTGTATTCTATGGTCTTTGTCTTAACCAAGGGAAAATTCTATTGGTAAAAAAGATAATTCCAGACTAACTAAGAGAGAAAATTTAGAAACCAAAAACATGCTGTAAACAAGACTATTTTATAAACACATTACATTTAACTCAGGGAAGCTATTCTCTAGAAAAAAACTTGTTAGTTAGCAAGAAACCAAAACATTGAGTGGAGTGCATTGATGAGCAGCTAACTCATCAGATTAACTGCGTTTTATAAAGTGTTATATTTAGCGTATATACTCCACTCTGAGAAATCTGCTCACCCTTTTGAAGCAGGAAGTTAGCTGACAGGTTATATTTTTACGCCTCTGCATGTAGATGCACAATTCGTCTATTCATTTTCTCTGCTGAATCCATATTGGAGGGAAAAAAATCAAAACAAGCTGTTCTTACGTACCAGGAAGGGATTTACTGATGAGAGGAGGAGAGAGAAAGGAGAGGGTGAAGTGATTGTTTGAGAGCCACCGGTGGTTTCAAGTTTCTGTCTTTACCCTGGAGCTTTTGATTCTTCTTCTCTCTCTCTCTCTCTCTCTCTCTCTCTCTCTCTCTCTCTCGCTCTCTCTCTCTCTCTCAATCGCTTAGCCTCTCCTTTTCTTTCTGTCCTCCAGCCTCCCCCCTTCAGACCACACCGGAGGAACAGGCAAAGAAGAAGGAGCGGGTGAAGGAAACGCATCGCCAGATTTTTCTCAGCCTCAACAACTTCAGAAAAGGTAGGATCACCGTTTTGTTTTCTGGAATCTCCTGTTGGGTTGGAATAGAGAAGCTAAGTCTTTCTTCCGGCATCGTTTCTGATGTCATTTCTCTGTTGTTTGCTTCAGGACCGTTGTTAGGTTATAATCAATGGATGTGTGCGGGTTATACTGTGTGTGTGTTGGACATGTGATAGGTGTCTAGACAGGGAAGGTGGTTTTGATGCATTGTTTGAAGAGGAGAGAAGCCTAGAGCAAAGGTGTCTGGTCTTGCGGATAACGTATCTTGTAGATCTAGTTAGAAGATTCAACATATGGGGTTCTTTATTTTGGTGTGGAGCTGATGATATATCTAGATCACTGGAAGTGATGTGAATGAAACAACCTACCAGTGTGTTTTTATATAAGAATGTAGTTAAAATTGTAAAAACAATTGTGATGTGCTTTTTGTATTTGTTATATTTCTCTTTTTGTGTAGTTTTATTGTAGTGGTAAGTTTAGTTTAGTGACTGGAGCTTTCAGTATTATTTAAATATTGTAAATATTGTTATGGTTTTGTTAATATTTTGCTTTACATTTCCTTATAGTTTTATATATTCATTATAAGTTTAATTTTTGTTTAATGATTTGTATTTTTTGTGCTGCTTTATTTATTTATTTATAATTATAAAAATTAATAATAAATAATAATAATAATATAATACTACATATATGTATACATTATTATTATTAATATTATTGCTAATATTATTATTACTAATATTATAATTGCGTATATTTAATTTGTTTTAGGTTTAACTTAGCTTTTAGTGTTATAGTATTAATTAATAAATTGAAATGGCTAATTAAAATTTTTGTTCAATGATTTGTATTTTTTGTACGGTTGTATTCATTTATTTATTTATTTATTTATTTATTTATTTATTTATTTATTTATAATAATAATAATAATAATAATAATAATAATAATGATAATGAAATAATAAGTCATTCATTCATTTTCTTCTCGGCTTTGTCCCTTTATTTATCCGGAGTCACCACACTTATCTAGCACATGTTTTATGCAGCCAATGCCCTTCCAGCTGCAACCTAAATTTATTTCTCTATTTATTATTATTATTATTATTATTATTATTATTATTATTATTATTATTATTATTATTATTATTTATTATTTATTTATTTATTTTAACTTTTGCTTAGCTTTTAGCCCTAGTGTTATAGTTTTTTTTAATAAATTGAAATGGCTTTTATTTTTATATTTTTAATTTTCAGTTTAATATTGGTTACAATTTTAGTAATTTTGTGACTTTTACTTTTAGCTTTAAAAAGTTTAGGTTTGTTTTATTATTTATTGTTACTATTATACCATTTATTTAATATATTTTTTTATTTAAATTTGTTTAAATTTTTAAGTAATTTTGCTTTGTGGTGATGTTGGAAGATTTTTTAATATTAACATTTAGGTTTAAATTATTTTTGTCTTAATTTATATGTGTTGAGCTTATGTTTTAGTTTTTAACTTGTTTTTAATTTCCATGACTAGTTGGGGTCAAAATTATTAGCCAAGAACCCCCCCCCCCTTTTATTTTTTCCCCCAATTTCTGTTTACCGGAGAGAAGATTTTTTTTTTTCAACACATTTCTTAACATAATAGTTTTTATCTTTGCCATGATGACAGTAAATAATAATTGTGTAGATATTTGTCTAGACACTTCTATACAGCTTAAAGTGACATTTAAAGTCTTAACTCGGTTAATTAGGTTGACTATGCAAGTTAGGGTGATTAGGCAAGTTATTATATAACGATGATTTGTTCTGTACACTATCTAAAAAAATATAGCTTAAAGGGGCTAATTTTTCTAATTAAATAATTTTGACCTTAAAATGGTTCATAAAAAATCTAAAACTACTTTTATTCTTTTATCAGAATCAGACATGCTCTGAAAATTGCCTTGCTCTTTTAAACATAATTTGGGAAATGTATAAAAAAATAATTTAATTCAAAGGGGGACTAATAATTCTGACTTGTATATATGTGTTTTTTTTATTTTAACTAACAAAATGTTTTTATTCTATTTTATGTATTATTTATTCAGTTTAGTAATTGATCACACAGGTACTGTACAGCAGATGAGGTGACTATGCTATGATTCATCAGGTAGCAAAAACAGATGACATTCACTGAAGATGCATCAACACATGTTAAGACAGATGTTGTCTGAGGTCATCCAGATGCCCAGGTGTGCGGCACGCAACAAGAATAAGCCCTCATCTCCACAAACCAAGCAAAAACAGTTCATTATAGACATGTAGCATTCCTGAGCTGTGTTTCACCATCCCAGCTACTTATCTCTGTTTTTTCTTCTCTGGTGAGCCCCCGTTTTGTGACTACAGTGTAAATGTGGGAAACTGATGTAAAGACCGGCGGATGGGTTGATGCTGCTCTAGGTTGTTGATATACATCCTGCCATTCTGGCTTTAAACCTCTTATTAGAAAAAGCCACAAGGCAGCTTACAAATTTAAATAGGAGGCTGTAAACTCCCGGGTTTAATTTATCGAGTTTAAAACCAGGAGCTTGGTGAATCTGCGGTGCGGGTGTGAATTTTAGACTTGCTAATTTCTACACTATATTTGGATTTCAGAGGAAACACGAGGATGCTAATTTGTGATTGGCAGGCTGCCATCATCTGCAGAAAATACAGATTAAACAGCAAAAACTGCACTAAGAGTTATAAAACATCCCATTTTAACCACTTTAATTAACAAAAATCTGCATGAAGTGGATAACGTGTAATCCTAAAGTTTTGTTTAAAAAAAAGAGATCATGATTCTGGAAGAAGAACTAAACTGAATAACATCATTTGCTAGATGTTCTGAAAAAAATCTGTATATTTAAAATGATTTATTAGAACCTGTTTGAATGAATGGTTTAATTGTTTACTCATTGAACATACTAGGGGTGTCCAAATCCAATCACGTGATCGGAAATTGGGCCCGATCACACAGTTTTAGACTCGATCCGAATTGGATATTACCTTCCAATCAGGACTTAAAAATATCGTCACATTAGAATTATAAGGTTCTAAATGACATTTCTGTCAAAATTGAGTTATTGACCTATTCTTATTAAATGACAAAATCATTCAGAACGCAGATAGAACCTTATAAATCCAAGGTGACGATATGTATTCAGATATGTACATCAATATAACATCACTTTTATGACACTGTAAAACAATATTTTTACAGTACTGTGACGGTTGAGTTTAGGGTTGGAGTAGGAGTAGATTAATAAAATACAATTTATTGGGTAATTTAATAAATAACATAAATAATACTCTGTGCAACTACTGTTTTTACATTACTGTGATGATTGAGTTTAGGGTTGGGGTAGAGGTAGACGTTAATAAAATAAAACTAATGGTAAATTTAATAAATTATTTAAATAATTTTTTGTTGACTTACGGCCGCAAGCCACAACTCGAGTATGTCTGCAGTCTGGAGGTATTACAAAGTTGATGATGATAATTTTGCCATTGCTAACTGTGAGATATGTAAACTTGGCATTGCAAAAGTTGAAGAAGTGATTTTATTTATTACTTGATTGTTCAAGCTACCTCACAGAAGGGATCTGTTTGTTGTTAAACGTTAAAATAAGGTTAATTAAATAAAAAATAAGTAACATCCTGGATCTGTTTCTTCGCTCTTCTTTATTCTGTTTTTATAAATTATAGAAGTATCGGATCAAGTTTTGGTATTGGTAGATACTACAAATCAAATCACGCAGGCAAAAAAAACCTAATCGGGACATCCCTAATACTTACATGCACTCCATTTATTTTCATTTTTTAAAGTACCTCAGATAAGGTTCCAAGCAAGCTTAATAATAAATGAGAAGGGTCGACCTCCTTTAGTAGACTTTGCTATTCAAGTTACTACGAAAAGCCCTGAGTTTTGAGATCTTAAAGAGCGGGTTGGATTGTAGTGAGACAGAAGTTTGGTTGGAAAAACAGGAGCTAGATTATTTAAAGCTTTATATGTAAGAATCAATATGGAACTTAAGGCGGCCAGTCAGTGTAAGGAAGATATGATCAAATGTTCTAGACCTAGTAGAACTCTGGCAGCTACATTTTGTAGTCGCTGAAGTTTATTAATAAAGGATGCTGGGCAACCAGCATACAGAGCATTACAGTAATCCAGCCTAGAAGTCTTTCCAAGTCTGAACTTTGAAAGATAACCTAACTTGTGTTATACCCTTAGTTTGGCCTTATAATGTCAAGAGAATATGGAGATAGGACATGCTTGGTTATTGATTGAAGTCTTAAGCTGATTAATAGAGTGATTGTCGAAAATTAATTAGCCTTGTCAAAACATCTGTGCAAATTTGTTTCTTACAAAAAAAAATGAGAAATAATCTTGATATGTTGAACTTATAGCTGAATTGTTGTCATCTATGAATAATCTATAATATCCCTTTGAATCAAGATTACCAAAAAAAAAAAAAAAAATAGTTCACACAAATAATCAAAATGACTTCATCATTTACTCTCTTGTGTGATTATTTTTTTTTTTATATATATATATCTTTATGAGTTTCTTTCATTTGTTGAACACAAAAGAAGTTATTTTCAAGAATGCTGGTACAGTATATGGCACCCATTTGCTTTCATAGTATGAAGAAAAAAACATCAATGAGTGCCGGCTACCAGCATTCTTCAAAGTATCTTCTTTTGTGGTTAAGAGAAACTCAGATAGCTTTTTAACAACTGAAGAGTGAGTAATTGATGACAGAATTTCCATTTTTGGGTGAACTGTCCCTTTAAGAGTTAATTGAGCAGCTTTGCAATACAATTTTAGGTTACAATGCCTAATTTTTGCATCCACATTCAACAAAAATTAAACCATCTGCATAAATTAGCTGTAATTGCATGTTAATATATGATCTTTTTAGCATTGTTGCTGTGGCAGAAGTCAGTTGGCAGTGGCACTGGTCGGATTGGGCCAGACTGGCGTCCCTCAATGTGACCAGCACAGGGTGAATAGTTGCCTCGGTGTCTGGATGGGCTGACTTGGCACTGGGCGACGGATCGGGAGAGGTGAACAAAAAGCTTGAAGATGACAGACGGGATGGGGAAGAATAGTTCACTTGTGTCCTGTGTCTGAGAGCTCTTCAGTGTTCAGTGTGGGAGTGTGATGTTTATCTGAGTTTGTGTGGAGATTAAAGCTCATTTAGACACACCTTTGCCCAAAAATGCCCCATGCAGCGCAGTGTGTCTGAAGGCAGGTTTGCTTTTTAAGGAAAGTTTTTACTGCTTTCACCCTAATTGGGTGAATATCAATGCGGCTATCAAAGAAATTGCCAAGAAACTGTCCAAGCTAGACGGCTTGAATTCCAAAACTTGAATTCCAAACTTAAGTAGTTTAAATGAAGAAATATAGTTTTTTAATTAAATTTATTTTTTATATAATAATTATATATATTTTTATGATTATTATTATTATTTGTGATATTAATCACATTATTTTGTGGCATGATTGTTATATTGATATTATATCCATAAAAACATTTTAATATTTTGTTGAGATGGAAAATTGTTATATAACAAGTTCAAAACTGAAATTTAGTTATTTGAGTTTTAAAATTAAAAATGTATTTAATTATTTACAATGTTGAGCAAAAAACCTTTTTACTTATTATTATTATTATTATTATTATTATTATTATTGTTATTATTATTTTAAGTAAATAAATTAAACAATTGTGCAAATATAAAGGCCTTATTTTCATACTGCTACTACTACTACTACGCCACAGCCAAATCACCCTGCAGCCCAAGACCGATTACTCACTGAAGCTAAGCAGGGCTGAGCCTGGTCATTACCTGGATGGGAGACCACTAGGGAACACTAGGTTGCTGTTGGAAGTGGTGTTAGTGAGGCCAGCAGGAGGCACTCAACCTGTGGTCTGTGTGAGTCCTAATGCCCCAGTATAGTGAAGAGGACACTACACTGTCAGTGGGCGCCGTATTTCGGATGAGACGTTAAACCGAGGTCCTGACTCTCTGTGGTCATTAAAAATCCCATGGCACTTGTCGTGAAAGAGCAGGGGTGTAACCCCAGTGTCCTGGCCAAAGTCCCTCTATTGGCCCTTATGATCATGGCCTCCCAATTAGAGAGGGTGCCTCCCAATTGGGCAAGTGGTGCTCGCTGCAGAGCTGAGCTCCAGCGAGGGGGAGCATGAGCTCTCGCTCTGCCTCCTGTAAGCTGTTTTAATGCGTACACCAAACCAACCCCACCCCTAACCCTACCCCCAGTGACATCACTCATAGAAGAAGTGCAAAAAAGGTGGAGCTCAAGCTTAAGCTCCCCCTCGCTGGAGCTCAGCTCACCCAAATGGCTCTGCAGCGAGCACCACTTGCCCAATTATCCCCTTCCACCGAATTGGCTCTATCACTGTCTCTCCACTCCACCAATAGCTGGTGTGTGGCGAGCGCACTGGGGCCATTGTCCTGTGGCTGCCGTCGCATCATCCAAGTGGATGCTGCACACTGGTGGTGGTGTGGAGAGACCCCCCCCCCTCATGATTGTGAAGCGCTTTAGGTGTATGGCCATACACAATAAATGCACTATATAAATACACATTACATTACTACTACTACTACTACTACTACTAATAATGACGACGACAAAGGTTCTTATTTCAAGGTGCATTTTAATTATTAAAACTAATTTTACACTAAAAGACCTCATTATTTTCAAAGTAATAGTAGTAGTAGTAGTGGTAGTAGTAATAAATAAATTATTAAATAATAATAATAATAATATGTAAAAAGGTTTTTTTGCTCAACATTCGCTTTAATTAAACACATTTTTTAATTTTAAACTTAAATTAACAAAATTTCAGTTTGAAATATAATGTTTTATAACAATTTTATATCTTAACAAAAGGTTTAAATGTTATTATGGCTGTAGTATCACAATCATGCCACAAAATATTGTGATTAATACACAAATAATAATATTCTTAAAAATATATACATTTTAATCATTAAAACAAATTTTACACTAAAAGACCATATTATTTTCATAGTAGTAGGAGTAGTAAATAATTAAAAATAAATATATAAAATAATAATAATAATAATAATAATAATGATTGTTATTATTATTATTATTATTACAGCAACAACCATAGTATGTAATGTAACCTATGTAACATTTTTTACCAAAATACCTCAAAAAAATTTGCATAATATGAATTTCAAGGCTTTTGAGTCACAATGATCCCAGACTGAAAAACAAAATGACAAGGTAAAAGTCTGCTGTTCAACAAAGAACCCAGTTCTCAGTAAAGGCCTGCCGCTGTGAGATGAAATGACAACTCATATTGTCTGTTCTTGATTTACTGAACAAGGCCATCTGGGCTCCTAATTAACCCAAGCATTATTAGCAGTAGCCAGTTTCTCTAGGTGTTTCCCTCAGTAAATGAGAGCCTCCAGTATCTGTGCTCTTCTCCTCCTCCACCTCTGTCTCTGGAGTGTCATGCAGATACTGAACATGAGTGGAAGTCACATCAGACAGAACGCTTGACTTATGCTTCTCCCTGATACACTTTCTTTGTTATGTGAGCCGCTACGGTCAATTAAATAGATTTTAGAGTATCCTGCACCCACTCTCTCTGGGGATGGAGATATTTTTGGCAGATGTCCAGTCAGGAGCTTGTTAGTTGTAGTATTGCCTATACAGTATTACAGTACTGTATATATGGTTGCTGGCTATTCAATGCTGTTTACCAAAAATATTATTTTTGTTATTATTATTATTATTATTATCAGCATTTATTATTATTATTATTATTATTATTATTATTATTATTATTATTATTATTATTATCAGCGTTTATTATTATTATTATTAATAATATTATTATTATTAGTTTTTATTAATATTGTTATTATTATTATTATCATTATTATTATTATTAGCGTTTATTATTATTATTATTATTATTATTATTATTAGTTTTTATTATTATTGTTATTATTATTATTATTATTATTGTTTATAATTATTATTATTATTATTATTATTATTATTATTATTATTATAAAAAACTATTCTAGGTATATAAATTCTTTTGTTGTTTAAGCTCTATTTAAAACTTGAGTTTTCTCCATCTACTTCTTCTATACTTAGCTTTGCAGTTCTCCCCATTCATAGTAATGCGAGTGAACCGTCTTTGTATACAGTTTTAGTACAGTTTTAATTATATTAACTGTTTCTCTGGGACAAAGCAGCTGCATGAATGCAAAATTTTTTAAAAAGTGAAACCAGTGAACAAAAGCCCGACTCATTCTATGTTTACACACCAGCGTGGCCCTTTAGAGGTTATTTTTGGTTAATGTTGTCAGAATTTACCAGTATTTTGAAATGCATGTGTGAATGTTTTTTTCGGAAAAATTCCGGAACTTCCTTGCCTGTGTGAACAGCAATTTTTTAATATACCGGTAAAGTCGTTCCAGAAATTTTCCAGATATTTAAAATATATTATTAGAGATATTTCCGGATGTATTACTGCGTGAAAGGGGCTAAAGTCTCAGCAGCTCAACTCTGGTATGTATGTAGAATTTGCTTTGTGTGTAATATGCATCTGAAAATGTTGTGTGAACAACCCTTAAGTGATGAATAATGGATGACAGGGCATTGAATGATTAATAAATAATACACACCTGAGGTGGTAATTTGGCCATGATGCAAAGTGGCATTATTTTCTAAAATTTAATGGCCAGGAGTAGTTTATCCTTACCTTTACTAATACTGCTCTTAAAGACTTTGTTCAAATGTTGTATTTCAAGACGATTGTCAGGTTTTTGTTCTCAAACTGTTCTTGTATCAAGGATTAGTTACATACGCATCTCATAAACCATCAACTCCTTTGTTTTGTCTTGATTTGCTAGCTGTTGCAGGTTGTGAAATATAGCGTAGTCATATGTACTGTAATGCAGTCAAAAGCTGCGTTGAACTAATTTAGCAGTGGGTTTATGTGATAATAATTTCACAACTTAGAATCAAGCATTCTACGGCCTCATATTATTTACAACAGGCTGAGCGGAGAAGATGGTCTTAAATCAGGAAACAAAGATGCCACATTTCTGGAAAAGTACAGTTATGCTGCATGTCCAGACCTGTTGATCCGTATTTGTCCTGCGGCTGGAGGAGGAACAGGACAGAGTTAAAAACCGTTCAGATGAGAGACGTCAGGCACACTGAATGTATACCTTTGTCTAAACACAGCCCGGATGTCATCAGCACAGGGGCGATGACATATTTTAAAATTACACCCGAGACTCATATGAGCCACTAATACACCCAAACATGCGCTTTTCCAAAACACACCTACACCCAGAGAGGAAACCTCATCCATCTGGACAGGACTGTTTGTAATCATTTCACAGTCCGTGGAGAAATCCTTTTAATCATTTCCTATGAACTGCTACTAACCTGACCTGGTCACAGTAAAGGGTTCCGGATTGAAAGATACTGTAGAGAGAAATCGTTCATTTATTTTTTTTATTTTTTGGGTCTCACCACATGTTGTTATTGGACAGCTGCCAAAAATGCTTTCCCTCTTGAAAACAGAAAGGGATAATTAATGTGATCCCTGTATATCTTGAGAGACAGTGGAGATATTCTTGCAAAATGGCCACAGGGTGTCGATGTTAAGCGTAACGAGGAAGCATTCATGCATTCACATTGTTTTTTTAATCACACTGAAGCAATGCACATGTCTATATTTTTGGCTTGTATTGCTTTTGATTGAATGTTATTATATTACATTTAATTATTATTAAGTTAATATTTATTATTTATATATTTTAATTATTTTGTTTAAACTGATTTTAAATTAGGTATAATTTTATAATCCCAGATTTTATATTAATATTACTTTAATTCTTATTATTAAAATTCAAAATAACTATTCATAATTTTATCTATTTTATGCTCTGAAACCAATTTATTTTAATATTATAAAAATATATATTTTACAAAATATATATTTATTTATTGACCAAGAGTCAATGGTATGTCTTTATTTTATACATTATTTAAACAAACAGCCTATTCAGTCAAGCAATTATTTCAGTTAATTGATTTTATTGAACTTAAAAACACAAATAATAATAATCAATAACACTTTTTTATAAAAATTAACTTCAAATAAAAATAATTTTGGTCTTACTCTAAAAATTCAGAGGTACAAAATGCTTCAATTTTTAAAAAATTTTTTTTTGCTTCTTGACATTATTGTGGGAATTTTTATGCATTATAGCCACTTTATTCCTCATCATTATCCAGACCAGCATAATAGAAAAAAGATGGACAACTGTGTCCAAGCTAAGGTTAATTTGAAAGCAGCTGTTTGATAGCAGCTGTTCCTGACCCATACATTAGCATTGCTCAGTAACATTCTGTTCTGTCCTGTGCCTTTAGTCTCTATCAGTATTTAACTCAAGCTCACGCCTCACTAGGGTTTCCAAAATTACCGTCAAGAGCGATAAGATAAAGGGTTTAGTGCTGTTTGCCCATTGGGTTAGTTCACTCAGAGTAATGGCACATAGCCACAAATAACCCAAATTCCTCCTGTTCACAGGACCTGCCAGTACCTGTTCCTTTTTAGCCTTTCGTAGGCAAGGGATAATATTCTTTCTGTTGCCCATTTCATCCTAAATCCTATAAAAGTGTGGTTGAATAAACTATAACATGACTAGCAAGCAACAAAGTTGTTACGTTAGACTCTCAGATGCAGGTGTAGGGTGACCAGATATCCTGTTTTCCCTGGAACGTCCTGTATTTCAGCATGTTATTTGATTGCCAACTTGTAATAAAAATAGATTGTTTGGTCGATTATTTCTCTTTTCCAAAGAATCTTCATTGACGAGTGCCAGCAGTTTTAAGCATGGATTTATGATTTGTGATTTTTCTGTTTGAGTAAAACTTGATATTTGTTTTATTACCGATGTGATTCTTCTAAATTTAAGTGAAGTTAATTCATAAACAAATTTCAAGAGGATCACGTGCATATGATAGTTCACAGCTGTTCCAACATTAGCTCATGACTAATATCCTATCAGACGATTCTTAACTCACTATAAGGGTCATCGAGATCTACCTGAGCTTGAACTCCCCTCTCGCCCTGCAACAGGAGGGAGCCCAGGGCTCAAAGATCTTATAAGCTCAGGGCTCTCTCCCGGGACAGCATGCCAAACAAGCTTTATTATCAATCATCAGCTAAGTGTGAACTCTTGAAACTAAATGAAATTAATGTTTAGTGTTTTTGCATAAAATGACAATTGATCAATATTATAAAATGGTTCAATGTTTTTAGACTCTCTTTCTATACATCTTTAGACAACACAATGCCTATATTCTAACTTAAAATAGTTACTAATTCTATGTTAGGTTGAATAACACAATTTTCAACCACAGCAATTGAAAAGTTTTGTTATTCTGACAAAAATGCTCTAAATTACAGTATTTTTATTTGAAACTTATAACTAAACCTTTTAGACTAAAGCAATCAAACAATTATTAACAATCAAACCCACACCCAGCAAATCCAGTACATCCGAACTGATCATTTTTAAAAGATCCCATTTTTAAATCTATAAATGTCCATCCTTATGTTCACCCTACGCAGGTATCTTTTAAAGTTTTGCACTTTTTGGTTTCAGAGGAGATGCCTGTGGTTGTGTTGGTTTACAGATTAGTGGTAAATTACAAGTTAATGGTCTAGAATGAAAACAAAGGGTTGCGGTGCTGGAATGTTTTAATTGGCCCAAGAAGGGGGAGATTTGTGGGTCTTGCGAGACATCAGACCCCAGGCAATGAATCAAGCTGCTGTGTGGTCAGACAAATAGTGATAAATAACATTCCCCAGTGGACCTGTGTATGCGTGTGCCACAGATTATCTTAGTGTGTTGAAAGGATTTAATGTGTGTGTGATTGTTTGTGTGTCTGTGAGAGCCATCTGTGTTCACTCGCTTTCGATAAAGTCACTCAATTTTAAAGACCAAGACTCAAGCCAGGATGAAGCCTGACCTTGACTATAGTGCCGAAGGTGAAAACACTGACTTTTCTGAGAAACATGCTTATACTAGTATTTGTCAGATAAAATGTCATGCAGGGTTTCATTTGGACTCTAGATCCATGTCAAGTCCTTTCTTTTTGATCCTGACCAGTACTTGTCTTTCTCATGAGCAAACTGATTGTATGTTGACTGTGTATGTGTGTGTGTGTGTGGACATTTGCTTGTGGTTATGGTTATGTAACCAGAGCAAACAAAGTGTCCTCACACCGTTGCTCTCTGTCGGTTTCCCTCACACCCTTTATCCCCACACATACACGCACACACACGCACACGCACACACACACACACACACACACACACACACACACACACACACACACACACACACACACACACACACACACACACACACACACTGTGCTAATATGAATGTGTGTGTTTGTGCAAGACTAGAGAGCTGGCACTAACTCCATGGTGACCATGGAGGCATAAATAAGCCACCTGTCTGAAAGCTTTGCAGGACTGGAGACAGCGCATATGTTTTAAAGCCAATCTATGTGGACTCTCACTTGAAGAGATTTTCACTTTGAGCTTTCTTAAAAATTACATTTCTGTCATCATTTAGCCCCCTCATGTTGTTTCAAATGCAAATATCTGTGGAATTCAAAATAAGATATATTTTTATGTTTACTCTTTTGAGATCTTAAAGTTATGCAGTAGCACCACAAAGCATCCTGAATGTGGTTCATAGTGTACATACGGCTCAATGATTACCATGATGCCAAGAATGTAAACAGAATCATAGAATACATTAATAAAGGTGAGATTGTAATGTTACAGGTTGATGTGTTTACATGTGGAGGAAAATCTGTGTAACCTGTGGGATCACAAATCTAGCGAAGATACTGTATGTTAATGCTTATTATGAACTAACAAGCTACGAGCAGAGCATAATTTATAAATGGATAATTTCCGGAATAAAAACAGGAAATAAGAGTTACCGTGACCGACGTCCACCATACAACTTCAGTTTTCCTGGAACATGCTGTTACTAAGCAGTTATAATTAAACAAATCTTAATGGTCTTTAATTATTTTGTTCAATATAACATTATGGGTCAACCATGGGTAAAAAACAAACAAACATGTAGCTACAAACATAAATAGTATGTAACATGAAGTATGAAACATCATGATTCAGTTTACTAACACCACTGACATTCAGTTCACTTCACTATTATGTGCCAAGCAGAAATGACTCACTCTGTCTAATCATCAAGAAGAGCCCACAGTTACCTATTCCGTCTTGCTTTCTGCTTTGCTTCTGTCTCCTGTTTTCCTGATCCAGCGGCGCAGTTCCATCTTTTTAAGATCTCTTTTGATCAGGCTTATTGTCAGATTTACTTATAGTTTTAAACAAGTTAATATATGCATCACTGCCTCTGGCATTTTAAAATGACAAATATTATTTAAGTAGGCCACTATGCCATTATTTATCTTCACTGCTCATTGCGCGCGAAAAAAATAATCACCAACCAATGAGAGTGATTGTAAACATAAGAAAGCTGATTGGTCGAAAGTGACTACTTTTATGTGTGTGTGTGTGTGTGTGTGTGTGTGTGTGTGTGTGTGTGTGTGCACAATCCACTGAGCAGCTTTGCTCGCTGCTTTTCACTTATTCACATTTTCTCTCTCACACTCACACATGCAGTTATTCATCACACAAATGTTAATGGCAGATCAGTTAAAATAAATGCAGAAACTCAAAACACGATTTTCTGACATTTCCTGGAACAGGATCTGGCAAGATCCGGCTCAAATTAAACACGGGCTACGAGTATCCAGCAGTTGGTGTCACAGGCCAAGCTCATGCAGCACTGATAGAATAAATGCAATCTGTGCATTTGTTTGATAACGAAATTTTCTGTAGTTCATTTAGTTGTTATTTAGACCCAATCCCAATTCTACCCCTTGGCCCTTCCCCTCACCCCTAGCCCTCTTTTTGCACGTTCCCATGAATGGGTATGGGTGTCCCAATTCTCTTTAGCTTGAAGGCGTAGGGCTAAGGGGAAAGGGTGAATAGCCTGTCGAACGATTTTTTTTCAGGACCACACTCGAAAACAAGGGGTAAGAAAATTTCCCAGAATACACCAGCAACAACGTCAGGATAGTTACACTCGGAAGTTAGGAGATCCACAAATTAGTTTTTTTTGTCATTATTACAAATTTTAGCAACAAACAAACACATGTTTTAATACATTTATAACCGCGTACGTGTTTTACTGTCATGCTTTTTTAAAAAAATGCTAAAATAAAAGCTAAATTTCGTGATCTATAATCCATAATCATAACTCCTGTATAGCAGTCCCACAACATTCTGACACTTGAAAACCCTGCCAGAAAATTCTAGTGGCTGGGAATGAACTTTTTAGTGTCTGCTAAAATGTTAATTTTGTTTTGGGTGTGTTTACGTGAAGTTTCACAAACGTGATATCATTAACTGCAGCTGGCCACTCATCTACACGCATTAGCTAGCCAATCAGATCGATCCAAACTCACTATAAGTAGCCTAGTTAGAACCACTCCCTTATCTTCGTTTTTCCGAAGAAATGCTCCATCCACCCCTTTTCCTCCTTTCCTCCTTAACCAGGGGGTGCTCTCAAGAACCACCTGATCTCGAACTCCCCTCACATGCTCTATGGACCAGGCTGGAGCCCTGGGCTCAACTATCTCCGAGCTCAGGGTTCTCTCCTGGGACAGCATGCCAAACCTGCTAATTTGCTAACAGTTGTCAAACAATATCTAAGTGTGAACTCTTGAAATAGATGAATATGGCCACTGTGTACTGTTATGATCTTATTGCCACATTAGATTGTTATGATAACATAACATATGCCTTCAGTGATTTCCTGAAGATAAATACCAAAAAATAAAGCAGCTGAAATACAGCAGTTGCGATCCTCTGATCTCATATGAAGCTAGAGATCATGATGACATATGTGCAGGTGCTGTAGTGCTGTCCCAATTCTTAGGGGTAAATTTTGAAGCCATCCCCCTATACAATCGGTTTTAAGGGCCAAGGCGTAAAGGTACAAAAATAGAATTGGGATTGGGCCTTAAGGTCATTTGGTGATATCAGTCATCATACAGTCATCGTTTATATACTCACATGCAATCTAAACAGTCTCTCGATCGTATTGTACTTAGCCAGATTAAAAAAACAAACAAACATAAATTAGTGACTGCAGGTTGAAGGAAAATAGCGCAGTAAAAAATGCTGATACAGCACTAAAATGTACTTGAGTAAAAAGTTAGTAAAGTCTAATTGCATAGTAAAGTATCATTTCTGAGAAAAACTCTAGAATTCTTTGTAATTTGTTATTTTACACAAACTTGAACACAAACAAAATCTGCATTGTGATATTCCTGCTCATGCAAATTTCCAATAGATCACTTGGACTTCCATAAATTGCCATACATTTGAAGAAAATGTTAGCACTTGGTTGTAAATGCAAGTAGAACCATCTGTAAAGCACATGCTTCTCTCCTGCATTTATACAAAGCTGTTTTTGCCAAAACTGCAGAGCACACTTTACCCATGAGCCCATTTGTGTACCACCAGCCTGGTGGACAATGATGTGTGAATGAGGTGGTAATGGAACAGGAAATGGATATGACCTTGCCTCATGTCACCACTTGATGTATTACTGAGATTTCAAAGGGGTTGCAATGAGAGCTCAATATCTTAGTGAGAAACCCTAAGGGCATAAAGGTAAAACAAGCCAGTTTGCACATATTTTTTATTATTAAAATGTATTTTTGCCTACCTTGGATGTAAACCCTGATAAATAAAAAAGAAACAATCATTGTGCAGGAAACTTTTATTTATGTCTGTATTTTTCCAACTTTGACCCAACTCTCCGCCACCCCCAAGCCAAATTTAATACATTTTTTATTCTATTTTCATTTTTTACATATTTTTTTGTCATTTTTAAAAATTCTAAAGCTTAAAACATACATACGTTTGAATAAATGGCAACGGTTTTTTTTTTCATAACACAAGATTCCATTAAGGGACATAATTCGCATTTATACTCATCACATTGAGAGCCAACATTTTGAGATGTTCTGGTCAGTTTTGCCCTCCTCCCTTGTCTTGAACCCAAAATGTTTGTGAGAAGCAGCCAGAGTGTCTGATAAGATGGAAGGAGTGTCATTGAGGAATGTGCAATGATACGACATGGACACTGTGAGAGCCTTGTATATCGGCATAAGTATTTTGGAAAACAAGAGACCACATTGCAAGCACTAATAGGACAAGCATGGCCATCAGACGCCAGGGTGAGTTATGAAGACGGTCTTCATTAGAGGCTTGTTTTAGGGAGGAAGAGATGGGACAGAGGCCTTGTATTTAAAGGCTGCAACCAATTCTAGGAACCAGAGATGGTCTTAAAGTAACAGTTGCAGGATTTTAACCAAAATACATATGGTGTCATTGTTTATTTGTTGTTGTAGACTACAAATAGAGATATTAAGCCACTAACTTAGTTTAATTACGTTTTTAAAAATTCGCTTTGGAAAGTTGTTAGGTGTTGCTAAAACAAATTTTACTGTCTTTAGCCTGATTTTGTTCAGTAATAATCCTGATTGGTTTTTCCAATGCAACAATACTTTGTTTTATTTAATCCACTGAACATTAAAGATTATATTTTGAAAATGTTGAAGTTTTAATATATATATATATATATATATATATATATATATATATATATATATATATATATATATATATATATATATATATATATATAAATATATATATATATATATAAATATATATATATAAATATATATTTATATATATATATATAAATATATATATATATATATATATATATATATATATATATATATATATATATATATATATATATATATATATATATATATAAGTATGTATATATATTAATGCTGTCAAAATTAGTGCATTAACGGATGCGATTCATTTGAAATATTTAACGCATAAAAAAAATTAACGCAGTTGCAGTTTTTTTTTTTTTTTACTGTTGTGGTTGACGTGTGTTTAACATGCAAATAAATATGGATAAGACCAAGGAAGCACTTTTTGAAGGCAAGTTTCAGTATAAAATAATTAATGTCGCATTACTAGGCTATCCAGCCTTTCCTCCAGAGATTCATCTCATTTCGGGTGTTTCATTTTTAATCTTTTGACTTCTGTTTTAATGGAATTTGATACCGCATAGCGAACTGAAAGACTAACCTCTGCATTCTGTGACTTGGTGGTTCTTTAAGGGAAACACAAATCACTGCTTACTTGTTAGACTCTCAATAAGAGTATTCTCTTAATCATATTTAAATTTGAGTATTGATGTCCATGTAAACGAAGTGCCAGATGAAGTCGCGAGCTCTGCCTTTCAGCATGCGCCCTCTAATGTTTTATTAAGTTTGACGTGTTTCCCCCTTAAATGCAAGTGTCTGCTTTGCGTCATTGTGTTAGAATCCTTGTGAAATTCAGCCATACTTTAGAACGCTTAGTTTCAGCAAATTTGGTAAAAGCGATCATGCCTGTTGAATCTGAAGAGAGTCGCTCTGGCTGCCCTGTCCTGCACGCGTTGTGTGTGCGAGTGTGAGTGTGTGTTTATGTGTGTCTGTGTGTTTGCGCACTAAATCAAAAAGTTACGAATTGCCTTGAAATTGCGTTGCACTCTCAGCTCACATCATTCAAAAGAAAAGGTCCACATTGTCCCCCGATAATGTCAACAGACTGGACTGTTTAAGCAACTGGCTGAATGTAAAGGAGGACAACTCAACTTACAGCAATACATCTTTACAATGAGTACAATTGTTTGTATTCAATTCTTTATTGTTATTATAATTTTCCATTTTCCATACTTGCAATGCCTGTATTTTGGGATTTTTTTGGGTCATTCTGCTGTGGCGACCCCAGATTAATAAAGGGTCTAAGCCGACAAGAAAATGAATGAATGAATGAATGAATTATATTTTGAATGTAAATAGTTTTTGTCTTGCGTTGACATTAATTTTACATTTGAATAGCCAAAATTACAAGTTTCAGTCCAAATGTGATGAATTGCGATTAATTTTCAAAAAAAGTTTAATTAATTAGTTCATTTTTTTAAATCTATTGACAGCACACACACACACACACAGTGCTCTGACTTGTCCCCTCCCTGGTCCAAACTTGAATATTTTGAAAACCAACATGTTATTGACATCCATATATATTTTTTCCTGCTACGTACGAGAATGCCTACTATATACTTTATCATTCTTTAAAATATCTTCTTCGAATTTTAAAAAAACTATACATCACATGCATAAATCTATCAATGGAAAACATATAGCAAATATGGCCATTTAAACACAAAATACACACATTCCTGATATGTGAGTGCCATCTCACACTCAATACACTACAATTACTATGGCATAAATACAACACTACAATATCAGATTTCTATATGTGAACATTTGAGTAAGTAGATGTGTCAATGCTTAAATTACATTTTGGAGTATGTTACAATATAAGTAAATGTTTCTTTCCTTTAGGCAAGCTATCCCTTTAAGCATTAAAAGTAGCTAAAAACATGATAAAAGTAGTCCAAAGGGCCTGTGAGGGTGAGAGTAAATGTTCAGAGATTGTTGTTGTTGGGTTGAATTATTTCTTTACTAAGAGTAAGGGAGTAAAGAGAAGTTTTGTGCAGCTGGTTCCCACTGTTTTTGTATACAGCTGATAAAGAGGTAGAAGACTGATAAAAAGGTAGCATAAATTAATGTAATCTGTGCGGGTGTAAATAAATTGTGCTTTGACCTTGGGATTCTTGAAAGAGCAGAATGCTGCCAAATCCCCTCATAGTCTCATTAGTTTATAAATTGTAGCTTGTAATGGCATGTAGTTATGGAGCAATCCTTCAGAACATTGCATCCTGTTACGCAAAAGTCAGCCCTATCTGATCCAGTTATTTGCTAATTAATTAAATACACACTGCAGTGCTATTGCTGAGCTATTAAAACATAACTCATTACCATAATTATTAGGTGTTTGGCCTGACATTACTAATGATTCCTAAAGAGCTATCATTCCACAAACAGTTTCCTCTGTTATTAACATTGACCTTCCACTCTGACTAGAAAGATCTCAATGCACAAGACAACAACAATGCTGCTTTTTTCTCACTTTGCAGAAACACACAGAGACGTGACATTATAAATGATAAAAGCTGTCATTAAATAAATGGGATTAAGTTAAAATTAAGGGGGAATTTTGGTCAATGAATTATGTCCATTTATAGCACCATTTATTTGTATGATCTGTGCTGGTTTAGTGCCCGATTCACTAAAGAAATTATGCACATCAGTGGAAACTGAGCAAACGCTAAATGCAGTTTGGAATATACCTGTACACCTTTTGGACAACTTTTATTTATTTATATTATTTTTAACTACTCACTCTTAATGTTTGGAAAGGAATATTCTGCCAAACATCTTTTGTATCTGCTTTATAAAAAAATGTCTTGTGGGATTGGAACAAGTTCAAGCCATTATATATTAACAGATTTATTTTTATTTTTTATAAGTGAACTATCCCTGTCACAAGGGCATTACCTTTTCAAGTGTGTACCCCATAGTACCTTAAAAGTACAAAAGTGAACCCTAAAGGTACTAACGTTCACCTGTATGGTACAAAAGTGTACCTTTTACAAAAGTACCACCCGAGTGACTACTTTGTACCTTTATTTCTAGTGTGTAGGGGTAAATACATTTATGGAAATATGCTAATCTGGTAATGCTGAAAACATGACTCAAACTTTCTGAATACTACTTGTATAGACTGGTTCTGCATACTAGGCTGTGGAGAAAACAGCACACTTGGTATATACATTTGGTATTATATAGCAAAACTGCTTTTAGCCCATGATTTGTGTGAAGTAAAATATCACCAGACAACTTACATTAACTTTACATTTACTGTAATTTGGTTTGACACAAAGCAAATGACACAAAAACAGAATTATGTTAACCATCATTTAGTGCAATGTAAATTTCACCAGGCAATATAAATCAATAGGCAAGGAAGGTTTATTTATGTAGCACATTTCATACACAGTGGTAATTCAAAGTACTTTACCTAAACATGAATAAAAGAGACAATTATAAGAAAAAAGTGATTGAAAATGGATAAAAACAGATTAAAATGTGCTAAAACAGGTTATAAAAGAATGAAAAAGAAAAGGAGGACATAACGTCGGACAGCAAAGTGCTTATTCAGTAAAGGCAGACCTAATCAGATGTGTTTTAGCCCTTGATTTGAATGCACCTAATGTTGGAGCACATCTGATCATTTCTGGAAGCTAAATAAATACATTTCTGTATTTTCGTTTTGAATATCTAATTTATAAATGTGTATTTTTTTTAATCATTTTCTTTATAATTAGATAATATGGGAGATCACTTGATCCGGAAGTGTACAAAAAGCAACAACTTATTGTGATGAGCACTGTCTGATGAAGACACGAAACATTACACGCCTTGTATCTGCTTTTTTAATTGAATAAATTGCCGTTTTTGGAGCTTTGGTGTTGCCGCCTTTTTGAATATATTTTTTCCCCTTAATAACTTTTATTGCAAATCTAGCATATGCTAGTATGTCCAATCACCCATTCCTTTCAATCTTTACCGGACAGTCTGAGCATGAAGAGTTTGGACAGGACCTGATTACGCTCTCACAAACCCATGGCAACGAATTGCTGGGAAGCCCTATAACGACACAGTCCACCCAAACCTCAGATGGATTGCCCTACTTCACCACGTTATATAACATTCTGCTGCCCATTAGCACTGAATCAGTGGCCCTCATGTTCACTTCCACCATCCTGGTTGACAGTACAGAGTATTCTAGAAGTAAGAACAATCTTTGTTTTGTTAACCCGTGAGGAATGAGTGGCAGGAGACCACCGAAAGGGTTAAAAGACAGACTGCTGCTCCAATCAGAGTTAATGATCAGAGTAGAAACAGGACCGCAGAAATGAAGGAGCGGGCAGGGGCTGTGCTGTGGGGGGATTTGTAGGAGAGCGAGAGAGGGAGAAAGAGTGAAGAAGAGAGAGAGAGAGAAAGCCACTGTGCTTAAATCCAGCTGGCTGCCTCCCTGGGAATGTAATCCATATGTGAGCGCGAGTTCAGCAGCAGGAGAAAGAAAAGATATTACTCGCAAAGAAGTGATTGTTTCTGCACTTTCTTCTTTAAATTCCACTCATTCTGGCCACCAGACCTTGGCTCTGGTTCAACAGCAACACAAAAAGAGAGGTAAAGTCTGGAGAAGGACAAAGTGAAAGTTGAGAAAAAAAGTTGGAGAGAATAAAGACGAAGGCAAAAGGAACCGTGGGGAACAATATACCGATTAGACAAGCGAGAGAACAATGAAAGAGGACACACTGGAGGAAGGCAAGAGGAGGTAGGTAATTCAAGTTTTGGTTTTTCTTTGTAATTTATGCCGGTTGAGGTAGAGTGGTAGTACTTAGTGCTGGACTGTTTGGATTGCGTCTCCATAGGAAGCAAGAGGAGACCATGTGCTTAGGTATGTGTGTGGATAGATGGGGGCGTGGTTGCTTTTGCAGAATCTGGAAGACTGGAATATACTGCCTCAAAGAGTACATGGATTTTATTAAAGTTATACAAAGCTTGAGTGCTTTGGGTCCTTGTAAACTTCTTTTATAAATGTACTTTTCTTCTAAGAATTATTTTACTTTTCCAACCAGTTGGATTTTAACGGATTTTAAGTATGCCTTATACAAAGTTGGTTTAGTTGTTCAGCTTATTGTGATTTTGTATGCTAGCTCAAACTTTAGCATCAGGAGAATAGATTTACTTAAATGGCTTCTCTATTTTTGTGGGCACCTGAGATTATTTTGGTTGCGTGGTCACTCCCTTTGGCAGTCACTGCTGGAAAAGGCTTAAGCTGGTAGCTGTGTCTTGGGACAGGATAATCAGTTTAATTTGGTCACTGATAGCTAATTTGGTCATTAGATGGTAGACAGTCTTGTAGCAGGAACAAACCAGCTCATCGTGCCACTTTAAGGTGTTTAAGGTGTTTCTTGGAACTTGGTGGGTGGCTGGCATGTGCTAACTAACCAGCTTAAACCAGCTAGCCTGATTAAAACACTTCAGTTGAATTTTCTTACTCAGCCTGGTAGAAGGTGCACTCTCACAGTGACTTTATAGTTAGGTTATCAGGTTTAAGAGCCACCTCCCATCTTTAACCCTTCACCTCCTTGTAAAACATTATCAATAATGGCTCAACTCTGTTGACTAAAGATATATCCTCAATAAAACGTCTGGTTGCAGGGATTAGTGAACAAAGCAGGAATGGTGTTTTTTCTCATTGTTCCCAGATGGGAAATTTGTGTGAAGGGGGAGTTTGCTTGTAGACTAGGAGAACCTCCAAGTCCTGATTACTCTAGGGAAACACAGCTCAGGCTGGAGTATTTTGACTGGAATAATTCTCTCACTTAAACACAGTTCACTTGCAGTAAAGTTCAAAGCGTGAAAGTGCTGTCAGGAAAGAACAACAACTTGCAGTGTGGAACAATAATGCTAGTGGTGCAGAAGTAAAGCCAAGTACAAAGGCTTGGTGTTTCCAAACAGACTGTGCCATGAAGGACATTCAGACTTGAGAGGGAACCCAGAGTTCAAAGTTCAACAAGAAGCAAGGTTCATTATGTTTTACTAGGGGTGTCTCATCTTGCTCTTTCTGCAATATCCTGTTTTGCTACAACCTGAACAAAACTCATTTGCCAGGAAGTTTCTAGTATTTCTGTAGACTTTGATTAGTTGGCTCAGGTGTCCTTGGTTATGAGTGTATTCACATCAGGAAAGTCTGTTATTCGTCTGAAGTGGTATATTTTCACACTACTCTTTTTATCAAGTGAATCAGAATTGTAAACAAAACAACCCTTGTGATAAAAATCTGCCGTTTATTGGACAGAAATCTGCCATGGAACCATGAGCTGCTGTTCGAAGAACCACCACTGACAAAGTCGTTTTGTACATTTACTGTAGCTCTGAGGGACTATTCACATATTAAATCTTTTGCTCACACAAGTTCTTTTATTTATTTATTTTTTCAAATATATTGTTATTTTTCAAATCATTTTTAGTGCAAAATCATGTCAGAAAATTACATTGAGTAAAAAGATATCTATCATACATTTAATTTGAATTCTGACCTCCACATGAAAAATGATAATACAATTATAATAATAATAATAAACAAAATAATATTGTAATTAAACAAACAAACAAGTAAAAAAATAATGACATAAAATACAAAATTATATTACAGAAAGTCTTTTGTCCAGGCTGAGTCTAACAGACAAGCTTTTAGTCTTAGAGACTTAGAGGTTAGATAATCAAAGAAAGGGTCCCAGGTCTGATAAAATAGAAGAGGTTTGTTCTTCATAGCTGTGGAGAAAGCCTCATGTGGGATTATGTTGCAGACTGCAAGCAGCCATTGATTTTTAGCTGGGTGGTTCTTCATTAATCCACTTTATAAGGACACATTTTTAGAGCAAAGTATGTAGAAGACCTTTTCAGAAAATTATAAGGTATATCATCATTGAGACCCAGTAAGCAAGTCTTTGCTCCCAATCGAAATGTACATTTAAAGATGCCGTTGAGCTGCAGTTTAATCAAGTCCCAGAAATTCTGTATAAGAGGACAACTCCACATTTACAGTTCACACACAGCTCAGACAGACCTGGATTCATTTTATGTCTAACCTCAGGTGTAATAAACAGTCTATGTAAAATTTTAAATTGTTTTCCCTAGGCAGAATTTGAGGCTAACACACCAAGAGGGTTGCTACATAGATCCAACCAAGAATCATTTTATCAATGTCAGTTACACTACCCAGATCAGCTTCCCATTTACACTTAAGTGAGTCAAGGTTCTCAGTTTGAATTTTACAAGGGTGTTATAGACACGCCGTGTAATGCATTTGATCTGCTTATCAATGGCCAGAAGTGATTCAACCGGGAAAATACCAAATCCTCCTGGGTAATCTCTATATTTTGTCAAAATAAAATTTCGAACCTGTAGATACTTAGACTTGTCCTTATCTTGTTAGAATGTGAGAATTGTAAGTTCTTATTTTAAATGAAGATGTGCACAAATAGAGAGCAATGTTATAACGGTGGACTACATACCTTAGACAAATGCAGAACGGCCAAACACCACAAGGCCTTTTTCTTTTATCCATAAATGAAACTTGTATCAGAGCTAAAGCTGGGGCATAGACTGGTGTTAGTCACAGTTCACTAGAGTGCATGGCTGATGGTTGCTTAGCAACAGCAGATGCCTTGAATCTGCAACTCAAACTATGAGATCCTGATAAATCAAAAGGCAAAGGGATTTCTGCGAATGTGTCAGATCAAGGTTGGATCATATTCACACTTTAAACTGTACCATGATTCATTTGTAAGTAGACTGAGACCACCTTTTCAGTTGGGTCTTGATCTGTTTGTTCGGTGCACACACACACACATGCTGTATTTACACCTGGCTAGAAGGTGCACAGTAAAGGGGCGGGGGAGATTCTTCATTCATTCATTCATTCATTCATTCATTCATTCATTCATTCATTCATTCATTTTCTTTTTGGCTTAGACCCTTTATTAATCTGGGGTCGCCACAGCAGAATAAACCGTCAACTTTACCAGCATGTGTTTTACGCAGCGATCCATCACTGGGAAAAATCCATACACTCTTGCATTCACACACATACACTACGGACAATTCAGTTCACCTATACCACATGTCTTCAGACTGGTGGGGGAAACCTATTGCTGTGAGGCAATCGTGCTACCCACTGCACCACCGTTACACCCCCGGGAATTTTTCTGTCGGACCAATCAAGATGACTGGAGCTAATCTATGTTGCCCTTCAGTTGCAGGAGTGAACACTCTTGTGTGATATCTACAGTAACCTGAGGTATCTGTATCAGTTTGTCCTGCCATGACATGAGAAGAGCGTATTTCTTAACAAATACACATGTGGCCAGTTCTGTTACAACTAAGTAAGGTAAGGGTGGAAAGACCAGCATTCCTCGAGCTTCAGCAGGACTTTAAAGGTATTGTTAGGAGTTTGTGTTGATTTAAAATGATCTAGTGTTAACACAAGTCATCCCATTTGTTGACAGACTGCAGCCTGCTAGACTGTTTCTGTTCACAACCTTAACCAAAGAGGAAGTATGTGAGGAAAGAAGAGTGTTTTACCCATTGGAGGTGGTATTATGCTCTGGAATGTTCTGGGAACGCCTCTCTCCAGCTGGTGTGTGTGTGTGTGTGTGTGTGTGTATGAGTGACTAGATCTCATCCTTCAGTAAGGATTTGTCAGAGGAAAAAATGAGTGCACGTACAGGTGGTTTGCTTGAGTGCTGCTTGAGGCCTCAAAGTGTCAGGAATGTATAATTTCAGTGTATCGTACGTGTCTAAATGTCATCGCCCACAAGGTGCATGACACGCATTGCAGTCTTATCAACATATCTCATGTGAAATGTGGACATGCATGTCCTGACCCAGTATGGAACAAAAGTAATGCATTTTTGTCAGGTTTAACTGTGTCATCATCCATTTCACTGCAGTCGTGCTATAGTGGGTTATCTAGAAGAGGCATCTGTTGTCTCTGTCGTAGTTTGGCCTATTTTAGCTCTGACCTGACACAAAAATAGATGCACAAATAGGACTTTAAAAGTTTGAATAATAAATACATATTCACTGTATTTTGTGGCGTATGTCTACATATGTCTAGTATTTTTCTAAAATGTTAATTCATTAGAATCCTTTAAAATGAGATTTTATGTTTTGAATGCATCTTCTGTTGAGGACAATTGAGAAAATGTGTATGTAAGGTGAACCCGAAATCAGCCTAATTATGCAGGGGTTCCTTAGTCAGGCAACTTTTCTAGTTTCCATTGCAAGTTTCTTCAAAGAAGATCTTACAACTCTGTCATATCTTATTTCACAATGGTCCCATTGGACTTTTTTTCAAAGTCTGATATGTGCTATATAGACTAGGAACATGTTAATTACTTAGTGTCTAGAATTGCACATAATTAAATTAAAAAGTTTGTTCTAACCCAAAACGGATCTGCATGTGTTAATTTAATAATGCTTAGGGAATGAAAACTTTTAATTAGCACTTGTTAATATTAGCTCTGTTTGATAGATGTCATCACCCCGGGGGCTTTAAACAATAATTTATAAATAAAATCTGGTGACGTGTTTTTACAAATCATGTTTTTTTTTTTTGCATCATTGCATGCATGAATCTTTTTTGCTGCGTACCAAATGGCACACTATACACTATGCACTTATGCACTGATACACTCAACAGCATAGTATGTAGTGTCATCCCAAATGGATCACTTATTTTACTAAGCGGAAATTCAAACCGTTTTCCTGATGGTGTTTTACGGTTGCCATGTTAGTAAAATAAATGACTAAACTACCAAATACTGGCATGAGTATAACCGCATTCACTATTGGCAGGTGGTATAATCCCTCTAGTAGGAGAATTTTGCTTTCTTAATCCAAAATAAAGTAATCTAACATCAGTGCCCGAAAGCTCCGCCCCTTCTGGTATGGATGCAAAGCTGAATGCTCGTTGAGTGCTTGAAGTGTCCATCATTCCACACTTTATTTTAACAGTTGAATAAGTGCAGCATCCAGGTATTTAAAGTGCACTTATTATTTTTAGAGTGTTAGTGTGAATGCACGACTTACACTATTTATACTACAAAGTGGTGTAAAATAGCACATAAATATGCGATTTGGGACCACCTTTTGTTTTTTTAGTTGCCACTACTGTAAAATTACGATAACTGATAAAATGAACAATTCTTTGTACAGTTTATGAAGGAGAGCCCATTAGAATGTATTATGGCTCCACAGTAGTAACAGTAATGGTAGTGACTACAGGATCTTGGCAGCTGCTGTTGTAAATATTTTCGAAGGAAAGCCTTGCTTAAATTCACATGATTCACTGAGCTTAGTGAGCCTTTTCAAGCAAACACATTGTCATAGACTCTAGTTAATCTGGTATTTGCATATTTCGTGTTTCTGACTTGGGTAATTTGTGCTGTTGAAGAGCACTGAATTTATTTCGACACAGAGCTTCATTACAGTGAAATTAATTTTCCACTTTATCAGCAGTTTCTATTTGGCCTTGGCTCTATAGAGTGAGAACATTTTAACTATCGAAGCCACGGGCGTATTTAAATGCTTTATAACTGAACACCAAGGCACATTAATACTCTAATCTGTGAATTACTGTAGATGTGCTTACATAAACCCACCACAGCATGCAGAGATCTGGACACATTTAGACAGTGTTCAAGTGTGTGATTTGGATTAAAGTGTGCAAATGTTAATGCACTGGCTGTCATTTCAGTAGTATTCCTAACCATTGAATAGGTATCATGCATAATTATTAGAATTTTCTACAGGCCATATGTGTATTGTTTGAACTTTTTGAATGCACTTGTATTGGGGTTGTATTTCTATAAAGTATCACTATGAAAAGCAGTTAGTTGACATTACTTAGAAAAAAGTGAGCAAACCTGTTGCTTTTAAAGGGATTAGTTGAATTTACTTAAACAAGTGAGCAAACCAGTTGCCTTAAAATATATAGTAAATGAATCATGTTCATAATTATGCAACTTAACAGTTCGAAGTTGCAAAGGGTTTACTCATGTTTTACAATAAAATGAACTGGCTGCTTTTAATGCAATGGGTTTACTCACTTTTTTAAAGAAGTAAAGTAACTAATAGCTTTAGGTAGACAGATGAAAGCCTTTTTTAAATGAAACCATGGGGAATTTCCTGAAATCAAAGTATGGAAGGAAAGAAACATTTTATCAACGCAACAAACCCTTGCTTTACTGCATTTGGTCCCAAATGCATTGTAAAAAGTGCACTCAAACCTCATATCTGCCAGCTTGGAGAACCATGCACTTCCCAACTATATTGTTTGATCAAACTGAGTAGTTTTTTATTGATCGTCTGCCTTTGTAGCAATATGATTCAGCTCTACAAATATCAGCTTTACAAATCTCGTGCTATTAACCAGCAGTTTTGCAGTGTCTTTGCAGTGTCACTGTTGTTTTGCAGATGATTTTGAAACCTTAATTGTGTTTGTCTGTCTGAGATGCTGGTCAAAGGCTGCATTCTTTATGTGAAGTTATGGTGGGTTGTGTGTACTTACATTCTTTGCTTTAACCCCAGTCTCGGTCTTAAGCCCTGCCTTGTCGTTGGGGATTTGCAAACTCCCTTGTGTTCCTAAAAGGATATTGCTTCATTCTTAATCTCTTGTCTCTAGAGTATACGAGGTCCTTGATGGACCCTTGTTAAGTTGAAAGATCCGGCAACTCACGGGAGGTTATGAGAGGACTAATGAAACCATTTTACCAAAACAAATCTGTTATATTTAGCTTGACCCCTGTGCGCTGTATTGTTTCCCATAATCTCATCTGATTTATTTTTTTCTGAATGTTTATCTTTTAAGTTTTAGTCTTATCTATAGACGATTTTGAGGGATGTAAACAATAACAATGGTCCTAATGTTTTTCCTGTTTTACATTTTTAATTTCCATATCTTCCAAAAGATCCACATATTGCTAAATAACGTTATGACAGCTGTTTTAATGCTGTAACACTATAGTTATTAACATAGTTTGACAACAAGCAGGAAATGTAGAAATTTAGAAATAGAGAAAATATTATAGTAACATACGCAATGTGTATCTTACGTGAACAAAGCACATCGTTCGGTTATATTGAAAAATAATTATTATTGTTCCATAGACATCCATGTGCATGTGTATTTTACAAACCTTAAATGGTATGTTTTGCTTGTAGTTATTTGTATTTGAATGTCTAAAACCTAAAATGAGTGTTTTTTTTTAAAAGCATAGTTAAATTGTGATTCATGACAGGTGCTGCACACCTCTTTCTGTACCTCAGCGCATGCCCACGCAGACAGATTTGAATTTTACCAGTTAATGACGTGTGCTCTGAACATTCCAATCACACCGGTGGGATCCTATGCTTTAGGGACCAGCCAAAGCTGATCACACCGGTGTGATTGTACATGTAAAAGGCTTTAGTGTTTTTGTTTTAACTTCATGTGGAAATATAAAAAAATATCAAATATCATATCAATAATATAAAATGCTAGATTAGATTTATAGATTCTAGATAGATCATCAATACACACACAATGGTGTTGAGGAATTTTTTGAATTATAAACAATTAAGAGAAACTTGCTTGGATTTAATAGGATAACACTATACATTAATTTAACAGTGATTATTTAATACAGAAATTGATTCATTTTATTTGAACAATTTTTAATTTTGATAACATGAGCAATGGCTGCTGAAAATTCAGCTTTATTTAAATAATAAAATAATATATAATACATTTCATTTTACAATAAATATGCCACTTTACAATAAATAATAAGTTGCCCTTTTACAGTTTATTTAATTATTTGTAATAAATGCAGGACTGCTGCACAAAATACACATTTTTCCACAAACATAAAACAAACTCCAAACGTTCATCTACAGTATGTTACAAATAAAAAAACCTACTGTGGAAAATACTATAATATTCTCTCGTAAAGCAGCTACAAAAGCTGAGCTGATTTATTGCCAACAGAGGGATTAGATTACCCATGTCTCCCCTTGATCTGATTTCACTGTAGCACCTGCACCTCAATCAACACTACACTGATTTCTGCTTCAGACGGACCAACGAAGGCCTGCTTTATTCATTCTCACAAATATTGTATAATGACAGACCTTTTGATGTGTGTGTGTGTGTGTGTATTTGTATGATCCTGCTTTTGTAATAAGCCTTCTATTGTTTGTTTAAATGAAGCACCTGGATGTGACACAATTAACAGACTGCAATCATAAATGACACGATGATGAGTGTTATCATGCATCAGTGTGTTTTATTGCACTCATAAACGCACGTGTATTAGAGCCTGAACATTCGCCAGATCTCTTGGTAAGTAAACATGCACAGCTCCACCTGAAACGGTTGTGTAATGAATCTCACTGTTGTGAAAGTAAGCACAGCTCAACAGTGTTCTGGAAGGCATTGTTTGACTTGGTCAGGATGAGCGGAGGGCCAGTCTCGTGCATGTTTTCAAAAGAATAAGAGCTAGAGGAAGGTTTACACTTGAATTTATTCATTTTGAAACTATAACTTTTGTTTTTGTTACACCTGGCATCCACTGTAGGATGGAGAGTTTTGACACTTAATGCTTTAAGTTTTAGAAATGCAGCAAACCCTGTAGTTTGAAATTTACAAGTTGTATTTCAGTGTAGATGGACAAAAACACATGCTTTGTTCCAGTTTTCATATGTCCTAAATAGTATTTGAAATAGGAATTTGTGTGTGACAAATTGTTGTGTTTAAATAAGCATTCAAGGTTAACCGAATGGTCTACTGTTTTCTGTAGAGAATCGAAGTGCAGCGATGTGCAGGATATATCGCCCTACAAAAGGCAGAGAAAGCATTCATGGCCACCATATTTAAGTGTTGCGCCAAACCGAAGTGATCAAAACTAGTCACTTTGAAGGGCCCTTCAGAATGAAGGATTTTATAGAGTACAACTGATTGACACTTCGGGACGCCTTGATTCCTTAATTACGCAGGGAAGTTGTTGATGTTGAACAGTGTGTTTCATTCGGAAGGCCTCATCCTTATGCTTTGATCCCTTCAAAGTTGTCACTTCAAACTTTCAGAAGATATTATGACGTTTATTAATTTCACAATAAGGGCCAGTCTTAATTAATCAACATTCCCCAGTAACGTAAATGTAACCAAGTTAGCCCAAAGGCTAAGATGAATACCTGTTAAAGATAAGGTTAGTGTTGGGAAAAATTACTTTTAAAAGTAATATACAGTGGTCTCTTGTTATTAACAGGAGTTAATTAATAAATAAAAAATAACTCGCAATAGGTGAAATCCACGAAGTAGTTTGCTTTATTTTTTACAATTATTATAGATGTTTTAAGGCTGTAAAATACCTTACTACACACCTTATACACTTTTCTCAGACAGACATTAAAGGTGCAGTAGGTGATTGTCTTCAGAAACATGTTTTGTTGTGCGGGTAGAAAGTCCTTTTACAGTCCAATTTTAATGATTAAAGTAAATCATCTAAATGTGTTTATTTGTATTTCTATATCCTGGGTAAAGCATAAAACAAAAAAAATATTTATCCAATTAAATATTGTCTGGCCGACATCTCCCATAGTTCCGATAAGTAGCCCAAACTGTCTGTCAACATATGTAGATTGGGGCTTCTGTGCATCTCTGTTCATGCATATCCGCCATTAGCGCCTGCAGGCCTGCATGCTCTCTGTGTGTTTACATGCACACAAGACAATCGCAGTCACAGTAAAATCAAATTAAAACTTTTTAAAATCCTGAATCAATATTGGAGTTACTTTTGCATGCTGGAGGAAGGACGACACCATGGCTGAAGTGTTTCTGTTAGACAGGTAATGTTCTGTTTTAAAACTATTCTAGTCCCGCAGAGCTGATATAGATTGTGCTGTTTTATGAATGGGTTAATATGCACAGAAGTGTTTTTCAGCCACTGAAATCTCCCGTTGAAACGTTGATGTGACTATTTTCAGTTTCATAAGGGACCTTTTACAGCATCGTAATGTAGGTTTTTATTTAATTTAACAACAAAACATCAGTAAATATTGCTATTCCACTTAGCCTGCTTGAAGTTGCTTTTACATTCCCATTGGTTCATTTTTGAACAATGACCGCATCCCTATACTCTTTACCATGCTACTCTGAATATTCGCTCTGAAATAGCATGCAAGTATGGCTTAGTAATAAGTGTAATTCCTGCATGCGGCCGGCCAACCACTAACTACATTTCTAACTGATGAATGACATGAACTACTGCGTTGTCTGAGTTCAGGAGGCATGGCTTTGAAACACAGTCCCTCCCCTTCCGTCCAAAGATAATATGCTAAACGGTTAGCTTTTGGACAGATTACCGACTGCACCTTTAACGATTTCACACTTTTCTCTCTTGTTTATAAACAAAGTTCAAACCTTCAGAGAAAAAAGTATAGTATTATAGAACGAAACCAAAGATAAAAGACTGTTGTCAGGCAAAAACATTCAGTGCCGTCAGCAAAGGGTTCATAAAGATTTTTAGCCTATGTGCAGATAATGTTGGCATCCAGCTTAATGTTTTTTTTTTTCTTTTCCTGCAGTCACTGATTCACAAATCTAAAGCAGATTCCATTCTTAAGGGAGTCGCACAGTGGAAATGCATGTTGCAAATGGAAGTAACGCACACCGGACAAGCACATTGCATGGTATTTAAAATGAAATGATTCAGATGGCACTCTGTGGCGTGGCAGAAATATGAACAGTGTCCTGAGTTGAGCTGGGCATACAAACAGCTGCCGACTTGTGGTACTGCCCTGATATAAACCTTTCTAAAATTTTAATATGTGTGGCGCATCCGGTGTCACCCCCTTTACAATGGTCTTGCTGCGGACAGTTACAACGATTTTTTATCCTTGTTGAAACTCACACTGCTAGCGATCAGATTTATTGAAGATTAATTTTGCAAGCTGAATGCATTCTGTACTATACAGGAGATACTGAGGAAATTAATTGACAATGATCTACAGCCAATCAGGATGCAGAACACAATGCACTTTTAAAAAATAAAATAAAAAAAAGCATGTCAAATTGCACAAAAAAAATCTGCGTGACTGCGAGGCCGTGGAAGGTGAACTGCGTTATAGCGAGGGACCACTGTAATAGTTTCTTAAGTTAAAAAGTAACTAAATGGGTTAAGTTATACTTGTAAAGTAAAGTAATACATTACCTTACTTTTGGGTTACTTTTTCATCTTGCTTTTCAGTAATTATATTTTTATTTATTTTAGGGCATCGGGATAAGATCTTCCGAATGTAACAAACTATATAATGGCTAATATTACCCACAATACATTGATCATTGAATGTAGATTTGATTTGATTGAACTACAAAAATTGGAAATACTGTTCACAATCAACAAATAAACATAGATAATGTGCAAGACCAACGGTTTAGGTAAGAGACTAATGATGATTAATCAATGATAAATGGTTAATGTCTGACCTAATGCCTAACCTAACACTTGATCAGTAACTTTTTAAATAAACAATTTCGTATTTACATTCGTATTTATTTGTATTTTTGTAATTTTTAAATTTTCGTCACAAATTAATAGTTGTTTATACCAAATACCATTAGAATTAGTTTGTGGTTTAGAGTACAGGCTACACTTTTACTCAAAATTGTATATCTACTTTAAGCTTCGGTCATGTAATTTGGTTAGAGATCTTTTCTGAAATGCATTGAAACATCAATATGGACGATGATTGTTTTCATTTTAAAAACGCTGTAAAATCTAAAACGCACTAGTGTTAACATAACCTAAAATAGAACAAGGAGGAGAGAGGTGGATTTGAGCTTCGGTCAGCAAACCTGACGTGGAGACAATAATCACTCTCTGCCAGTGTGGTGTGATGTCATCGGGGTGTGTTTGGCAGATTTACCGTCTGCTGGATATCGAGAGGGATATTCTTGCTCTCCTGAAAGGCCAACCTGCGAATCATTTTACCGAATTGTCATGTAAGCTTTGTGTTTTGGTGGCCTGGAGCCAGTTTCACCCATGTGATTTATCCGTCATTTGAGTGAGAGTGTTTAGTGTTTCAGGATTTATTGAGTTTGCGGCAGACTGTAAGAAACTACTAACAATCAGATTAATAAACGCAATAGACACTGGTGATAAAAGCCTGAGTGTTGATGAGCTTATTGGGAATTTGATAGCTTCAGGATTTCATTACTTCATAGCTTGCAGCGTAAACATTTTCATTGTAACATGAATACCTGTTAAAGGTAAGGTAAGGACAGTGTTGGGGAAAGTTACTTAAGTATATTTTGAGTTACTTCTTAAAAAGTAATCATTACATGATTGTGTAACTTTTCTGGGCTGGTCTTGCATTTTTGTAATTTTTTTTTATTTTTCAGAGATGTTAGGCTCATTTACATCAAAAAATAAAACAAGTGAAGTGAATAAACCTCAAACTCAAGGAAATATAAACTCACTCTACAGATGAGGTGCAGCTCCACCAAACTTTCAACCATTCTGCATTTCTGGAGTGTATGAAGAATAGGATGTGTGAATAGTTCAAAACCCTGATGAATGAATATTTAGAGTTTGCATGTCACAGTTGTTACTCATTTTAAGGGATACTGATTCTGTGTTGTGCAAGTGAGATGAGTTAATTCATGTTAACGTTTAAGCTAGAACTGTAAGTACAGTATCATGTTTCCACATTGTACACAACACATCTTGATTTCTCTCAACAAAGGGACAGGAGAATCAATAAATCAGTCAATGTTGCTACAATAAATAGGACAAAACAATAAGGTAAATAAAAAATAACTCAATGAAATGCACTTTGCTACTTGAAAAAAAGCAATTTAACTATGCAAGTTATGATGTTGTATAAGGTAAGTTCACCTAAATATGCAAATGTTGTTATATTATATTTATTCATTGATTCATTTTCTTTTCAATTTATTCTCTTTATTCATCAGGGATCGCCACAGCGGAATGAACCGCTAACTTATCCAGCATATGTTTTACGCAGTTAAGAGAGGGTGCATCCAATTTAGTTTATTCAATTCACCTATAGCGCATGTCTTTAGACTGTGGGAGAAACAGGAGCACCTGGAGGAAACCCATGCAAACACTGGGAGAACATGCAGACTCCACACAGAAATGCCAATTGGTCCAGCTGGGACTCAAACCAGTGACCTCCTTGCTGTGAGGCGACAGTGCTAACCACTGAGCCCTATATTATATTATATTATATTATATTATATTATATTATATTATATTATATTATATTATATTATATTATATTATATTATATTATATTAAATTTTATTATATTAATTTTCTTTCAGCTTAGTCCCTTTATTCATCAGGGGCTACCACAGCGGAATGAACCTCCAACTTATCCAGCATATGATTTACACAGCGGATACCCTTCCAGCTGCAACCCAGTACTAGGAAATATATTATATTATATCATATTATATTATATTATATTATATTATATTATATTATATTATATTATATTATATTATATTATATTATATTATATTATATTATATTATGAAACATTTTCCTCAATAGATTTTGGTTTTTTATTGCTCTGTATTATTTTTTTTTGTAAAATTGTTCAATTAGTAATTTTAATTTAGTAATTTATAACATTAATTAATAGTTCCCCCTAAAGTATATGCAACAGAATAATTGTAGCATCATATATTAAATTAATTAAATAGATAACAGTTGTTTTAATTTGTCATGATATTTTAAAATCATACTGTAGTTTGCAAAATTTTATATTTATGACAGTCAGAGATCTTTTCATAGAAATTAAGTCAGACAAAAGAAGAGAAGAGAAAGAAATATAGTGACCCACAATGTTAAATAAACTTTTTATTTTTTTTTAAAGTCAGATATATTAAAAGCTGTTACTCAACGTGAAAAGCAGTTTAATGGACGGTCTCCTGCTGCACCGAGCACAATACTCAATGGGATAGTCCTGAGAGAACGCTTTGTCAGCAGCTCTTTTGCGGCACTGTGCATTGATCCATTTGGGTGAGTCTTAACAATCAATACTCACCGCAGACCCATCATTAATTAGACACAGGTACATTTCCCCACCTCTGCTCTTTTATTTTATTACTGCTGCTTCCCCTTCTCCATTCCTGCCTGAGTTTTTCCTTCTTTCCCTCTGCTATGAGATTACAATGAATGAAGGAAGCCCTGGGCAGATCTTGGCAGGATGAAAATGTAACTTTAGCTTTGAGGAACATGAAGGGTAGCATAGGGAAACTCCCTGTATCAGATCCCATGATGCCTCCCCCTGAGGACAGGCCACCGAGAGCTAATTTATATGCTGTTCTGGGATCACTCGTACTTTTTTATTTTCTACTGCAAAAAGAACTCGCTTTGCTTTGGAAATGACTAAACCTTTTTTTAAAGCAAGAACATTTTGTTTAGAAGCAAAGTTGCATAAGTTTCCCAACCTTTTTGTCCTCTGTGCCCAACAGCCTTAAGCTTTCATATTCCAACCTTGAAAGGAAATGTGTTGGCTTAAAATGGTAAAAGAGACTCTTTTTTTTAAATGTTTTTAATAAGAAAGAATTAAATATTACACTTATTTTTCTTTAATATTCTACTAATATTTTTATTCATCAAAGAAAAAAGTATACAGTGCTCAGCATAATTGAGTACACCCCATTTTGAAAAGGAATATTTTTATCCATTTCTCAGTGAATGCAGGCAATATAATTTGGCACATTTAAACAAAACTGAATTATTAAACAGATATATTAATTAAAATAACATTTTAGTCACCAAACATAATTAGAAATTGAAAGATAATACAATTAAATTCAAGCAAAAATTGCAAAAATCAATTGCAACCTACAAAATTTCAAGAAGAAATTTTAGATTATTTTAGCTTCTTTTGTTTTTTCTTTTTTAAATTTGTATTTAATATTTTTCAATAACATATACATTTTAATGCACTAGTTTTTTCATCGTAAGTTGTTTTTTTTTAGATAAGCTCCAGATTTGGCTTCAGTACTGACGAATGTCGTATGTATTTGCACAAATATATTAAAAATATGAATTTGAAAGATAGATTTGTGAGGGGTGTACTCATATATGCTGAGCTCTGTAGTTCAAGGAATAGTTCATCCAAAAAGGAATACTGTTTTCATCCGTCATATAGGTGACATTTTTTTGTTGCTTAATCAAACATTACATACAATTTTAAACACATTTTGGTCTTATAGCGATTCCGAAAACTCAATTGCTGGTTCACTTTTTTAATATTAAAAAAACATAAACAGGCTACAAAAATTAACTGTTGCTCCTGATGGTACATAAAGGTCTTGTGAAATAAAATGAAATGATCATGCAGAAAAGTGATCACTATTTTCAATATTATTATGTTTAATCACAAGAAGTAAAGGTTATTAATTTTGTGATTTAGATTTTTTTAAAATACATTTTTGGTGAAAATGGTAAAACTATTGATGGTAACACTTTACAATAAGGTTTATTAGTTAATGCATTTACTAACATGAACTAATCATGAACAATACATGTACAGCATTTATTAATCATAATTGAACATTTACTAATGCTTTTATTAACATTCAAGTCCATGCTTGATAACATTAGTTAATGCACCATGAGTTAACATGAACTAACAATGTATTACTGTATTTTCATTAACTAATGTTAACTAACATGAACAAATACAGTAAATGTATTGTTCATTTTTTGTTCATCTTAGTAAATGCATTAATTAACATTAACTAATGAACCTTATTGTAAAGTGTGACCCTATTAATTATATAATAGAAAAAAACACACTATCCCCCACCACCCCAACCCCCCTGCGATAACTGTGATGTGTATGTGTGTGTGTGTATATATAAATATGCATGTATGTATGTATACACAATTGAAATCGGAATTATTAGCTCTTTTTTTAAATATTTCCCAAATGATGTTTAACATAATTAATATTATTATTTTCTTTTAATTAACTCTACTTAATTCAACTTCAGTGGTTAAAAAAAGCAATTTCCCAACTATAAATCTGGCCAGCGGTAAATGCTTAGTGGATTAAAAACCTAGCCACAAAATCTATCAAAACTGTTACAAATCAAAACTATACAATGAACAAACAAGCACAGAACATTAAATAGCATAAATCTCCTTAAATTAAAACTAAAATGAAATCAATAATAAAAGCAAATTCAAACAATAAGCTTTAAAGTAGTTCTAAAATATTAAGATAACACTGGCAATAATATGTTACATTTACATTACATTTCCACAGGACAATTGTATTGTAATATGGAATATTGGTTTTATTTTTAGTAACAATATTGCTACCATTCTCTCTCCCGCCCAAAAATTTGCAGTGGGCTAGCAAAATTTATCTTAATTCAACATAATGCCTGATAAGCCAAAATAAAGTTCTGCCATCAAAGCGCACAGATGGTGTGTTTATGTCAGTGTGTGTGTGTGTGTGTGTGTGAGTTACCTCCATTAATATCTCCATCTCTGACGTCCTCAGTGCTGGATGAGTCACTGTCAGTGAGTGTGAACACGCGTGTGCAATTTTAAAACTGCTGCTGCAGGAAAACAGCTGAAAAGACACGTTAGCTCTCCCTTACCTCATTCAAAATAAGAAAACACTTTAAAATATGCAATTTAAAGCAGCAGTTCACCGTCCCATAATGATTGATTCAGTCTTTAATGTCTTGCTGTATATTAATATGCCTATTAGGATGCCACAGCTATCAATGAAACACACTCAGCAGAAATGAAGCCGCTGTCAGCTTCAGGAAAGCAGCCGATGATCACGTTTCAGCGCATGGCTTTGTGGTTGGCTGTGTGTTTCTGCTGCTGTGAGCTCATTGGAGTCTAATTATTCATCCCCCATGTTCCTCCCTCCATCCCTCTCATCCTCTGGCAGTGGAGCTGGCGGTGAGGATGTGGTCTCTGTGATGTGGCAATAGTGATGTTTCTCGCCGCCACCATCTTGGTGATGCTGAGGTCAGAGGAGGAGCTTCCGTTACATCACCTCGTAGCTGGAGGAGTGAAAACAGACATTTATATGCTGAGGCACGCACAGACGCATGCCGTTCATCATCGAATTAGCATCTTATTAAAGAGTGATGCTGCAGGTGAATGGGAGCAAACGAGGCAGTACTTCATTAAATATGCACACATTTACATACATTTCAAGCATAAAAATATGAACTCGGGTTTAAAATTCTTTATTTTTGCCATGTTATACCGGAATGTTTTTAAGGAGAGGACTCTCTTTTATTGAGAGGATTGCACTTTAAGCTAAATCTTAGTATCTTGAAAAATGTCTAGTCAAATATTATGTACTGTCATCATGGCAAAGATAAAATAAATCAGTTATTAAAATGATTATGTTTGGAAATGTGTTTTAAAGAAAATACTTCTTTCCGTTAAACAGAAATTGGGGAAAAAGGAAACAGGCGATTCAAATGTTATCACTCGATTGAATGGTTGTTATTAGTGGTTATCAGAAGGCAGTAGGGACCTTATGTGCCTACTAGTAGGCTCAGAAGGCTGTTATCATCCATCAACATGCTATAGATCAAATACGGCTGCGGCCAGAAGTGAGTGATAATTATTTATCCTATTTAATAAATATTTAACTGTCACTTTTAAGACATTTCTTATATAACCATTCAAAAAAAGTCAGATGTTAATGTGACTAAACTTTTTCTCTTTTAGGTAAGTTAGGATTATCAAATTTGTTTTTGTTATGCTTAACAGCAGAATAATGAGAGAGATATTTTTTGAGAAATTGTTATAACTTTTCTTGAAAGTCAGGTTTACATACAATAAGACTATTATGCCTCTTAAAAAGCTCAGATGATGGTGTCAAGGTTTTGGAATTTTTTTGTTTGGCTAATTGACAACAATTGATTTAATTAGAGGCACACGTGTAGAATAGTATTTAAGGAAAACCTCAAACACACTGCTTCCTTTTGTGACAACATGGGAAAATCAACAAGCCAGAATCAACAAAAAAGCCAGATTACAATTTGCTAAATTACACTGGGAAAAATAATAATTTTTGGAAACATGTCCTGTGGTCTGATGGAACTAAGATTGAACTGTTTGGCCATAATGACTAGTGTTACATTTGGAGGACAAAGTGGAACGCTTGCAAGCCTAGGAACATCATCCGAAGTGTGAAGTATGGGGCGGCAGCATCATGTTGTGGGGCTGTTTTGCTGCAGGAGGGACTGGTCCACTTCACAGCATAGATGGCATCATGAAGAAAGAAAATTAGAAATACTGAAGCAACATCCCAAGACATCAGCTAGGAAATTAAAAATTTGCCACAAATATGTCTTCCAAACAGACCATGACCCTAAGCATGCTGCCAAATTAGTTAAAATGTGCTTTAAGGACATCAGAGTGAATGTTTTGGAGTGGCCATCACAAAGCCCTGAACTCAATCCTGTAGAAAATGTGTGGGCAGAGTTAAAAAAAAAAAAAACAAGACAGCCAACACATCTGACTCAGTTACACCAATTCTGTCAGGAGGAATGGGCCAACATTCCTTCAAACTATTGTGAGAAGCTTGTGGAAGGATACCCAAAACATTTGACCGAAGTTATACATTTTAAAAGTCTAGAAATTAATAAAAAAATTCTCTCATTGTTCTGGCATTAAGCAAATATAAATCATTTAGGTAATTCTAAGTTCCCTTTTTAGAGTGTATGTAAAATTCTGGTTTCAACTGTGTGTGTGTATGTGTATATATATAGATTATTATGTAAATCAATTTTACATGCATAAATATAAGCTGAAACTAAATAGATTGTTGCGTGTTTTACGATATGCTGTAATAAATTTCAACGTGTTGTGTTTTACCACATATGTAGAAATTACATAAAACATTAGGTTATGAACTTTAAAAGTCTTGGACAAATCATGGATAAGTCATGACATTTTAGTAGTAAAAAGGTGTATGAACTCTGTAGACAGACAGACAGACAGAAAGACATACAGACAGACAGACAGAAAAGAAAGAAACAAAGAAAGAAACAAACAAACAAAGAAAAAAGCTTTATGAAAGCCCACAAATTAAAAACTGACAGGTGCATTAAAACAGTGTTTTTGCCTGCAGCCTCTTTCTTTAATAATGTGCCTCAGAGATGACATCACTGATAGATTTGTCAGCATAAATTCTCCACTCTGTTTGGTTTAATGAAGGTCTGTGATTCCAGCAAGTTCCCTGCACCTTTTTTTTATTTTTTGCTTTATAAGAGCTGTCTGATTTTCTGACAGGGAGATGAGAAGCTTAAGGCCGCTGTGCCAAGCCTCTCGTTTCTCTCTGTATGGCAGGGGAGCAAGAGACTGTCAGGTTTAATGCTGGATTTTGTTCTCAGCTGAAACCTGAAAAGCTGTCATTGCGCTGAACACCAACAGCCAGAACACGGTGACTCTTTTTTTTTTTTTTTTTGCAGGAGCACAGCAGATCTGACATTATGAAGGCCAGCAGTGGTTTTCAGGGTTAACTTGTCAAGTATGTAGTCAGTGGGTTTTTCATGTCTCAAATGCATGAAAATATAATAAATATGAATATCTGACATGTCCAATATAAATAGAGGGGCGTCCGAAAGTCTGAGAGTAGTTTTTCTTTACTTTGCATTACCAGCCAGTCAGCTTGAGAGTTAAGAACTGAAATATTTTCATTATTTTACATTCCAAAGAGCTACTTTTATTGCACTTACCTTTGTTTAATTTTTACGGGGGGAAAAAACATATATATACACTCAACGCCCACTATATTAGGAACACCTTACTAGTACTGGGTTGGACATGATTTTGCCTTCAGAGCTGCCTTAATGCTTTGTGGCAAAGATTCAACAAGGTACTGGAAATATTACTCAGTGATTTTGGTTCATATTGACATGATAGCATCACGTGGTTGTTGCAGATTTGCCAGCTGCACATCTATGATGCAAATCTCCAGTTTCACCACATCCCAAAGGTGCTCTATTGAATTGAGATCTGGTGACTGTGAAGGCCATTTGAGTACAGTGAACTCATTGCCATGTCTGAGATGATTCACGCTTTATGACATGGCACGTTTTCCTGGACATTGTCAGCAACAAAACCAAGTAAATACACATTACATTACAATAAGCTGTGGCATTGACACAATGCTCAATTGGCACTAATGGGCCCAAAGTGTGCCAAGAAAATATCCCCCACACCATACAAATATACACCGCCACCACCAGCCTGAACCATTGATCCATGCTTTTCATGTTGTTAATGCCAAATTTTTAATGCCAATTCCCTAAGTTGCTGCCATGTGATTGGCTGATTAAAAATTTGCATTAACGAGCAGTTGGACAGGTGTACCTAATAAAGTGGCCGGTGAGTGTATAAATGTATGTATATGTAAAGATGTACATAAAAATATGTAAAAAACATGTAATCTTATTTTAGTATATAATTATTTTATTAAAAAAGTATCAGATATTTAAATTATTATTCATTACTTATTAATTACTTATTTTTAAATGTATTTAATAATTTAATGATTATTTAATTACTAATTATTACTAAATAATAATGATGATGATTGTGGTGAATAATGATAAAATAAAAGTAATATATTTTATAATATATTAATACTTCTACTACTACTACTACTACTACTAATAATAATAATAGTTGTAGTAGTAGTAGTAATAATAATAATTCATTAATTGTGTTATGAAATAAAAAATTATATTCCTTTTATTTTTATTCAAACATTTGAAGTAATATTTAAATCTCATAATTTCAGTGATCTCACAGTGTTTTTTCCCTCTCTTCAGATTTCCATATTCTAGTGTAGACTGTGAGCATTATGCTATGACTCATAATTCACAAAAATAACTCTCAGATTTCCATCTTGGCGGTCTAAATGAGCAGACATTATAATGCATATCCGTAATTATAATTCCACCCCTGCACCAAACACAAACCACATATTGTCTGCGGTGTTCTGGGATGATCTCTGAGTGGGTGTTGTTTGTGGAGACAGCGCTCATATGAATCATTTGTGTCCCGCTAGCGCAGATGACAAACTGGCTCTCTGGCTGACCTTCACTCTCTCACCGCAAGGACGCTTTTAATTCGAGTGTGTGTGGCTCTTGATTTTAAGCACAGCACTCAAGGACTTTTTTACAGCACAAACACAGCAGGTAAATTGTTAGCAAATGCGTATGCTGTTTAGACTCAGCATGCCACGTGTCGTCATGTACATCAAAACCCAGACATATTTACAGGCTTAAATGGAACATACCATACCAGCTCTGTGCCTTAGTGTTGTACGAATGGTTGCTCTTTACTGTATATTTAAGGTTTAAGGGGGGATAATAGCTGAGCGGCAAATGTTGACGTCTTTCAGAACACTCTAGATTAGCAGGAATGCAAATCATTAAAGGGCCTCTATATTAGAATTAGTATGTATTGATGATATTTTCGTCTGTTCTATGACACATTATGTACAGTCATATGCAAAAGTTTAGCCACTTCTTGATAAATAACAGATTTTGGGGATTTTTTATTGAAAAATATTTCTGAGGCTTCTGGGATCTAGATATTGTTACTAGTATACCTACTAAATAAAGAATATATTTATACTTGACCTTTACCTTGGTATACTTCTTTTTCCAAGGTGTATTTGCTGACTTAATTACTAAGATCAGTCTTGTACAGCCAGGGAGAGTATTGCCGCTCTGACAGCCAAGTTGGATCAAAGCTAGGGATGCTCCGATCATGATTTTTGCAGCTGAGTTCTGATTCCTTGTCATGATGATCGGCCGATACTGAGTACTGATTCTAATGCTTCAAGCTTTATAATGCGTTACGCACATTTTCCCTCCAAGTATGAACCTGAAGAGAAGATCTTGCCTTACCTTAGAGAATAAATGTAGGATGCTGCATATAATTCTTTAAACACGTCGCTTAGAACCATTTAGGTGTGAACGTGACATGGCCAGAAGCAGCTTTACAGAAAAAAAAAATCATCCATTCAGTCATTTGACTTCAGCTTAGTCCCTTAGTTAGCAGGGGTTTGCCACCGCGGAATGAACCGCCTTAGAAAACAACAAAACACAGATATAAACATTGGTAAGAAAAAATACAAACAAAAGAAAATGAATGAATGAATGAATGAATGAATGAATGAATGAATGAATGAATGAATGAATGAATTAAATTACAAACAATGCAATTTGGAAACATCTCAAATGATGAAAGAAATGTTCAACATGTCTCAATCAAAAAAAATGCTTGGACTTCTAATACTTCTTTACTAAAAGGAAAAGGGCCTATACACTGTTTATTGCAATAAGTATATTTCAATACGCTATATTATTAAATATTCATGTTAAAAAATAAATTACGTTTTATTTTTCTAATAATTTCCGCCAGCTTTGAGTAACCAGCTTTCAGTTGTTATATGTAAAAAGGCCTAAATACATGCAAGACCAAGACCATTCAAATAAATAGCTTGTCTCCAACTACTGACAGCAGATCACTCAATGAGAGAGAGAGAGAGAGAGATAGAGACAAAGAGAGAAAGAGAGAGAGAGAGAAGGATTTGCACTTGCCATATCTTTACTGCTCTATTCATTTAACCTTAGAATTGTAATGTTTAGACCATCACTGTGCCTTTTGCTAGCTGTTCTTTTGCTCTTTACTCGCCTCGCCATGATTTTCGAGTAGCTACTTGTGTAGCTTCCTGGGAGAGGTCATAAGATTAGACGTGACACTAGACAGCGGTGATCGCTCTGCTCATGTCACAGCAGCTCAAAACACTGGAAATACCATGGCTGCACTTGCAACAAAGAGTTGCGCCAATAAAAATGCATAAGAAACAGGAGCGAAACAGGAAAGTTAAAGTTATCGATGCCCACAATGCCTGAGAAGTCTACAAGAAGTTGCATAGCATTGTCAACTTGCAGTTTCCACAGTGAGAATGTAATTAGGAGGTGGTAGTTCAGAGGAACTGGGAATGTCAAGATAAGATCTGGAAGACCAAGAAAACTCCTGGAGAGAACTGCTCTAATCTTGGTCAGACAGATAGATCAAAAACCCTATTTGACTGCAAAAAACCTGCAGGAAGATTTAGCACACTCAGGAGTTGTGGTGCACTATTACACTGTGCAGCAATGCTTGCACAGAGAAGACCTTTATGGAAGACTCAGGAGAAGAAATCTTTACTTGCATCCCCATAAAAAAATCCAATGTTAGAAGTATGCAACAGAACATCTACAGAAGCCTGATGCGTTTTGGAATCAAGTGCCATGAACTGATGGAGTTAAAATAGAACTCTTTAAACCACAATTAGCAATGGCATGTTTGGAGAAAAACATGGAGCAGCATTTCATGAAAAGAACACCTAGCCAACTATTAAGCATGGGATGGATGTTGCAGCCAGGGGCACAGAAAACATTGCATGAGTGGAGGAAAGAATGGATTCCACTAAATACCAGCAAATTGTGGAAGCAAACATCTCACAATCTGTAAAAAAGCTGATACTGAAAGGAGTATGGCTTCTTCAACAGGATAACGACCCTAAATTCACTGTGGAATTTCTCAAGAGATGCAAGATGAAGATTTTGGAATGGCCATCACAGTGCCATGATTAAAACATCCTTGAGTATTCTTTGTGGGTATCTTAATAGACGTGTGCATGCAACCGACCAAAGAATATTACAAAATTAGAAGCCTTTTGCAAGGAAGAATGGGAGAAAATCCCAACTACAAGAATTGAAAGAATTTTAGCTGGCTAATAAAAGAGTTTGCAAGCTGTGATATCAGGTGTTACTAAGTACTGATTTTGTAGGGTGCCCCAACTTTTTTACAATGCTATAATAATATTTATAATTTTTATTTTTGTTCAGTTTATGCCATAAGAAGTTAGTATGCATTGATGTTTGCTAAACATATCGTGCATTCTTTTTATTTTTAAGAGAGACTTTGTGAACATCTTTTTAATTTTTTAAAAAAGTTTCACAAGTTTTCAGCTTGCTGGTTTGCAGTTCACTGAGTGGCCACTTGTGTCACTGAAGACAGGAGTTTCTGAATTCTCTTTGAGGCTCCTTTTAATCTGAGGATTGTAAGGTTAAAGGTTGATTTATAGTTCTGTGTCAAACAGAATGCTGTATTAAATACATTAAGTAAATACTTTGTTTTGTATTGTTTTGCCTTTTTTCTTGCAACAGATTTGCCTATAAACATCAGATTTTAGCATAACAAATATACATAAAACCATATTAAACATTTGGACTTGGTATGCAAAGACCTTAGTTTCAATAAATTAAATTAAATATCTATAAGTTGGTTTCAAGCACAGTGGGTTAGTGGTTAACACTGTTGCCTCATAGCAAGAAGATCACTGGTTCGAGTGCCGGCTGGGCCAGTTGGCATTTCTGTTCTCCCTGTGTTGGCGTGTGTTTCATCTCAGTGCTCTGGTTTCCTCCCGCAATCCAAAGACATGTGGTATATAGGAATTGAATAAACTAAATTAACCCTAGTGTATAAGTGTGTGGGTGTGGATGTTTTCCAGTACTGAGTTGCGGCTGGAAGGGCATCCTCTGCACAAAACATGTGCTGGAATAGATGATGATTTATTTAGCTTTAGTGACCTCTGAAATAGAAACTAAGCTGAAAGAAAATGAATGAATGAGACAATATAGTTTAAAATCCAGGGTAAGAAGGGGTGTCAATATGTAGGTAATCCTATCCGAGGTGCAGGTAAACTGCCACCTTCTATTTGTATGTCACTGTCAAATCCCTGTGGTACACAGTGGGGGATATTGTACGGGGACCATCTGTTGAGAGCATTTATAATGAAAGCCTCCAATAGAAAAACTGGGATGACTGCCATGTGCTTTCAGTGGACTTGACCACTCTGAAACACCTCAGTGAGGTAAAGCATAAAACTGACCTCAGCAGATGCCACTAGCTTCTTTTATATACATGGGCAGATGCAAATCATATGCTATCGAATTTTGTTTTGCTTTGTGGATGGTTGCCAGGTCATTGCAAAGTGGTTGCTAGGGTGTTATTATTGGATGCAAGGGTCTCCAGGGAAATGTTAGGGCATTGTTATGTGGTTGAATAGTGGTAAATAGGGCTTTCCGGGTAAACGCAAGAAGATCTGGAAAATTGCTAGTATATTGGACAGCGATAGACACACACAAACAATATATAACGTGTGCCTTCAGTATTGCTGGCAGATGTTATTGATTAGAGATGAAGCTAGCTGAACTAGAACTAGAGCTAAAGATTGTGGCTCTCCAGGACAAGACTTGCCCCTCAACAGAATTAAGTGTAGTGCATTCCACAGTAACATGTTACTGTATTCTGATTCATTTTTGTGGAACACAGTAATGTAACGAATTACAATTTTAAATTTGTGTAGTTTAATTACTGTTACCAAACTCAATTTAATTGCGTTGCTTTCTTTACAAATATAGATTTTAAAAGAAAAATGATACTTTAGTAACGCTTACCACTGCAATGTCAGTTAATGTGCATGTGCTGAAAATGAGCATGCTCTGAAAATGAGCATGCTGCTGTCAAGAGTTGTTGCTTCTTCAAATGGAAATACAGACATTACTTTGATGTCATTGAGCATAAAAACAAAAATATTGCTGTGAAATGCAGTTTATGTCCAGTCTTTCGACTGCTATACTTCGACAAGTAACTTGACTGGAAAGCATTCTACGACAATACTCATCATCAAGGAAGACACTGGCACCCAAAATCATGGCGGCCCAACTCAGCCTAAACAGGCTAAATTGGTTTTTTGTGCAGGATCGGGAGTGAAGGTATTTTCTGAATGTGAAGAGAAGCGTAGCTGCTTATGGCACCATTCACATATCGCATATTTCGTGCACACAAGTTCATTATTTCCAATAGAGGCGCGTGGCTTGTGTGCTCATATTGTGAGTGCATATTGTGCATGCTCGCATTTTCCAGGATATATATATATATATATATATATATATATATATATATATATATATATATATATATATATATATATATATATATATATATATATATATGTGTGTGTGTGTGTGTGTGTGTACAAATTTGTGTTTTGTTCATGCATCTGGAGTTGATGTTGTGTTGCGCGCTGTGGAGCATGTGCAGGTATATCTCTCTCTCCCTATAACATTTGAATGTCAATAGTTACAGGTATTCAGTTATCTTCATGTCTTTTTTGTGTTAAAACTGGTTTGGAACAAGTGAAAGATGAGAGTCTTTTGAATATATCAAGCTGCGGTGATCAATCCATTGTAATGTTTTTCAGCGAATATTAAATGACTGAAAGAGCTGCAGTATACCTAGTATTTCTATAGCCATATTTTATATGTTTTAAAAGTAACTTAAGAGTAAAGTAATTAGTAATCAGATTATTTTTTTACATTAAGTAATTAGTAATGTAATCAGTTTACAATTCTCCAGTTGTAGTCAGTCATTTGTAAACTATTAATTTTTAAAGTAACTTACCCAACACTGCCCATCACTGATCTAAGATCACCAGTAATTGCTGGGGTCTCTAGAAGGATGGTAGCGTTGTTCTAGGTGTTTTGTCTGGGCAATTCTAGGAGGTCAAAGTGACTATATTAAGTAAAAAATTTTCCTGTGCGAAAACATAGCACTTATCTCATGCCTGTTCTTAAACCTAACCTTAGTGTAACCCTAATTCCAAAGTGTAAATTCAAATTGTGTAGAAACCCCTAATTGCTATGTTAGGAAGTTGTTGAAAAGGGGTAGATCCAGATCTTCGAGTGTTAATATATTTTGCTTGATTGTTAGGGGGTTTCTAGCATGTTGCTGGGTGGTTTCTTGGAAGCAGACAGATGGCCGCTATGGTGTATTAGTGATTGCCATAGTGATCGAATTGATTGATGGAGGTTTTGGTTGGGCACTGATGAAGGTTTTGTAAGATATTTTATTGGAGGGGCAGGTGGTTGCTTACTAGTTCAAGTAAATAGAGGTGCTCTTATTCAGCTTTATAGACATAGTACAATTCCCATCCTCACTGCACATCCATGGTGTACCCCCATCTATTCACCCGATGTAATCTAATCACAGAGGGAAGTACAGTGATTTTCAATACTTGGGGTTAAAGGTTTGTATAGCAGTAGCAAAACTTGCTTTATTTCTAGTTAAATGTCCTTTCAGCAGTAACCTCAGAAATCCTGCTTTGCACAAAGATAAATGTGTCATTAGAGTGGGGGAAAATGGTCGCATATGTGTCAGTAGACATGATTAAAGTCAATCTGACTTGAATATATATGACAAAGTGACATTTTTATGAGCAAGGCTCATGGCTTAGTGCTTTTAATGCTGAGCTTGCCTTGATGTGAGATACGGATCTAATTATTTCTCTGTGTGAGTGTCTTTGGGTAAGCTTTGACAGGGGGCTGGTGCTGATGCTTAGCCATCTACCTGAGTGAGTAATATCTTTAGTTTTTTACCTTGTGGTTCCCTCACCACAACCAAGGCTGTCATGGTTGTTTGTTTGGGTCATGACTCCTCCTCGGTTAGGCTTGGGGGAAGCATCTACATCTCAATCTGATCTGTGATAGGAGGCCCCACGTGTGTAAGGGAGAAAGAGAGAGTGTCGGACCAAACCAGTAACCAAATAAGCTGAGCCGAGCAGATCTGGAAGGCAAGAGAGCCAGAATGAGATATAGAGGTTGAGCAAGTGAGGGAGAGAGAGAGAGAGCGAGAGTGTGTGTGAAGCTGGCTGGCAACAGCACACATGCTCAAGGAGAGAAAAGAGGACAGCAATTACTGTATCCAACACCCTACAGCTCTTGCAATAAGGGCTCCGGCTGCTGTCGGCATCATAAACCTGCTATTCTCTCCACCTGGCCTCATCCCACCGACTTATATGGTTGATCCGGGGGAAAATGCTGAAGTTCCGTGCGGACCGGCGAGTGAGGTAGGTAAGGCAGGATGTTGGGAGGGAGTTTATAGCGGCACACAGCAGTGTGAAGGGAAACTCTGAGCTGGAGGTCAGGCAGGACTGCAATGCAGTGCTAGCTTTTTCATGGACCATCTTTATGAGGTACTGAGGATTATTCGTCTGGTATTCGGTTGCTGGTGCATGTGTTGACACCTCATTTGTGTCTTTCTTGGATTCTGTCACTGCTAAATCGTTTTTTGCTAACAATGCAATCATCGATTACTTGTCATATAAGTGACGTTCGTGAGCTGATGATCATCTTGTGTCTCTATATAGGTTTATAGGTTACGCACAAGCAAGCATGCTCAGTTGCAAGACCACATCGCACAGTGCGCACACGTGCACTCATACACCTCAACCTGATTTTGTTGGCTAGGCTGCTGTGCTAGATTTGTCTAAAGGTTTGTCCTCTGTTGTTTTTGGAGCACTATGCTCTGGTGTTTGCACCTTTTTGGTGTCAAGAGGTAGATGCCTTCAGCATGAGTGTAATCCTGGCTTGTGTTTCTTGTCCCCGATCTATCAGGCCGCGTGTGTGTTGTGTTTCTGTGTATATGGAGGCTGCACAGTCTCCGAGTTCTGCTTGTGTTATCCTGAAGTGGTTGATGCCAAGAATTTGGCATGCTTTTCAAGTGCACTTCTATGGTCCACTTAAACAACACTGAAGAAGTGAGTCAGCTGTATGAGGGAAAAAGAGTTTCAAACTCAATAATAGAACAAGGGCCTTAAATCCATTACATTTGCATTAGATCCAATAAAGAGGCTTTTCATTTAAAATTGTTCAACAAGTGTCATTTTAAGCCACTGGGTGACACATTTCTGTTTGTTTGTTTGTACCTTGTTAATGCATGTTTGCCTATTCCGCTTGGTAAATCTGTAAACTCAGGAGTTAAGCTTATTTACAAGTTTAAAATCATGGGACAAGCAAAGCATGTGATTTGTTCACATGAGGATTTGTCGTTACATAAACTTGCTAGTTCTATTGAAAACATTTATAGCGTTTTCTCTCAGACAATTAAACTAAACAGAGCATGAAAGTTTGTGCATCTGTGCAGTGCATCAATATTTCATGCAGCAAGAATTGTTCAAGATCGGTTGGTTGCTAACACAACATGCTAGCATCATCACAATATATATTTAAATACCTGTATATACATCAAAGAGTAGCTAATAATTGGAGAAAATCATACAAAATGATTTGAGCTTGATCTTTTAAACTTTTTATGCAAAGAAAAATATTTATTTATTTAATTTTATAATTGTTTATAGAGTGTTGACATTCAAAAGAAATAAAATTGTTAATCATTGTTTATTTGTGAAGCTCATACATGAGATTGAAATTTCACTGTTGTCACATAAATTGCATTTTATTTATTATATATATATAAAGTCTCATTTGTTTTATTTTGTCTAAAATAAAAGCAGTTTTTAATTTTTTAAAAACTGTTTAAAGACAAAATGATTAGCTCCTTTATTTTTTTCCGATAGTTTACAGAACAAACCATCTTATACAATAACTTGCCTAGTTACCCTTACCTGCCTTGTTAACCTAATTAACCTAGTTAGCCTTTAAATGTCACTTTAAGCTGTATAGAAGTGTCTTGGAAAATATCTAGTCAAATATCATTTACTGTCATCATGGCAAAGATAAAATAAATCAGTTATTAGAAATGAGTGATTAAAACTATTATGTTTAAAAATGTGATGACAAAATCTCCTCTCTGTTTAACAGAAATTGGGGAAAAAATAAACAGGGGTCTAATAATTCAGGGGGGCTAATAATTCTGACTTCAACTGTATATTACTCTTATTAAGGAACAATAAAAATACTTCATATGTTTGGCTCTGGGTAATTTAAAAAGATTATCCATTTTTTTACACTGTAGTTAAAGTGGGGTGGCAATTTTTGCTGAAATAAATACTATTTGTATAATCACAGTTTTACTACAATTACCATGGTTAAATTGCAGTTGGGTTGATGATTGATTTGTGATTATTAAGATTATACCACAACTACCAAGTTTTTTATTTATTTGTCTGTTTATATTGATAGAGCAAGTACAGTAGATACATTGTTATTCCCACATGAAAAATACTTTAATTTATAGTAAATTGTAGGGTGTTTTTAATAATAATAATAATAATAATAATAATAATAATAATAATAATATATATATATATATATATATATATATATATATATATATATATATATATATATATATATATATATATATATATATATATATATATATATATATATATATATATATATATATATATATACTGATACTAAACGGAGGTTTATTGTAGTATACATTTATAGAAAACTAAAGAATTGGGTAGTTTGTTTATATTAACATTGGTGTTGTGTTATTGTAGTAGCTATCAAATTACCACAACAGATACATTCAAATACCTAAATACGTTTACACACATTGCATTACTTGCTATAATTTACTACAGTAGTTTTAATATGTTTGTTGTATCTAGTACTTTTATGTTCTTTTATCAAACTCTTACTGAATCAAAATACTTTCACTTCACTCTTCTAGGATGACCTAATGATATCTTACTGCCTGAATTTCCCCCTAAATGCTAGTATTGTTTTGACGTCTCTGCTCTCTGAGTGAAATAGCTCAACCAAACTCAGAGCAAATGTATTCGCTTGCTGCCTCTTCAGCAGTTGTAAAATCAATAGCCAGGAAAGTGACACGCAGCTATGAAAACAACTTGTAGGATTTACACCCGAGAGAGCGAAATACAAGTGGACGTCCATAGAGAGTTGACTCGAGCCGAGGTCAGAGAAAGTGTGACGATCCCTGAACTCCAGGCTTCAGGCTTTTCATATGTCTTTTATCGAATGTAATAGCATGAATTCTGACGTTGCTCCACCGGAACTGATCTTGTTGATATTTTGACAATGAACGTGGGTATGTTCACACTTTACACAAGCGTCTTTCACAAGTGTTGACAGCCATTAATTTCCACAGCAGTCGTTTCATATGGACCTACAAAGAAAGTGGCTGTGTATTGATTGATCTCGATGTTGTAATGCTGAATTATTAATAAAGAAAGGATGTGGCTGTTGTGAAACAGGTTTGAAGCTGCAAAAATGAGTTGTAGAGCATCTTAAAAAATGAAAAGTCACATCCAGCTGCTTTAGGCTTGATTTTTTTTTTTTTTTGAAAAGTTGCAGTTTTTACTTATAAAATCCTCTTTTTTGTTTTGTCTTTTCAGTCAAAATGACCCTAATGGAACTGTTGGACACCAGCAAGTGATCCAGACACACCTGGAAGAAAACGGACCTTTGAAAGCCTTGCTGTGAGTGGACTTTTGTTTATTTGTTAGTAAATATATGGCTAGTTTTATGCTGCCAAGATCCGTGATCTGTGGAAGAACAGTTTTAATAAGAGACTGAGTTTTATCATTTGCACCAAGTGTCTTCTTTTAAACAGACTGCATTTATGGATCCAGTCCAAAAAGATTTATGATGGTTATTGTAGAAACTTAATCATATTCATTTGTTTTTGTTTATGAATTAATATATTAAATGAGAGAAAAACATACTTCTATTCAGCAAAGATGTGTAAACGATAAAAAAGATGAAAACGTTTGCTGAAATATATGAGGTTCATTTAAACTTTCTTTGTTAAAAAGGTAATTAATAATAATCATGGATGCAACAAATATTTTAACTGTGTTCAATACTAACGATGATAATAGTTACAAAAAGTTACTTGACCACTAAATCAGGCATTAAAATAATTTAATGATGGACCATGTGACGCTGAAGACTAGAGTTATCTGGTGCTTGATTAATATAAGCTTACCAATACAGGCTCATTCTAAAAATGGGTCAATCTGTGTTTTGAAAACACTATTGGTTGGGTTCAGGGAAGGAGGAGGGTGGGTCAGTCAGTCAGTCAGTCAGCCAGTCAGTTAGTTAACAGCGGCCTCTGGTGGATTTACTTGAGAACAGCAGGCGTGAATGGCACTCAGGAGAGAAATTTGAGATCTCAAAAAGCGTAAACAGCACCCTCTGATGGATTAGCAAAAACGGCAAACTGCAAACAAACATAGCTCTTGGGATGTATTTGGCACTCTCCAAAAATGTATAAAGTGGTACGTTTTCAGAATGAGCCTGGGTTGAATATTTCATTATATCAAAATTTTAACCATGATTTTGACTAAAATCCTGCAACCGAAATCACACATGCACATCTACATTTATTTATTTATTTATTTATTTGTATTTTTTAAGAATTAGGAAAGATTAAAGCTACACCTGTGATTATTGTGCTATTAAAGTACATAATAATAAAGTTTTGAATCTTATTTTATTTTTTCCTATTCTATTATATTCAAAAGTATAATCTTGTCTTAAATCTTCTTTATACTTCGGTTATTTTGATGAATTATAAAGAAAAAGGACCTCGAAGAAAATTGTAGATCTAATTCTAGCCGATCAGCTATTGGCTAAGTCAACTTTTTGAACAAAAATATGCATTCATTATTATTTTATGTTTGTCTTGTCAAAAATGCACAACATTTCTTGTCTTAACCACTTTTAGTAAGAAATACTAAAGAGTGATGAAAATGACACAGTTTTTAAGCTAAATGGGTGCAGTTTGAGAAAATAAGTAAAGTACAGTAGATTTTACTTAATTGTGCTGTAGGGAAATTGAACATTTGTATAAATGTTTCTGGTTATTATTGCCATCTTGTAGGCTCAAATGACAATTGTAGACAAATAATCAACTCTCGTTGCAAACCCATGACTTTTGGCTCATTGTTGCTGTAGATTTCACTGTAAACAGTTACTGTATTATAATAATAATTGTACACTTGCTGAAAAAGAAATAAATACAAGCTAACAGCACTGTCAGGATAAAATATGCTTAGAGTGTAATTTTAATTAGGTTTACAAAGCTTCTCATAACGGGTATGGGTAAACATGTCAGGACTGCTCCAGTTTCCTCTATAAATTTAATAAAACGTTCCTCCCAGACAAAGACAATATGCTTTCAGTACTTCTAAAGATTTTCCAGATCAATACAGTATTGAGTCAGGAGCCAATAGCCATCAATAAGGGTCAATGTCATTGAAGCTGAGAAGCATCTAGATTTTATTTTATTTTATTTTATTTTATTTTATTTTATTTTATTTTATTTTATTTTATTTTATTTTATTTTATTTTATTTTATTTCATAGCCTTAAACTGCATCATATAACAAGTGGAGGGTAAATGTGTTGGCACTGCCTTAACTTCCTCCATAAATTTACAAAATATTCTTGCTGGACAAAGACTTGCACTTACCTCTAAAGATCCTGCTCTCTACCAGATCAATACAGTATGAAGTCAACAGCCAATAACACATTAATAAGGGCTTATGCATTAGAGCCCAGATCCATCCAGGATTTAATTTTATTAATTTCCTGCAACAACACAGGATGTCGGCTAAATTAAGCCTAGATAATTATCACAGATAATTCTGATGTGTTTATTGCATCCTAATGTACTTATCATAAGTCTGCTGTGCACTGTACTGTGCACTAATGATTGTGTGTTTTTATGTCATCATGTGATCTGAGAGCTCTGCTTGTTCTTTTTCATACTGTATGTGTTTGTCACATCTTATGTACACTGCATAAAGGTTATTTCATTTTTTTATGTTTTGTGTAATTTTAATTATGTATTTTTATATATGTTTTTAATACATTTTTAAAATAAATATTTGATAAACATTTAAATTGCATAATGTTTATTGTATGTTTTTTCATATTATGATATTTTATTGTGTTTTATAAATATGTTTTTATTTTATTGTTTAAAACAAATAATAGATATTCACATTGCATAGAATTATTATTGTTTATTTATTATTTTTTACTTTGTTTTATTTTTATAAATTTGTTTTTCCTTTTATAGTTTAAACATTTTTATTTTGCATAATGATTATTTTACTTTATTTTATTTTTAAAAATATGTTTTAATACATTTTTTAAATAAATATTTAATACATATTTAAATTGCATGTTTATTTTATTTTATTTTATTGTATCCTAATGTACTTATTGTTACTCTGCTGTGCACTGTACTGTGCACTTATTATTGTGTGTTTTTAAGTCATTATGTAATCTGAGAGCTCTGCTTGCTCTCTTCCATTCTGTATTGTGTGTTTGTCACATTTCATGTACATTGCATAAAGATTATTTTATTTTATTTTATCAATTTGTTTTGTATTTTTTATAAATATGTTTTGTTTTTTTATTTAAAAAATTGTATTTTATTGGTTTGTTTTTATGCCATTGTGTGATCTTATTTAATTATTTTGTGTATTTTATTTTGTATTTTATAAATATTTTATAAATATTTTTATATTAATATTTAGTTTATATTTTTTTGTTTTATAAATGATATAAATATATATTTTTATTTAATTTGTTTTTTATTTTATAAATAAGTATTTTAATAAAAATAAAAATAAAGTATTTAATAAAAATTGTATAATAAAACTTATATACAACAAAGCTGAAATTAATCCAGGGTTTAATATAATTTATTTTAAAAATATTTTATGACTTAATTATTTCCTAAATTATGCACTAATCACTAATCATGCGCCAATGATCATGTGTGCGTTTTCATGTCCACATCTGATGTGCAGTTCTGCATGCTCTCTTCCATACTTGTTTCCATCACATCCTTGACTTCAGAGACTCATAATAATATGTCTATAAAGTGACTGCAGAGACGGCAGCAAGATTTCCAATACCGAAGCTTCAGCTCGAGGGGATTGTAAATTCATCTTGCCAGACACAGGATCGAAGACTGCTGGACATCCCAGTAAAGAGATCAATACCATTGACCTGCAGCTGCAGTCTTGCATCCACCAGCAGCTCCTTCTCTCTGTCTCTCTCTCTCTCTCTCTCTCTCTCTCTCTCTCTCTCTCTCTCTCTCTCTCTTTCTTTCTCTCTCTTTCTTTTCAATCACATTCTTCATGAACATTGGCTTTAAACTGTAACCTCAGGGGTGCGGCCTTCGCCATGCTGCCAGTGGAGGAATAAAAATAACCGACTGCTTCCCATAATCCCTCAGTTTTTCACCAGTTTGAGCTCAGTGTACTGGCTTGTCAATGCTTTGAGATGTTTGTTAGGACGTCTGAAGTGGGATATGGCTCAATGGGGTTGTTTTTGTGCTTGCAGGAGCTCTGATTTGGAAATGAATGGCAAGGCGGGTGGAAGAGGACCTGTAAATAAAGCCAGCGAAGCAAACAGCAACGGCAACAATCTCAGCATGGTTTCTGAAGTACCGCCGGATGGTCAGAACCACACACGGGTCAGTACTGCTGCTGCACTTTATCACTTTATTTACCAGTCTTATAATGTATGCAGTATATGTCTTTATTATGCAGGGAAATATATGAATACATGTAATAATGTATGCTAAAATGGATGTAAACGATAAAAGTGTTGTTGTTATTATTAATATTAAATATAATTAGATTTAAACATTTTAATATATTATATTATATTATATTATATTATATTATATTATATTATATTATATTATATTATATTATAGACATAGTTTTGTTGCAACTTAATACAATCCTGCTTAGTGTTACAGTAAATCATCTCTTTCAGTTTTACATAAAAAATATGTTTATTATTATTATTTATTTATTATTATTTATTATTATTAATTATAAGTAAATTTCTAAATTACTAGATTAATAAATAGCTTTTCTAAAAGTGTGTTTTTTTCAAATGATATTCATCTTTTATTTCAGCTTTACTACTGTATTTCAATAAACAAAACCAGTTAATTTTAGATTTAATTAAGAATGATCTGTAATGTACACTGAACTGTAGTGATGGTGTTATTATGTAAACACAGGGCACGCGCACACCCAAAAGAGCCGCCACCTTTGGGAAACGCTCTAACTCGATGAGACGCAACCCCAACGCGGAGGTGAGCCGGCAGGGCTGGCTATACAAACAGGTACTGCTGCTCCTCATCCACATGCGCACACACACACACACACACACACACACACACACACACACACACACACACACACACACACACACACACACACACACACACACACACACACACACACACACACACACACACACACACACACAAACATCTCCACGATCCACATGAAAACATACAGACACATGCTAACATACTTCTCATATCGCCTGAAGACACACACACATAAGGCAAACACTGCTTTCATACACCTGCTGTTTTCAGATTATGGGCTTTTTAGCTTTTGATTGTCATAATGTGAAGAAATACCCTAATACACTTTTTAGTGTTTCCTTTTTCACACTTCATCAATTTGTGTTAGTAGATTTTGGTTATATTTAATCTTAAAGGCTGATTTCTCAAAATACATTTAGTTTTTTTCATGCACAAACCAAATAATCTTCACTTCAACAGAAATCTTTATTTGTAGCAATACACACACACACACACACACACACGTGTGTGTGTGTGTGTGTGTGTGTGTGTGTGTGTGTGTTTGACGAGAGGATTTGCTCATTAATGATTTCAGAATCAGATCTTTGTTGTCATTGTAAAAATTCATTCAGTGCAAACCTTACTTGTCTAAAATAACATAAATAGTAGCAAGAAGGCATAAGTAAGAAAATATCAGAAATAAAATAAATAAAAGATAAGTAAAATACAATCAGAATAGCAACAAATAAATAAATAAATAAATAAATAAATAAATAAATAAATAAAGTGATGATGTTAGAACAGTCATGTGCATAGAAAGCTTCAAGTTTAAAAAGTATTTTGCTTGATTATTTGCCGCTTTTATTCAGCTAAAACATGATGAGCATCCATGTTTTATTTCTGGCTGTTTGTGATATCCCTGAGTTATATGAGAAAATAAGATTCTCAAAAATCTTCTCTGTAAAACACTTTCATTTTATTATAACTAATATACCTTTTTTACAAGACTCGTCAACATAATCGTAAATCCTTCACAGTTTTTAATATTTTGCTAAAAAAAAAGCGTATGAACATTTATATACTTTTTAAAAAATGTATTATATCATCTTTGCGTCAAAATGCAAAAAAACTAATTACCGCTTATGCAAGCTGTTTCTAATGCAGCTTCAATGGGGCTGAGAGGAAATGTGATGTTATTCTCTCCTCTGGCTGTCGTCATCAGTCAGCAATTTTTTTTCCTTTTTCTGAAAGTGTTGATAACAGCATCATGGAGTTTTTCTTTTATGGTTTCAGCAAATAGGATTGTAAGAAAAATATTTGTTGTATTCTCCAATTCACTGCACTCCTAAGTTTACCCACTATGACGCATTCCTCTACTGAGAAACCCGGAAATGTGAAAAGGGTTTTTATGTCAGAAAATACAAATTTAAATCTGACTTTATCCAATGTTTTGAGTTTTGTGCTAGCAATGTGCGCTAATCAGTGCATATTTCAATAAATAATGCCTCACTTGAGCATTAAAACATAACTTTTGAAACAGATAAACGTGTAATACATAGCCTACAGTGTTTAACATTTTTCTAAAATGTCCAGACACTTACAGTTGAAGTCATAATTATTAACCCCCCTTTGAATTTTTTTTTCTATTTGAAATATTTCACAAATTATGTTGAACAGAGCAAAGAAATTTTCACAGTATGTCTGATAATATTTTTCTTCTGGAGAAAGTCTTATTTGTTTTATTTCAGCTAGAATAAAAGCAGTTTAAAAATTTTTTAAAAACATTTTAAGGACAAAATTATTAGCCTTTTTAAGCTATTTTTTCCCCGATAGTCTACAGAACAAACCATCATTATTCAATAATTTCCTTAATTACCCTAACCTCCCTAGTTAACCTAATTAACCTAGGTAAGCTTTTAAATGTCACTTTAAGCTGTATAAAAGTGTCTTGAAAAATATCTAGTCAAATATTATTTACTGTTATCATGGCAAAGATAAAAGAAATCAGTTGTTAGAAATGAGTTATTAAAACTATTTTGATTAGAAATGTGTTGAAAAAAAATTTTCTGTCCTGTAAACAGAAATTGGGGAAAAGTAAACAGGAGGGCTGATAATTCAGGGGGGGCTAATAATTGTGACTTTAACTGTACTTGATGTAGTTTAATGACTGTTCTTTTATTTTGTGTAATGTAGGCAAGCAGTGGTGTGAAGCAGTGGAACAAACGCTGGTTTGTGCTGACAGATCGATGTCTTTTCTACTATAAAGGTAAGTTGTGGATCTCAGTGCTAGTTTCTGCATAAGGAAGGCTTTGTGAATTTAGTTGAACATTTTATTGAGTTCAAAAGTTGAGAGTAATTTGAATGTTTTGCCCCAAAACCGGTTTGCTCTATAAAACCTTGTTTGAATTTTCCCTGTGGCATTATTACAGCATACAGCCCGTTTTCTGCCAGTAGAGAAGAAGAAAAGTATAAAAGTAGATCTGTAATGACAGTCTAGCACAAGCACACATACACATCTTAGGAAGTCTTAGGAAGCACTATTATCTTTGTTGCGTTTAAAAAAGTATGATGTAGGGTTATTAAGAAAAAAAAAATCCATGGGATGGCAATTTAATTTTATTTTATTTTACTTTACTTTATTTTATTTCATTTCATTTTATTAAATTTTATTTAATTTTATTACATTTTATTTATTTTTTTATTTAATTTTAATTTATAGTTGATGTAATTATTATAATTATCATAATTATTACAATAGTTACTGAATGATACCAAAATATCACTGGTACTATGAGATTATGAAATTTTATTTATCCAGATAGCTTTAGTAGATGGCTGCACTTTCAGAAATAAAGGTACAAATTTGTACCTAAAAGGTCCATATAAAAACCTCAAGGGTATATTAGTACCTAAAAAGAACAAAAGTTTTACCCCGAAAATTTGTAGGTACTAACATATACTTTTGAGGTACTAATATGGACCCTTTAAGTACAAATGTGTACCTTTTGAAAAGGTACCACCCCAGTTATAGCTCGCGTACCTTTTTTTCTGAGAGTGTATATGGCTTTGCCTCTAAAGAAAATTTATTTTAAAATGTATTGAACTTTGTATTGCATTAATATTTTAGAACATTACTATGGCCTTGGTGAGCTTGAGAGACTTTCCAAAACATATAAAAGCTTCAGCGTATATGTAAATATGTAAATGCTAATGTATTGAAAACACAGTTGTACTGCCTCTGTAAACAGTAAGGCTTGAACATCAGTAGTTTGCATATATTCAGTGGTGGAAATAGAGAAAACATGTTTGTTTTGTTGTGTTATTTCTCCATGATGTTGTCATGCTGGAGTTTTGCGTAAACCTGAAGCATTCAGCTTGCGGTTTCCTTCAAACCAAGGCATATACAAGACATCAGTAATTATGTTTGATTCGCTTTGGGGTAATTACATGTTTTTACATGACATTTCAATTTGCACATGTGTTCAGCTAGTTCCCCATAATGGGAAGAAGTTAATGAAGTGTAACTGCATTCCTAAACAGTGTATAATGATGTAAAAGTGGCACCAAACTTTATCGTTTTATTACTATTATTTTTTTAAAGTTTAATTTAATTGAATTCAGTTTAATTTTAATTAATTTGGTTTGATTTAAGTTAATTACATTCATTTAGATATTTTTTGTTAATTTAATAAACAAATTATATTTAGTTTTTATTTTATTTATTTATTTATTTTTTTGAAAAGTTATATGTTCATAACTAACCTGATGATATATCATATTTTATTATAAAGTTATTTTTCTGATTGTTTGCAATATTTTTTAATTAAAGTGATGAAAAGAAATTCCCAAAATCCCCACTGTAAAACACTTGAAATCTATTGTGTAAAAAAGTTAAACAATATACTTTTGGGCTAAAGTTACACAAATGTATTTCATTAAATAATGTCTAATTTGCCTAATTGTTATTTTTAAATGTTATTAAGAACTTTTTTGAGTAATCAATCATGTAGGGAAGTATGGTGATAATTGTAAGTAAATGTTTTTACCCTACTCACCTGCAGTGTCTTAAGTGTGAAGGATTAGTAGTGAATTGTTCCCACACTTTCCCAAACACATCAATCAGACTGTCTAAAAGCGGCGTCTGTGATCTGCGTGACAGGAATATATGACTGTCTCCTTTAGACCAGCCGTGAAGGTCAGTTACAGCTCATGCATAGTGAATCAACAATACCCAAAGGCATTGTGGGATACAGGAGGGTGTTAAGACCTTCTTTTGCAGCTTCACCTAGATGTTCTTTCATGTTATTCTCTAACTAAAGTTTTTGAACATGCACTGGTCACGTATGAAGATTTAACATTTTCATACATTATTATATACAGTGTAGGTTATTTTTTTACCACAAAAACTGTGATAATGGATATAATGAATAAAGCATGACTTTTAATCAGAATGTTATCTTAGGTCTAAAGTACATCCAGGAGGATATCATCACAGAATAAAGCCCAACAAGTGTATTTGCATACACAGAAACCTAAAAATTAGAAACAAAACATTGTTCTAAGCCATAATAGTTTACTAATTCTCCAATTAAATGCAAAGCTGACAGAAAAGAAAACAGCTGATGGAGTATACACTAAATTGCACATTATATAGGGACAAGATGGCACCAAACATTCAAAAACATGAAGCTGATGAAAATGAAAACAGCTGATGGAGTATACACTACCTTGCACATTATTCAGTCACAAGATGGTGCCAGACATTCAAAAATGCGAAGCTGATGAAAACAAAAACCGCTGATGGAGTATACATTAACTTATGCATTATTCAATCACAAGATAATGCTAGACATTCAAAAAAGCAAAACTAATGAAAACGAAAACAGTTGATGAAGAATACACTAACTTGCGCATTATTCAGTAACAAGATGACGCCAAACATTAAAAAATGCGAAGCTGATGAAAACGGATACAGCTGATGGAGTATACACTAAATTGCACATTATTCAGTCACGAGATGGTACCAAACATTCAAAAACAGGAAGCTGATGAAAACGAAAACAGCTGATGGAGTATACACTAACATGCGCATTATTCAGTCACAAGATGACGCCAAAAATTTAAAAACGCTAAGTTGAGGAAGACGAAAACAGCTGATGGAGTATACACTAACTTGCGCATTATTAAGTCACAAGATGGTGCCAGACATTAAAAAACGCGAAGTTGAGGAAGACGAAAACAGCTGATGGAGTATACACTAACTTGCTCATTATTAAGTCACAAGATGGTGCCAGACATTAAAAAACACGAAGCTGACAAAATCAAAAACAGTTGCAGTATACACTAACTTGTGCATTATTCAATCACAAGATGGTGCCAAACATTGAAAAACGCGAAGCTGACAGAAAACAAAAACAGGGGATGGAGTATACACTAACCTGTGCGTTATTCAGTCACAAGATGGCGCCAAGCATTTAAAAACACAAAGCTGACAGAAATGAAAACAGCTGATGGATTATAGCCTAACGTACACATTACTCAGTCACAAAGTGGCGCCAAACATTGAAAAATGTAATGTTGACAGAAAGAAAAGTTGCTATATAGAGCATATACTATCCTACGTATTATTAATTCACAAAGACTGTCAAAAATCGCACCGTGACTGACAAGCACATACATATATTGTAATTGTGGATGGAAGTATTTGGATGTGAACGTATTCACTAATGATCAAAATGATTTAAAGCTCCTGGATGAGCCTGTGTTATTGTCAAGTAATAATGTGAAATATGACCCTAATATTACTTTTGAAGAAAAACTCATTCAGAGCTCTCAGTCTCTTAATCCTTGTCCATGTTCTGCTGGTTAAATGTAGCCTCATAAGCAGATGCAGTTTGGACATGTGAGCAGATGCCCTGCAGGTGTAGATGATGCACATCAGATGACTGGACATCTAGCTCGTGTCTTGTCCCCTTCCCTGCAGCCCCTTTATCACCCTCCCGCTATCAGTTTTGTTCAGTAGGTCCTCTACGACTCATTTTAAGCCTTACACACTGAAAGAAAATGACAAGGAAAGATACATTTAACTGGAAAAAAAAAAAAAAAAAATATATATATATATATATATATATATATATATATATATATATATATATATATATATATATATATATATATATCACTAAGACTTCAGTGTATTGTTTAGATTGATTTTATGTTGCCTGCATCTGCATTTTTGACAGTGCATGTGCCGACACTTGGAAAGAAATGCATTTACATCTGAGTAAATTAACAGCAATTTATCTTTTTTTTGCTAAATAATTCCTTTAAAACAAGATAAGTCCCTTTTATAAACTGAAACAAAAATTTCATAAAAGGTATTTTTTTCAGATTTTAAACAGTATCTTTGAATTAGGAACATTTGTCATTAATTTCATAATATTTATTTCATTTACACATTTTTAAATGCGCTAACCTCACAAATGTGTTACTAAAAATGATTACAAATGACACATTTTAGATACAAACATTGCATACATAAAGAAACATTGCAAAAGTTAATAAAAGAAATGAGGATGACAAATTATTTTAAAACAACAACAACAAAAACAATAATATTAATAATACTAATAATAATAATACTAATAATAAATGATTTATTGTTTAGGCTGCATGGTGGCGCAGTGGGTAGCACGTTCGCCTCACAGCAAGAAGGTCGCTGGTTCGAGCCTCGGCCGGGTCAGTTGGCATTTCTGTGTGAGTTTGGATGTCCTCCGCGTGTTCGAGTGGGTTTCCTATGGGTGCTCCGGTTTCCCCCACAGTCCAAAAAGACACATGCTATAGGTGAATTGGGTAGGCTAAACTGTCCGTATGTGTGTGAATGAGTGTGTAAGGATGTTTCACAGTGATGGATTGAAGCTGGAAGGGCATCCGCAGCGTAAAACGTGCTGGATAAGTTGGCGGTTCATTCCGCTGTGGTGACCCCAGATTAATAAAGGGACTAAGCCGAAAAGAAAATGAATCAAGGAATGGATGTATTGTTTAATATATTGTTGTAATTTTTTCAATAATCCTAATTGTATGTTTTATGTAATGTCATTGAATGTTTATTCAATAATGATTACAACAATAGCAAGCAAAAAGAAAGAATTGAGTACTGAAAAAATATATACTTGAAATCGACTGTAATCTTTTACAGCTAAAATTGTAAAATACAATTTTGTAGTTTTCCTCAAACTATGATTTAAACATTAACATTTTATTTAATCTACATAAAAATAGAAATTATGGTCAAGAAAAGAATTACATTCACACAAAGCAAAAATATTGGGACACATTTTTTTTTTTACTCTGGTACAAAATAGATTTTTATTTTGGATTTATCTTTTTTTTACCCTTGCTACAAAGTATAGTTTGGACCAACCTAAAATATTTGTGCAATTGTTTACAGCTAAATTAATATTTTTTCCTAAAATTATAGTTTTGAAACTAATTTAATATTACTCAAAATACTTATTCTGCTGAAGGAAAAAATACATTCATTGAAGATAAAAGATAAAAAATTTGGTTATAGACAATGAATTAAACGAATTACTTTAATTCAACCTAAATATTTATTTTGGGGATAAAAAATTACTGTATTTATTTTGAATCTTTTATTTTAGTTAAAAAGCCCATGTTTTTCTATGAAATTAAACCAGATCTGTACTTTTGGCTAAACTAAAGAGTAATGTTAGACTATGCTATTGCTAGTTATTTTATTTTCAAGATCTGAGGGAAACTCTCTGCTGGAGCTTTCAGTATGGCTATAAATGTCGCACAAGATGGTAATCAAACTCACATTAGAAATACATAGAAACTGAACAACAGTACAGTTTTTCCATGTGGTCACATGACATGAAAGTGCTGGTTTAAAGTAAAATACTATTCTCAATAAAAACTAATGCTTTTATTTTTTTCTAGAAAGTTGTTTTTTCATTTTAAGCCAAATCAAATAAAACACGTTAAAACCAAACACCATAATTTATTTTTCACTTTATCAAGACATAGTAATTTTACATATTTCAGTGTATAACAAAACTAGATTATTCTATAAAAATAATTTTTAAATTACATTTACCTTCAGAATATTAACACATACATTTCAGTGCACTCTTTTTAAAGCTCTTTTTATTTTTATCTGTCCCTGTCCCCGATTACTAAAGGAACATGTATTTTATCTTCTGCTTTCTGTGTTGCATTTCCTGAAGTGATTTATACTTTACCATGTGGGGATATCAGTCTTCATATTTGCCGAAGAAGGAGTAACTACTCCATCATTTGGAAGCACATAAATCAAAGCATAAGTTACATAATTGCTGTTTTTTTTCCATCTTGTTACGTAATCATATGGCAATACTCTTCAGTGAATCATTGTGCATTGTTTCAAAAGCAAACACAGTTGATGGTGGAAATATAGTTTTGTTTTTGGAGACAGTGTGTGTGTGTGTGTGTGTGTGTGTGTGCGTGTGTGTGTGTGTGTGCATGTGCATGCGTGCGTGTGTGTGTGTGGGTGTGCACCTGACCATTCTTGACAGTGATACTGTCTGAGGTAATTCAGATATGAGAAACTGTGTTTTCACAGTCTTTTACCATCTCCAGACATGTCAGACTTCCTGTATAATTCACTCTTCTCTTGCTCTCGGTGCTGTTCTCAGTTTTCAGACATTGGCTTCTTGTTCCTGTGCATCTGCACTCTAACATGCCATATGAGAGACAAACTCGTTTTGTAAGCATGTGTCAGCAGATCATGCATAAAAAACTTTGCTGTCATCTTATGTTTTTTTTAGCACTCTGTGTTTACTAAGAAATAGCATTCTATTTGAAATCAGTGGAGCACATCTGCTTCTTATGTTGAGCCAAAATTATGCCAAAAAAGGCTAAATGATGCTATTGTTTATTTTGTTTACTGGTTAAACTAGAATAGATTATTGTTCATCATTTGTCACATACTCTACATTATTGTAGCACTTCTGTTTTCAGACTGCATGAAACGCTCGGATTGACTTTGAGTTTCTACAAAACTCTTCCCTCTGAAAATCCCAGAGTGTTCTGATTGCCAGGCAGAAATAACATAATGTGATTAGTCAAACAGACGCAAATAGCCCCTTATCATAATAACACATTTCAGCATAAAGCTGTGGTCACACTAGATTATTCTCTTCATAGACTTCCATTTATACGCACGCGAATGCTTCAGACTGGAAACGCAAGATCGTGTGACAAGTTTCGCAGTTTGCTGCATTGCAAAGTTCAAGCTTGGTGAACTCTGACCTGCAAAATCGCACCACTTGCTTGGGCTGTGAGACCAATCAAGGATCAAAACATGACCTCTCCGGACAGAAATTTTAATTATGGACCAATCGCTTACTAATCATCTTGTTTAATCTCTCCCCTTTTCGCAGCGCCATAAGACAGAATTTCAGAAGCTCAAACTCTAGTGTGACCGCAGCTAAAGCGTCTCCTAAATGAATAAATGTAAAATGAGTAAATGTAGTTTTACTTTTACCACCGAGACCGACTATGACAATCTGAATGATCAGCTATATCAATCAATTAGAACCAACCTGAATATGACCAGCAAAATATTTCACAGTTGTACCTTTTTAGCAACAAAAACACACTGTTGTCTTTTTTCTTTGCTTATGCCTTTGGGCAATTTCATAGAGTGACAGATGCTTGTAGAAGTCGTTTCTCGACATGGTCGGATGTGTTTTAGGAAAAGAAAAATGAAAACACAAAGCATCATTTGCCATTTTTCCATAAAAATGCCATTTGCCATTAAAATACAATTTTGTTTTCATTATAAATTGCAAGACTGTTGCTGGATAAAAACATTTTCTGTGGAATGGATTGTGAGCTAAAGGTTCAAGAAACTCTGGAGTTTTTTGTCTTTGAGACTTTAGAAGATTTGTGTGTGCTGAGCACCAGTTAAGACAACGTTAGCAGCTGCCAGTTTTAATCGTGGGGAAAACTGGATAATTTTGAGCTTTTGTCTGCTAATCTCATCTTCCGGGTTTAAAATCATTCACCAGAGCGGGATCAAATTCAGTTATTATTCATAACTGAGTTTTCTTATCCTATGAGAAGACACTGCTTCTTAATTATTCTTGAGAGCATGTGCTTTCCGAAGGCAATGCATACCTGCCAAGCTGTGAGACCCAATGACGGGGTAAGACCGCGCTCGTGCACAACATGCAGTATTTAGTCGTTCATTAAGGGTCATATGAGTTTGTTTCTTGATCTACGGGGTTTGTTGCATGTTTTTGGTTGAGCCAATGCAGCAAAGCTGTTGGTTTGCAGCAGGTGTTTTTGTTGTGAGAGCTGTTTGAGAATTGGAGAATGGCAGATTTGGTCTTTTATCATTTGAGTTTGTTACTATTCAGACACATTACCGTGCTGCTGTGTTTGCCTATTTGTAAAATTCTAATGGTTGAAATAGATAGGGCAAGATACCTGCTGCACAGCTTTGAACTGTGTCTACAATCATACCCGGGGATTCAGGAGGAGAGAAGTCCTCCTCATTTATAATGTTTACATGGTTATGTTTATATGAAATTGTGAATAACATATGTAGCAGGGCATTAAATCACTTACTATTTATTTCTTTGCATTTAAACTTTGAAAACTATAAAAATCACGTGTCTCCTCACAATTTGTGTCTTATTTTGTGAGCCAACTTATTTTGTGAGCAACAGTTGCAGCGCTCCATGCTCATCATGAAGCATTTTTAAAAGAAAATTTGAGATAGACTTTGACCCTTTAAGAAGTTTACCATATAATGAATCATTGGCTCGCATGTTGTTTTTCATTTTAATTAAGTTGAATGAATAAATGAATGAATAATGATAGGAAGGAATCAATGAATAAATTAATAGTTTGAAAAATAAAAATACTATGCTCTGCTTCTGTGAGTATAAACTCTACCTATCTTAATTTGGTTGGCCATCTGATTCTGACATTGTTGAACTCTGTTAAAAAGCTGAGGCAGTCCAGCACTAAAATGTCTTATTCTTCTAAAAAGCACTAAAAGTCCTTCCTCTCCTTGAGGATCACCTCACTCCAATGTGGGAATTGCACTGAATCTTTCAGACCTGTGTTGCGGACCATGGTGCTTTCTTCGTTGAACTACTACTACCTTACACTCCTCATTCAAGCTTCTCTTCTCCCTTTGGCAGAACTCCCATGTATTTGATCTCAGGTTTTCTAAAGGGAGTAAAGATGGCCTCCAGGCTCTGATCGGATATGCATGTCAGGGGGTTTATTTGGTGTATATATTAAAAAAAAGTTCTTAAGGCTGGTATCTTCTTTAAAAAAGCCAAAGGATGAAGCTAGCAACACTTACACATCAAGCATCCCTTGTGTTTGTGCATTTGGAGTTTTTTGTGATTGCTTTGGCCTTGCAAATTCTGCTTTCTCATTGGTCTCATAATTGCCTATTTGTGTAAATTTGAGAGCCATTAGATCCCCATTAACCTATCACACTAGATCATAAAATGTTCCCAGCTCAGAGTGCAATTTAATCATAAAGTTGAAGAACATCTGTGCATGCGTCTGCCCTGAGGAGGAGGTCTGCAGTAATGCTTCTTGGCTGGTTCAAGCTTTCTGTGTGCAGGTTTAATTATATTGGTGTGTGCAGCAAGGCCTGTGGGGCTATGATTGCATGACTCAAACCTGTTGACTTTGCCCACGTCTCTTTGGCTAATTACTTCACACGGCTTCTCCATTACCCTCATATTTACTGAAGGCAACATCAAAACACTGTTCTGTTTCAATACCTAGTGAGCTACCTGGAGAGGAAGCCTTTTGAGGCATTATTACAGCACTCCAGAGAAGATGATTGCACAATGCAATAATTACAAAGAAATGAATCCAAAGAAGATGTCAGAGCAAGAGAAATTGATTCTAAATGAATGTTTTGCGAATATATACACACACTCACCGGCCACTTTATTAGGTACATCTGTCCAACTGCTTGTTTATGCAAATTTCTCAGCAGCCCATCACATGGCAGCAACTCAGTGCATTTAGGCATGTAAACATGGTCAAGATGATCTGCTACAGTTCAAACCGAGCATCAGAATAGGGAAGAAAGGTGATTTAAGTGACTTTTAACGCGGCTGATCTACTGGGATTTTCAAGCACAACCATCTCTAGGGTTTACAGAGAATTGTCCGAAAAAGAGAAAATATCTAGTGAGTGGCAATTCTATGGGCGAAAATGCCTTATACTGTGGATGCTAGAAATCAGAGGAGAATAGCCAGACTGGTTTGAGTTTATAGAAAAGCAACAGTAACTCAAATAACCACTTGTTACACTTGAGGCATGCAGAAGAGCATCTCTTAACACACTACATGTCAAATTTTGAGGCAGATATGCTTCAGCAGTCGAAGACCAAACCGGGTGCCACTCCTGTCAGCTAAGAACAGGGAACTAAGGCTAAAGGCTCACCAAAATTGCTCAATAGAATATTGGAAAAATGTTGCATGGTCTGATGAGTCTCGATTTCTGCTGCAACATTCGGATGGTAGGGTCAGAATTTGGCCTCAACAACACGAAAGCATGGATCCATCCTGCCTGGTATCAAAGGTTCAGGCTGGTGATCGTGGTGTAATGGTGTAGAGATATTTTCTTGGCACACTTTGAGCCCTTTAGTACCAATTGAGCATTTTGTCAACCTGAGTATTTTTGCTGACCATGTCCATTTCTGTATTACCACATTGTACCTATCTTTTGTTGGTTACTTCCTGCAGGATAATGCACCATGTCATTAAGCGCGAATCATCTCAGACTGGTTTTTTGAACATCACAATGAGTTCACTATACTCAGTTGGCCTCCACAGTCACCAGATCTCAACCCAATAGAACACCTTTGGGATATGGTGGAACGGGAGATTTGCATCATGGATGTGCAGCCGACAAATCTGCAGCAACCGTGTTATGCTATCATGTCAATATGGACTAAAATCTCTGAGAAATATTTACAGTACCTTGTTGAATCTGTAACTTGAAGAATTAAGGCAGCTCTGAAGGCAAAAGAAAATCAGTTTTAATCATTAATAATATTAAATCATTGTTTCTTAAGTACCACATCATCATATTAAAATAATATCTGAAGGAACTTGAAACTTGTCAAGAATCAGCTTTGTCATCAGATAAATGAATTACATAAAAAATGGATTTTTGACTAAATAATCGCAACCTTGATGAGAAAAAAGTATATATTTTATATTTATATTAAATATTTTTTTATATGATATATTTTACCTAATATAAAAGCTGGTTTTATGATTTATTTCTTAGTGTTGTATTGTTAGCATACTAATGCCAAACTCATTGGCACATTAATTTCTCTAGTAAAATAATGCAGGATAAATGAATTAAAGCACTGATTATGAATGACTATAGTAACCATGAAGATCAAAACATGTGCAATTTGTTCCAATATTCACTAGTGATTTAGGGCAGTGTTATGATGTTAGCATAGCAACACGCTAAAAACAAACTACTGAAATCAGTAGCAAGCCTCTATGTCTACAAGTAAAGTGTAAAAATTAAGTACAGGTTGAAAAATTCCCAAAACTCACAATGTCATCTCTGTGTTGAAACAAATTATGCAGCTGAAAAGTACTGTATATCTAAAAGTGTAATGGCAGCCGAACAACATCACAATATTAATGTGAGTCGCTGTCAGTGGCCTAACAAACACACTCCAGGAACACCAGGAAGTTTCTTTCCTTCCTTGTCTGAATGGCTCACTGGGATGAGAGGGTCATTTATTTAAAAATCACAATCAGAGACTGGCCGTATCCCATATGTCTCCACGGCTGCCCTTAATATCTTGGCGACAGCACTGCGTTTTGTGGCACGACACCCTTCGTCCTCTTATCACCCCATTTCTTTCTACCAAGCTGTGCAGTGCAAAAGAGTTGGAGAATGTGTGACAGAGCAATTTAATGCCTCAATTGGTATTCTGAACGAGGGGAGTGGATGAAAAATGGCCCGCTGTTGTTGTCCCTGCAGATATAGAGCTGTATGCCAAGTATGAGGATAAGAGACAGAAATTGAAACTTATTGATTATTAAAATGTCAATAAGTTTTGGAGATTTTTAGAGATTCTTATTCAAATGGATTGATATTGCCCTCAAAAACTTGCCCAACAAATGCTACATTTGGCCACACATTTGTTAAGGGTTATACTTGTTTGTAATATCAATAATTATTTGAAAATTAAAGAACTTTTGATTAAGAATTTAGTTTAAGATGTTACAAACCTTGTTTTAACTAGTTAAAATACAATCCGATGCAAATATTGCCTAAGGTTTTGTTTTGACACGTACCTGCCATTATGTACGTAGTGAGTGAGTGATATTTCAGCCCAAATTTTGTCTTATATTTTTTAAAGAATATCACCCATCAAGAAAAGCATTTGAAAGCAATCAAAGTGCAAACATGTTGAAGATTAGCCAGTATGCTTTTGATTCTAAAAATGTTTTTCCAACCAAAGCAGTTTATTCATTTTAGTCAAACTCTTCTCTATTGACATCCATTAAAAATGGTCTCTTGTCTTCTTAACTGCGTAAGGCAAAACTGGAACGTCAACTTAAGCCATAGCTATTTTGAAAGTTTAGGTCATCTAGGTCAAGTGATAGGTTATTTGTGTAGGCAGCTTGCTGTGTGTTCAGTTGAATTTCAGAGTTATGCAGCATCTATCTGGCTAAAAAACCCAATTAAATCAAATTGCACAATGAAATTGTTATGTTATCAGTCAGAATGCATTCATTCTGTTCATTTAAAACACAATGTGCAGACATTTGGCAAAGGCTTTAGAATAGGATTTACATCATATTCAAGATACACATCTTTTTAGTGTGTGTATTTACTAAAATTGAACCTATGGTTGGTAAATAACTTTAGGGTGCACACACTATGCTAGCCAAACCATGCCCAGGCACATTTCCTAGTTAGTTTGACAAGTGTGAGTGCTCTAAATCGGCCCAAGCGCAGTTCAGTTGGACGGCTCTGGCCCAGTTGGAAGAGGTGTGCCAGAGCGCAGTTAGGTTGGGCTTTGCAAAGGCCGAAACTAAAGCAATACTTTTAAGGGGTCTGTTTTCTAATGGATTCATGGATCGTTCTTATTTTTCAATGAACATGAACTGTTGTAGTTTATTAAACATGCAAACTCCTCACTGCACATCCGCAGTACCTTCAATACTTGCAGCACAAGGACTTTTATGATCATTTATTAGCATCAAAAGTTGTGGATCTTTTCAGCAAAATATTTCACTATGTGTCACTGCATCCCAAACAACTAAAATGATATAACTAAAGCAATCAACACTATGCTGAGCAAGAGCGCTTCTCTTCCTGTTAAACTGAACAATCGCCTCATCGATGTTGCAAGCATGCTCGGTTTCGGAAGACAAAATTCAGTATGGTTGCAGGCCTTTGGGGGAGAGGGGAGGGGGACTGTCGCATTTCGGCACATTTCAAGGGAACCGGACCTAGTGTGAGTACATCTTTAGAAAAAGTCAACAGAATCGGCACACTGCCACTGTAGCTTTCATAAGACAATTTAATTGAGATCACCTTATGAAGATCTTGTAAGTCAAAGCGTTGTCCGATTAAAATATCTTTTGAGAGCTAAAGTGGAAGTGTGCCAAGTCTGTTTACTTTTTCTATTATGTTTAGCTTGATCGAACGCATGCCTCCTAGATTTTCTTAAAAGTGCACACACTGTTGTCTGTCTTGGTGTATAACTACAACATCAAAAATACATACTGGTTAGAGTACAGGTTAGCTCTTTTGGCTACAAGTTGCAAACTCACCTTACTCTAGACAACACATGCGACCTTGTCACATGTCTATTAATATTTTTTAAATGTATTGTCAACATCGTCAAAATTGTTGACTAATCATTGTAACACCAAAACACTGGAAGAATATACAGTAAAGTATACAGACAGCTATAGTCTGCAACCATATTTACAAGATTGAGGGAACTAAGTAATCTTGACTCTTGACCGCAAATCAAAATTGGGAGTGACAATTTACAGCCCTGACAGACATGTTCAGATTGAATCTTCTATTACCTTCTGTTCAACAATCTTTATACGTTTCATTGTATTTTCAAGTATATTTCGTGGTGATACATACATGTTTTTCCTTATAACATCTATATATGTTTCTTATTAAAAACTGTTTTAGTCTAGCCCTTTGTTGACAGAATAATAAGCTCTGATGGGTTGATCAGAGAGCAGGTACAGCTGGTCGAGAGCCAGAATTCCTGCAGCACTGAGTCACTGAGGGATGATAGCTATCTTTTGCTGTTGCTCTCTCTCTCTCTCTCTTTCTCTCTCTCTCTCTCTCTCTCTTGCTCAACCTGCTTCTATACAGCACAAACACAACCTGCTCCACCCCTCCTCTCCCTCCGCCCCTTTCTCTCATTCACGCACACACATACACACAGCTGTCAGGAACACACATGCGCAAGTGCCTTCACTGCATTTCCCCGGCAGCAGCTCTCAGTACAGCAGATCGAGAGCAACAACACTGGATCTCCGTTGCCCTTCTCGTGCTGAAAATTTAACGATGTGCTCCATTATTTAACCATCCGTGCGCTGCTCTCCCAGGCTGAGCGCCGCTGCTCGCTTCAGTGCCATTAGCGTTTCGCTGAGATAAAAATGGATATCTATTATGGGATTCACCTGCGGTTTACCTGCTCTTCCACAATCATCAGCTTAGAAAGTTGGAGATTTCTGATCGAGGATTGATAATCTGCTGTTTTGCATCTAGGTTGGAGTGATTTAACATAAATGTTTTGGGTTTATTTATTTGATATGTGTGTGTGTGTGTGTGTGTGTGTGGTATTGCTTTGATATTAACGCTTACTATTCTTTTCCCATCCAGACGAAAAGGAAGAAGGAGTCTTGGGAAGCCTTCCTCTTCTCAGCTTCAAGATTGGACCTGTCCAAACATCGGACAGCATCACCCGCAAGTTTGCCTTTAAGGTTAGTGCAATTTTTGGTCAACGCTGTTGGGTGGAAGAATTGAAGGAATGACAGGTAAACATGGTGTTTGGTGACAGCGTGGGTCATATGATCAGAGGAAACTTTAAACGGTGTCTGAATTAATTATGACTCACTGACCACGTCTGTGTTTTTAGTCAAAACCGCTGAATCTATATTTACTCTGATTGCGCACCCACATGTGCGGTGGACTTTGCATCTTCGAACGCGTTCTCGAGTGTGTTTGCTCACCATGTGCCAGAAGGACAAACATAATGTCAGATTATATTTCCATCAGGATTCAGCTGGCGCTCGGGTTTAAGTACATAGACCTTTAGAACATGCGTATATAACGAGAGTAAATAGGCCTGTGGTTGAACTCGGAGGATGTTGTTGTGGTGAGTTATTATAATTTTGAAAATGAGATTACGGTCAGCCTGTTTGCGAGGCTTTATTAGATTAGACAGGGTGCATGCTGGGTTGAGGTGTTTTGAGTTGTTTGTTGCTGTAACATACGACTGTAGGTGTGCTCGTGGAGAATGTCAGACCGTTATGTATTTGGTAAGAGTGTTTATGTCTCTTGCCTGTGGCTCCACGGGGCCCCTGAGGGCTGGGCTGGGGATGCTCAAGAATCTGATGTCGTGTCTCTGCAGGTTTTGCTATGTTTCTAGTAAAACTACTTTTTTTATTGCACCTGGGTTTTAAACTGACCAATAGGAAGTAGGCAAAGACGTTGATGACCGTTGACACTGCGTTTAAAAGATGGAATAAGATTAGATTTGTCTGAATTGAGTTAGCTTTGTGCATTTATTTGTTTATGCTACAAACATTATTTAGAATTAACTTACTTGAATATTTGGCTATATTTTTTTCTTTTTTATAATAATTAAATGATATAAAATTATGTATATTAATTAAAAAAATAATACTTTGTATTTTATATATGCTTTTTTATATTTAAAATATATTTTGGTAAGATTGTTTTATGATTACAAAATCTACATTTATTTATGTTTCTATCTGTCTATATTTAACAAATGTTTCGTTTATTTCTGAGATGGCAAACTTTAGTGATGAATACAAAGAGCATTCATTTGAAATTATTTTTTTTAACAATATAAAATCATTTTCAGTCACATTTTGGATTGATTTAACATCCTCACTGAATAGAAAATGCTTTTTATATAAACAATAAACAATATACTTTATTTTAAATACATTTACTTGAACATTGTTCATTTAAAATATCACAAACAACTGCTGTATTTCTATCATATGTTATATGTTTTTATAATATTATTTTTGTGTATTTAAGAGTTCTTTTACAGTCCTTTGTATGTAAGATCTAATAAATTGATTTCTTATATAGCTGTTTATACAGTAGGTGTTTTAAATTATTATTAGCATTATTATTATTATTATTTTTATCATTATTATTATTAATATTATTATTATTATTATTATTATTAGTTAAATCAACACATTTACATCAACACATTAACATCACAAATCTTCTTCTAATGTTCTTGCCCTGTGGAAACGGCAGGTTTTAGAGGCACTGCCCTTACAGTTTCACTAAAACTCATATTCAAAGAGCATTCATTTGAAATTATTTTCTATAACAAAATCAAACCCTTTTCAATCACATTTTTATTGATTTAATACATCCTTACTAAATAAAAATGCCTAAATAATGTATTCTTGTAAAATGTACTGACTTTAACTCTGTACTAAACATTTGAATCAACAATAAATATATATTTTTAATAAGCAATATACTATATATTAAATACATTTACTTGAACATTGTTAATTTTGACAAATTCTATATTTTCCTATGTAGATAAAATATGACAAACAACTGCTGTATTTATATTATATATTATAATGCAGGGTTCGACAATAAAGACTGCCCGATGGTCCGGGGCCAGCGTGTGAAATGCTCGGCACAGTAGACAGGATCATTACTGGCCCGATGGATTGTCACTAAATTTTAATTTGGCTACAATTGTTTGTCAATTATGTGCAAATACAGTCTTAGGATCCTTTCAAACCTAGACGTTTGTTTTGGAACTTGACTTATTTGCCAGGCTATGTCACAGTGTATGATGGTTGTGCGTTTTATGACGAATATGAAAGTGGAAGCTGAAATATTACAGAGTGATGTTTATCTGTTTGGAACATTTAGCAAAATTAAAATTTGATCATTTTATCATATTTTAATCTTATAATATTTTAAATTTGGCCTGTTGTTTTGTTCATTTCAGTACTGACACCTTGAAAGACATTGATCTGCTTCATGATCAGACTGCAGTCTTGCTTCATCTATTCATCTCTCTATATTTTAAGCCTTTAATGCATAATTCTAGCCAACATTTTTTTTTAATAGATTAATTGATTCAATAGATAGATTTTTATAAAACTTGACAACTGAAATGAGTCTATGTATGAGAAAGTCTAACCTCTCTGATTTATAGTTGGTGACATTGTATGTGGGTGTCAAAATTAAAGTGCACATTTGCGCTTATAAAATACATATATACATTTTTTATTTTTTTTTAAATTTTACATCACAACTGTATTTTTTAAAATTGTAAGTTGTTTTTTAAAAAAAGTCATGCTAAATAAAAAGTGTATGTATACAGTTATGTTTGGCTTTTGGCACATTATTTAAAATGTGTGGCTAAGACTAAGAAAATTTTGTCAGGGCAATTGTTATTGTTATTATTATTATTATTATTATTATTATTATTATTATTATTATTATTATTATTATTATTATTATTATTAGTAGTAGTAGTAGTAGTAGTAGTAGTAGTGTTTCCTAGTACTGGGTTGCAGCTGGAAAGGCATCCGCTGTGTAAAACAGAAGCTGGATAAGCTGGCGGTTCGTTCTGCTGTGGTGACCCCTGATGAATAAAGAGACTAAATCGAAGGAAAATGAATGAATGAATTATTATTAGTTCAACAAATCACAAATGTACTTCTAATGTTCATCCCCTGTGGAAACAGCAGATTTAAGAGACACCGCCATTACAGTTTCCCTAAACCTCATGTATGCCTATATATTCCACGTGTTTTTGAAAACCTATCCAGAGCTGTTCAGTGTCCTACAAAAACGAGACGATTTCATACTCCAGAGTTGTATTTGCAGAACAAAGCAAACTATCAGTCACAGGGATCCAGTGGCCTCTCGCATCTGCAGCCTGAGGCCAAAGGTGTGCAGTTTGTCTTCAACACACCGTATATGATTTAAAACACAATCCATAGGAGAGTTTCGGTGTGGCGCCACGTCAGCACTGTTTTTATAACAGTCATAATAAACATCATGACACCATCATGCATGTCACATTATATCTCTAAAAATATATCTGAGTGTATGTTTTGAACTTATAACCCAGCAAGGTGTTAATAATTAACCAGGGAATAATGAGATGTGTTCTGTGTGTGTGTGTAAGGTGTGTTTGGTCAACCATTCTTTATTTTCATCGACAGTGAACGGTTACATGGATCATGTTGCCTTCACAAGGCACAAGCTGAAAGGCGTCTGACGCAGTGCATCTTGCTCTGGGTCCTTTTATTCAGACTCTTCTCCTGGAAGTGTTGCCAATTCTTTCATGAAAACCTTTTCTAGTGTGTGAGGATCAGAAGTTTAGACGTTCTTGGGTTTCATGTTGAAAAGAGTAGTACTTTCTGGCTCTCCATTGCTTCAGGCCTTATATCTGTGTGAGTGGATACTTGGATAAATTTTGGAGGGAAAACAGTTCCCAGAAGTACAGTAATTCTGCTAAAATTGGACATTTGCGGATTTAAGATTTGAGTTAGGGCTTGCTTATGTCAAGACGAATAAGTAAATTAACTTTAATACCAATTGGCATTCTGTATATTATGCACAGTGCAGACTTGTTGGGTTAAATTCTTTAGCTGTCGAATGTTGGTGGATTCTAATTGGCTGGAATCTAATTTACCGGCTGAAATAGTTTAATAACAATAATAATAATTATAATAATACTTTTCTGTTGTTATTTATCTGTTGTATGTTAATGTTATAGATTTCACAATTAATATTAATACTTATTGGAACTTTCTAGTAATAGTTGTTGCGCTTAGTGTGAATGGGCATTTTAATCTGAGTAAATACACATAGCTGTGTAAAAATATTCAAACTGTCATTTAGTTTGTTCATTTGATACAGTTAAAAATATAATTTATGTTGGTGCCAATAGCCTAGTGGTACTGTGTGCTGACATAGCACCAAAGTGCTTGCAGTGCTTAAGGTCCTTTGTCGATCCTTCCCCTCTCTCTGCTCCTAATGCTTTCCTGTCTGAAATCTCTACTGTCCTATACCATAATAAAGATGAAAACCTAAAAAAAAAAAAAAAAAAAAAAAAAATATATATATATATATATATATATATATATATATATATATATATATATATATATATAAATGAAAAGTTCATGAATGAAATGAAAACTGATCTCTTCATAAATATAGAAATGAGTTTAATTCTATGTAACTCTATAGGATTTTCACTTTTAAAAATTTGACATTGCTAAAAAATATTGGCTAAAATGTTTTAAGAAACTGCCTTCAACATTACCTAAATGTTTGTTCTCCAACAAATATTCAAAATGGTTTTGTGATTAACAGGGGTAGACTTAACCAATAAGCGAGGTAAGCAGGCGCTTAGGGCCCTGGGGAAATAGGGAGCCCCGACCAATGCTAAGAAGCCTATAATATTCATATTTCTATCAAATGTTGTAAAATCTATCTATAATCATAAAAATTTTAGTGTTATTACTTCTTTTTTAAACCGGGGGCCCCCATAAATAATGTAATGTTCCTTCCATACTGCACGTGCAAATATTAAAATCTAATTAATCACAAATGGCTAATTAACTGTACATAGAGCTGCACGATACTGGCTAAAATGAGAATCATGATTTTTTTTGCTTAAAATAAAGATTACGATTCTACCAGCATATGCAGGTTCTGTTCACTAAAGTAGACGCGCGCACGTCTATCATTAAGTAGGGAGCGCGCCCGAACAGTCAGCAGCTCAATTCACATGTGATTTCCCAGCCGCAAATACAGCATTATATGAAGACAAAAAAGACATTTAGGTAATTTATACCTTATAAATACAGTATGTGACTCTTTTAACATCATTTGGAGGTGTCCATGTCGCTGAGCAACGTGTGTGAAACCATGAGAAGACTAGTGCAGCCGCCTTTGCCAATCGAATCGAATCAAATCGAGATCGCGATCTTTTTTCGATTGTGCAGCTCTAACTGTACATGTAGTTAGTTTGTAAACTTGTTTTTTATTCGTGAATTTATTGTATTTTACATTAAGAAGATACAGGTTCAACTTTATTTTTAACATGCAGTTTATAAAAATAACAAAAAATATATATATATATTTAATTTATATATATTTGTTGTATCTCTAAGTTTACTTTTTAAAGTGACAAACTAAATAAAAAAAGGACTAAAGGATTTGTCCAGAACAAATAATCCAATATGCAATTACACACCCTCAGAATACTATGTTCACTTTGGTTATTTTTCTGTCCCTCCCTTCCTCTTTCTCATTCCTACTGTATGTCCCAGTATAGAGCCGCTGCATTATTCATGAGCACTGGTTGTGTAACTGCAGTGTGGTTGGAACATTTTCAGCCTCAGATTCATGTTTTCTCTGAGGAATGAGCAGCAGAAACATGAAAGATCAGGAGGTGAGTTTGTGACTCACGCCATCGGGCTTACAGCTCAGAAATCCTTTCCGGAGGGAAAAGGCTAGGTGACCTGCATGTGGGCAGCACAGATATGGCCAGACAGCTTTCATATAGTTTGTAATCTGCTTGTTAAGTGGTGATGTATAGAGTATTGTTTCTGGATCCAAGCTTATGCTCATTTGACTTGAGATAACGCCATTTTATCTTAATCCTGGGAAACACCAAGTGACAATGAATTATATCGTGTCGGCTTCATCTGGCCAAGTCTGAAGCAAAAAGCTTCATGTGAACACACTGAACAGATAACAGTTCTCACGGCAAGCCGAGTTCGATTCCCACCTTGCGGTCCTACAGTATGCTGATCCAACATTACAAACTGTGAAGTTGAATGACTATATTACCTCCTATGCTAAAAAATCTTTCAGATGGGGAGCTAGTGGCTGGGATGCACAAGAAAAGAAACCAAAAAGCCACTCTGGCGACATCCTTTATTTACAATCTACAAACAGAGTTACCAAAGTTTGCTTGTAACCTTATCGTTTAGTGGCTGATCCATATAAATTTGCAGGATCTCATTTGTACAATTTGCTCATCCCCTAATGATGGTTGGGTTTAGGGGTGGGGTTTGGTACCATGGCTCCTTTTTTGAAAGGTTTTTGTACGATTTTCGTACAAATCAACTCTAGAATTAGCCACAAAACTGACAAAACGTAAAATAGTTATGTTTGCTCATGAGATCAGGCTGTTTAATCTGATAACACGTAACATTCACAAATATTTAAGAAATGTGATAAAGGGAAAGCTTCTTTGAGCTCCATCTTTTTTTTTTTTTTTGCAAGGTTTATTACTTCAGTTTCTTACTCTATTTCATCGGCTGATCCCATTTCTACATGCAGTCTCTGTCTGGTGTGAGCCTGACAAGAGGCAACCTGCCTGGTGTGTGTTTCCATCACTATACAGGGGCATTAGGACACACATATGCAGGGTGAGCACCCCCTGCTGGCTTCACTAACACCACCTCCAACAGCAAACTAGTTTTCCCTAGTGGACTCCCATCCAGGTACCAACTAGGCTCAGCCCTGTTTAGATTCAGTGAGCGACCAGTCCTGGGCTGCAGTGTGATATGGCTTTAATCTTATTCTTTTCACAGAATAAAGCCCTTCAGTCTTATATAATAGCCCTCCACTTCACATTGTGCTGCTGATAAGCCTGTCAGGCTTTATTCTGCAAGAACAACCACCTACATATACATTATCTCTTACTTGGCATCTGATAGAGGGTCAGACTTAACAAACAGGTTGATTCATGATAGACATGTTTCTCTATTGTACTTTGGACCACAAAAGGATGTTTTTTTTAGCCAGTCTGGCATCTTCACCTGTCTCTGCAGTGTCTGTGGTCAGTGCTGGGTTCACTTTGTTCTGGTTTCTCTGTCCTTGCGAGCAGTGCTGAGGTGTTTCTCTCATCCGATGTGTGGACTCTGTTTGTTTGCTGACTATGAAGTGCACATCAGAGCTTTCAGAACAGACAGGCACAGCGTGTGTTTGTAGAGTACATTCGTAGACGGAACACACACACACACACACACACACACACACACACACACACACACACACACACACACACACACACACACACACACACCCAAACAGACGCACACACAGCCCTGTATGACGCCTAGTCATTACAGGTTTCTGCAATCCTTCATTTTGCAGCTCTCCCCCATATTTTTGCTGTTATTTGAGCTCAAGCTGTTAACTGCTTTGTCAACATGTTGGAGATCATCAGCCTTCAAAGCCAACTTTGACCTTCCTGCAATTTTGTTTGTGCATTTTCAAGCTGCTTGCTAAACACTGTACAGATGGATGGCTTTTAAAAGCATATAATATTGTTGTAAATTAATGGAATGAAAAAGTAATATTTAACAATTAATATTTAATATATAACAAGCAATATTTATTCTAGTATTTCTTTGTGTGCTGATTTAAAAGTAAACATTTACAAATCAGTCATTCAAGTTTTTTTCATTATTATTATTATTATTATTATTATTATTATTATTATTATTATTATTATTATTATTATTATTATTTATTTTGTTATTTAATAAATTCAATACATTTTTGTGGAATATTTAAAAGGCCACATTAGTTATTTGAAATACATTTTAATATAAATATTCAGTAAAATAATTGAAATTGATAATTAATCAATTTACTTATTGAAATTTTTGTTGTGACCCCCACTGAGAAATTCATTCATTCATTCATTGTCTTTTCAGCTTAGCCCCTTTCCACTGAGAAATATAGTTTAGATTTTTTTAAATACTCAAAAACACAATTTAAAACATGTATTATATGTCAAATATTTAATTATTAATATAGATAATTTTTATTGTTTATATTCTCATAATTATAGCCCTGCATTACATATCATATTTCTGTTGACTGCTGACATTTTTGTATTTTGACAACGCAGTTTGGTATCACGCAGTTCTTTTCTGCAAACATGTTTATCTAAGATCATGCTCAAGCCTGGACTCCAGGATTGGCAAATGTAAGGATCAAAAAGTATAGAGTTATTTCAGTTCTGCGTGACTGACAGCATACAACAACTACCTGTGTCAAAGAGAGTCAGACAAACAAACGAAGACAGGGAAACCTGTCATTTCCATATGTGCTGAAGCCTGACTGTCTGCTTCCTCAACAGTCTCTCACTCCAGAAAACAAGCTGTTTCTGTGCTTTTACACTGAATTCACACCTGCTGTCTAGTGAAAAACCTCACGCTCAAATCCACCACTGACTGACCGCTGAACTCAATCTGATAAATATAAATCTCAAACTCTAGCTGATTTGTTTGAACCTGAGAATTGTTTGTAAAATAATACATAAGAAATATGTAATGTAAGGTGTTCATGTTTATAAAAATGACAATTTACAAATATAATGAATGTATTTTTTTTTAAGTCATAGATTTATTTGAGCACACTGCATTTTTAAAAGTTAGCTGTTTTTGTAAGAGCTATGCAAGTCAGCTGAGTCATTGCTATACTGAGCCAATTATTTAATAATTAATGTAATATGTATATAAATTAAATAACAGATGTAATTCAGTGTGCTGCATTTTTGAAATGTCGCTGTTGTTATTATTAAAATTAAAATGTTTAAACGTTAATGTTAAACATTTCATTTTTAAACTGTTTTTATGCAAAGGATAAAAACCAGTTTGGTCATAAACCTTCATTTAATTTAATGTAAAAATATTTTATAATACATATTACACAATACATATCAACTTGTTTTTCATATTTACTGTTTTAACAGTATTTTACTGTTTAAAAAATATTTAAATAATAGTTTATTTATTAGGTAACATTAAACAAACAAGGAAAATGAATGAGGCTCTAAACCATTTTATTTCATTTCATTGTCCTGTACACTGTAATGATTATCCGTTAATTAACACGTTTAGTATTGTATGGTTCACATTGTGTTTTCTGTTTGTGTATTGAATGTGAATTGCATTATGGGACCTTAATCTCTGCTCTGTCGACTTTTGATGTTGAAAATTCAACACTGCACATTAACTTATTGCAGTACCATCTGACATGATGGCTGCTAGCATACTAGTAGTTTAAGACAAGATATTGTTTAAGAAATAATATATAGAGAAATAAGTACTGGCAGTTTATTGGCAGGTTTTGTACCATAAATTACACAGAACCATAGATAATATATCACTTCAAACTATTAAAAATGTCAACTGAAGTCATGTTTTAACATAAAAAAACTTTTTGGGGAAACTTAAAGATCCCATAATGCAATTCAAAAGCATAAATAAGTGAAAAATATGGAAAACTGATTTATTTATTAATTTTCCTTTAGCTCAATCCCTTATTTATCAGGTGTCGCCACAGTGGAATGAACCAACTATCCTAGCATGTTTTATGCCTCATTCACACTAGCAGTGACTTTGTTAAAGGGTGGTGATCTGCTGCAAACGCAGGTCTGTGTAGGTCTACAGCACAGAGTACAACCGGTCTCTGCAGGAGCTGAGAGAGGATCACATGAGCTCTACTGGTGCTCCTATTTTCTGTCTTTCAAGAAAGTCGCTCTTCATTTACAGAAAGTTGAAGGATTTTCAACTTTGTTGCATTGCTTGACATACTCACCTGGTCGCCAACAGTCGCTGTCACTTGTATAGATAGAGATCGTCAGAAGTCGCTCACTGTCAGTTGAAATGAACAGTCAATTGTCACTTTGTCACTGTGATTCGCTCGTAGTGTGAATGAGGCTTTATGAAGTGGATGCCTTTCCAGCCACAACCCATCACTGGGAAACACCCAGACGCTCTCACATTCACACACACAGGCATACACTGTGGCCAAGTTCATCCAATTCACCTATGCCACATGTCTGAGCTTTGGGGGAACTGGAGCACCCGGAGGACATGCAAACTCCACACAGAAATGCCAACTGGTCCAGCCAGATCTCAAACCAGCAACCTCCTTGCTGTGAAGTGACAGTGGTAGCCACTTTGCCGCCCTATATGGAAAACTGCTTATTTACAAATATATTTGAAAGTGTAGGTCAGAAAGGGATTCACCAAAACAACAACAATAAAAAACAAAAACAAATTCCCTCTTCATATTGTGCTGTGAAAACCAAATAGGGAAATTTGTTTAGTGAATTTCACACTCAAAGGTCATAACCTGCACTTACTTACTTTCTTGCAGTTTGGATAACTTATCTAACTTTAATGACAATAAATGGACCCTTTTGGGCATTCGATCCTCAAGTATATAGTGTAAACACTGTCCTCCATCACCACTATGGCATGTACTGTCCGGGTCACGCCTGAAAATAAAATATTTTTAATAAGCACTCGATTAAGCAGAAGACGGCTCGGCCTTCTTTCATGAGCAATAAAAAGCAATAAAAAGAGTTCTATCAGATGATCTGCCAGTCTGCTGTGTTGCCATCACTTTCATCAGCAAATGCACAAAACAAGCGCCAATACAGTATGAGATCCGACACAGAGCATGATGCTAATAGATATTTTCCGGGTTTTCTCAAGCGTAGGCTTATTTCTTCAGGCGAGATACATAAAAGTGATCTTTTGTTGGAGTCTAACTGAGTTTGTGGTATTGCTGAAGATGATATTGAGCTCCTGAGAGAACTGTGTGTGATATTTGAGATGACAGACATTCACAGTTAGGTCAAAATGAAGAATTTGTTTATATATACAGTGGAAGTCAGAGTTATTAGTCCCCCTGTTTATTTCCACCCCTTAGTTTCAGATTTTTTTTTTTAACACATTTCTAAACATGATAGTTTTAATAACTCATTTCTAATAACTGATTTGTTTTATCTTTGTCATGATGACAGTAAATATTATTTGACTAGATATTTTTAAAGACACTTTTATACAGCTTAAAGTGACATTTAAAGGCTTAACTAGGTTAATTAGATTAACTAGGCAGGATAGAGTAATTAGGCACATTATATTTTAATAGGGTTTAATCATTCTGATTTCAACTGTATTCTTGCACTGTTCTTTTTAATAATATATTTATATAACATTTTATTTAATTTTATGACATTTAATTTTAATGTCATTTTTTATCATTAAATTTGTATTACTTTTTTAAACAATATTTTTATTGAAATGTAATAAAATTATGTCAATATAACATCACAATCATATTTACGTCTTTGTTTTCAATTTAGAGGAAAAACAGCAATAACAAAAAAACAAAACACATATAAAAAAAAATACAAAACTGAGAAAAGGTCAAAAATTAAATGAAAAAAAGTGGGATGGGGCACAGTTTTTTTTAGTTAGTAACAGATTATTCTAGATAAAACATTAGGAAGAAATTGTTGAAAATACAAATAATCTATAGAAGGCATGCATCAGGGGTGCCCAAACTCGGGCCGGTGTCGCTTTGCTTGGAGTATACTTACAGTGCTCAGCATTAGTACACATCATTTTGAAAAGGAAAATGAATAATCCATTTCTTATTGAATATAGGCAACGTATTTGGTTGCATTTAAACAAAACAGATTTATTAAACAGATATAATTATTGAAATAATATTTTAGTCACCAAAAATATTTAGAAATTAAAAGATAACACAATTAAATTCAAGTAAAATATTGCACGAATAAATTACAACCTACAAAATTTCAACAAAAAAATTCAATTATTTTTGCTTCTAATGATTTTTCCTCTTTTTAAATTTGTATTAAATTTTTTTTATAACATACACATTTGGGTGTACTAGTTATTTCGTTAGATAAGCTCCAGCTCCAGATTTGGCTTCAGTGCTGATTAATCTAATGTATATGCACAAATAAAATATTGTAAAGCTTCCTATTAAAATGTAAATTTTACAGATAGATTTGTGAGGGGTGTATATATATATATGCTGATTACTGTATGTCAATAAGTTTACGAGTGCGGCTGTGGCAATAATCATGGCAAAATCTCATAAGTAATTCCCAAAATAAACATTTCCGGTTTCATGGGCAGTCTTAGATATCATTTAAAAAACGAACATAGCCACCTCTTTCCAAAATTCCTGTACCTCAGGCAATCCTACATTCAGTGCAAAAGTGTAGCTTTTTCAGCTGAGCAATGAGCATTCAACTGATGCATCTGTCTGAGATACTTTGGTAAATTTTATTTAACCTGACTGGAATTAAATTACATTTAATGACAATTTTATTACATATTAGTTTGTATTTAATGTTTTTCTTTAATCTTAATATATTTAATAAAAAAAAAAATTGACACATTTTATTATTTCACTGTTATTGTAAACACTAAAAATCAGGTAACACTTTACAATAAGGTTCATTAGTTAATGCATTTACTAACATGAACTAATCATGAACAACACATGTACAGCATTTATTAATCATAATTGAACATTTACTAATGCATTATTAACATCCAAGTCCATGCTTGTTTACATTAGTTAATGCACCATGAGTTAACATGTACTAACTATGAACAACTGTATTTTCATTAACTTTAACTTTAACTAACATGAATATATACTGTAGTAAATGTATTGTTCATTGTTTGTTCATGTTAGTAAATGCATTAATTAACATTAACTAATGAACCTTATTGTAAAGTGTGACCAAAAATCAAAGTGATTTTATAAGACATCAGTGTCTTCTGAATATTTTCTCATATTTTACATTCTTATTATTTAATTAAAATGTATTTTATCATTTGAATATTTTATTTTTTATCATATTAACTTTTTAACTTTTAAATGTTTTATACAAAATATTATTACTTTTTCCATTTCTTTTTGTACTTTTTATTATTTTATGTGAGATGTTTCACTTCTCAGACCAGCGAAGACAGGCATTCACAAATAGGTCATAATTAAGGCTTGACTAAATATAGTCCTGCTCTGACATACTGTGAAAGAGAGGTCATTTCTTCTTCCAGAATTATGCGGAAGAAAAAGAGTCACCCGTGCTTGTTACTTTAATGTAGTAAAGTACTGCGTTAGTTAAGAGGTTGTTTGTAAGGACAGATCAGTCTGATGTGTAACACTATACTGTGAGTTCAGAATGTGTGTATATTCTGGCAGCTTCAGTGCATCTTTGAGAAAATGATCTACAAGCACTGCAGTATCACCGAAACCGGTTTATGCTGCAAAAAGCTCTATGTAATGTGATAGTTCACCAAAATATGATAATTATGTCAACATTTACTTTGTCTTGTGTCGTTCCAAACATGTTGTTTTTCTTTTGTGGAACATAGAGATGAGATTATTTTATTTTATGTTTAGCTTTAAAAAACATACTTTTATTAAAACGATATTTTTACGTCTTTATTTAAAATATTTAATTTCATTTCCGTTATTGTGTATTTCATAACATTTTAATCAATTTAGTTTAATTAAATTTAATATATTTTATCACATATTATTATTTAAAGACAGTTCACTCTGCTGTGGCGACCCCTTAACTAAGTGACTCAGCTGAAAATAAAATGAATGAATGAATGATTTATTATTTAAATTCACATTTATTAAATGATTTTTTTTTAAATAAACACATTGGTGCAATTGAATAAATGTTGACTCAATAAATGTTGAATAAATGAAATATGAGTGAACTGTCTCTTTAAGAGGATGGTGCATTAAAGTTTATCACACTGCTCTCCCAAAAACTCTGACTGAACAGTCTTTAACAGTAAGTCATTTAGTAGTCAAATATCTCTGAATAACAGCATCCCACGACTAAACTATTATATTATAACTGACTGCTCATGTAGAAAATGTCAGGGTTCTGCCACTCTGATCTTGTAAATTCTTGTTTTGGTGGCAGATCTCGGACACTACTCGTGTCTGGTCCTGTTTCTGTCTCTGTGTGCGCGCGCGCCGTCGTGGGTGTACGCAGAGGGTGCGCGCTCCTGCTTGACGCGGCCGCGCGCGCGCTCTGCGTCCCTCAGACGCGTGCGCTCTTGTACTCGTGTTTGTGTTTCCGTCTGTCAGCAGCATGGTGTTTCATTCCCAGCGTCTCAGTCTTGTTGGTTTCGGTTTTGGTCGGCGCTGGGATGAAGCATGCATGCTGCATATGTGAGCGCATGGTGAGTGTTTTCATTCATCGTGTGCTCGTGTCTTGCGTCTTTTGTCAAAGCACGTGGCTCGGTGTTTACATTGTGGTCACGTGCTTTTGTCGTGTGCTTCAGTGTTGTGTTATGTGAGCGCATGGCTTGTATTGTCTTTCTGTGTCATGCGCTCTCCCGTCTATTGTCTTGTCCCACCCACCTTGTTACCTTGTTTGTAATTATTATTTTCACCTGTCCGCCTGTCTGTTTATTGGTTTGTCTTTCCTATTTATTCTCCTAGTGTGCTCTGTTCTATGCTGGTCCGTTATTGATTGTTCCCTTCCCTGTTGCTGATTTCTTTTCTACAACAGCGGTTTAAAGTATTGTCTTGAAAAGTTCCAGATCTTGTCTAGTTGTGTGTGTAATATAATGTTGTTTTTTTCCCCACATGGGGAGATTTGAGTTTTGTTTTTGTTTTATTTTTCATTAAACTCTTCATTCCCTGCATTTGGGTCCTCGCCTCCTTCACCACCCCCATATCGTGACAGAACGGACCAGCCATAATGAGGACCCAGCGGAATGAAGATGGCTCCTTCGCTAGCCGTGTTTCCAAGTGGCTGCTTTTGCAGTCACTGCAGCAACGTGGCTCAAACTTGGAGGAGTTTGCGGAGAAATTCCGCATGGCAGCTGAGGGTCTGAATTTGAATGACTGGCTGCTTATGACCCACCTTAATTTTGCTCTGGACAAGCCCCTTCTTCCTCTGCAGATCCAGAGAATGGTGAGCTGGTCATACAAGCAGTTTATTGATCACATGGTTCAGCAGCAGGAGAAAGGGATCCTTCAGGAGGAGAGGATTCCTCGCACCACCACCAGCGCCGCCTCCCAGCCCATATCCAGCCCTCAAGGGCTGACCCGCACTCAGAAGCGGAGGTTAAAGAGGAAGACCTCTGCTGCAGTGTCGGCTCCAGTCCCAGAGCACCCTCCAGTGTCGGCTCCAGCCCCAGAGGGCCCTCCAGTGTCGGCTCCAGCCCCAGAGCGCCCTCCAGTGTCGGCTCCAGCCCCAGAGCGCCCTCCAGTGTCGGCTCCAGCCCCAGAGCGCCCTCCAGTGTCGGCTCCAGCCCCAGAGCGCCCTCCAGTGTCGGCTCCAGCCCCAGAGCGCCCTCCAGTGTCGGCTCCAGCCCCAGAGCGCCCTCCAGTGTCGGCTCCAGCCCCTGAGCGCAGCTCAGTGCCGGTCCCAGTCCGGCTCCTTGCCCTGCCGGCGCCACCCAGACGTCTAGCCCTGCCGGCGCCACCCAGACGTCTCGCCCTGCCGGCACCACCCAGACGTCTCGTCCTGCCCGCCCCAGCCCGGCTCCTTGCCCTGCCGGCATCAACCAGACGTCTAGCCCTGCCGGCACCAGCCCGGCTCCTTGCCCTGCCGGCGCCACCCAGACGTCTTGCCCTGCCGGTGCCACCCAGACGTCTTGCCCAGCTGGCCCCAGCCCGGCTCCTTGCCCTGCCGGCGCCACCCAGACGTCTCGCCCTGCCGGCGCCACCCAGACGTCTCGCCCTGCCGGCGCCACCCAGACGTCTCGCCCAGCCGGTCCCAGCTCGGCTCCCTGCCCTGCCGGCGCCACCCAGACGTCTTGCCCTGCCGGCGCCACCCAGACGTCTTGCCCTGCCGGCGCCACCCAGACGTCTTGCCCTGCCGGCGCCAGCTCGGCTCCCTGCCCTGCCGGTCCCAGCCCGGCGCCTTGCCCTGCCGGCTCCCCTCTGGTCTCCTGCCCTGCCGGCTCCCCTCTGGTCTCCTGCCCTGCCGGCTCCCCTCTGGTCTCCTGCCCTGCCGGCTCCCCTCTGGTCTCCTGCCCTGCCGGCTCCCCTCTGGTCTCCTGCCCTGCCGGCTCCCCTCTGGTCTCCTGCCCTGCCGGCTCCCCTCTGGTCTCCTGCCCTGCCGGCTCCCCTCTGGTCTCCTGCCCTGCCGGCTCCCCTCTGGTCTCCTGCCCTGCCGGCTCCCCTCTGGTCTCCAGCCCTGCCGGCTCCCCTCTGGTCTCCAGCCCTGCCGGCTCCCCTCTGGTCTCCAGCCCTGCCGGCTGCAGCCCAGCCGCTTCTAGCCCAGCCGGCTCCCCACCGACCTCCTGCCTTGTCTCCTCTGATAGATTGTCCCTGGATTGTTCCTCCTGCTCCACCTTGGTGTGCCCCTCTCCCACCCTGGACTGACCCTCCGGCTCCACCCTGGTTCCTTGCCGGGGCCCCTGACCTGCTGTCCCCACCCTGGACTGTCCCTCCTGATCCTCCCTGGTTTTGCCCTCCCATCCCTCCCTTGTTTGTCTTGTTGGGTCTGACTTGGCTCCCCTCCCTCCCCCCCTTCATGTCTTGCCTGTTCACCTCCCTGTCTTGTGTTTGTTGATGTTGCCTGTTTTGTTGTCTTGTGGTGTTTCTTGTCTGTCTTGTACCTTGTTGGATGTTCCCTTTAGGGACGCCAGGTGGCGTCCCTTTTGGGGGGGGGGGTAGTGTCAGGGTTCTGCCACTCTGATCTTGTAAATTCTTGTTTTGGTGGCAGATCTCGGACACTACTCGTGTCTGGTCCTGTTTCTGTCTCTGTGTGCGCGCGCGCCGTCGTGGGTGTACGCAGAGGGTGCGCGCTCCTGCTTGACGCGGCCGCGCGCGCGCTCTGCGTCCCTCAGACGCGTGCGCTCTTGTACTCGTGTTTGTGTTTCCGTCTGTCAGCAACATGGTGTTTCATTCCCAGCATCTCAGTCTTGTTGGTTTCGGTTTTGGTCGGCGCTGGGATGAAGCATGCATGCTGCATATGTGAGCGCATGGTGAGTTTTCATTCATCGTGTGCTCGTGTCTTGCGTCTTTTGTCAAAGCACGTGGCTCGGTGTTTACATTGTGGTCACGTGCTTTTGTCGTGTGCTTCAGTGTTGTGTTATGTGAGCGCATGGCTTGTATTGTCTTTCTGTGTCATGCGCTCTCCCGTCTATTGTCTTGTCCCACCCACCTTGTTACCTTGTTTGTAATTATTATTTTCACCTGTCCGCCTGTCTGTTTATTGGTTTGTCTTTCCTATTTATTCTCCTAGTGTGCTCTGTTCTGTGCTGGTCCGTTATTGATTGTTCCCTTCCCTGTTGCTGATTTCTTTTCTACAACAGCGGTTTAAAGTATTGTCTTGAAAAGTTCCAGATCTTGTCTAGTTGTGTGTGTAATATAATGTTGTTTTTTTCCCCACATGGGGAGATTTGAGTTTTGTTTTTGTTTTATTTTTCATTAAACTCTTCATTCCCTGCATTTGGGTCCTCGCCTCCTTCACCACCCCCATATCGTGACAGAAAACCTATGAGCTTAACATTACCTCTTCACATTATAATATTAACTCTGAGAATCATTCTATTAGTGACAGCTTGACAAATTAGCACCAAATAAATCATGTCACTTCAGTTTAACACACTTGACTTGGTCATGCTTCCTCACAAAACAGTGTCAAATACCTTTTACATTCTGCCTAACACCTCTGACTGCTGCACTTGATTTCTTTCCTTAAAGGCACAGTTCACACAAAAATACAAATTCTGTACCCATCTTTCATTTTTTCCATCTGTTCAGCACAATAGTAATATATCCAAAAGTCTGTGTTTAATACTGTGGTTTACTTTAGCTGAATTTATTTATTTATTAATTTATTTATTTATTTATTATAAAAATATATAAATTATTATTATTTGGAAAACTGGGAACCAATAACTATCATACCAGTTTGTTTTTCTTTTCTTTTATGTAAGTCAATGGCTACCTGATTCCAATTTTTTTTGTGTTTGAAAGGTTTGGAACAATTTAATTAAAGTAAATAGAGAGTACAGTAAATGACTGCGAGAAAACAAAGAGTACATTTCAATTTTAGGTGAACTATCCCTTTAAAGATGCATTTGAAGCTTGGTTAAACTATAATGAAGGTTTAAATACTGTGTTAAAGTTAAACACATCTATAAAAATGCCAGCTCAGAGCCTTTTAGTAATAACCCGCGTGCACAGGAACAATGGCTTCACTATAAAATCAAATGCAAACAGTAAGCACAGATTCTTGCCAAGCCCTGAAATGAATCAATAGCGCAGGAGGGTTTGACAGTTTCCTCAGGGAGAGGTTCAATCAAACTAAACAAGGCTCTCTTTTGGCAGGTACAAAGGTACAAGAAGGACTTGCGACAGATTTTGTGCCAGATTTCTGTAAACTTCCACAATGCAAGCGGCAAAACTTAAGGCAAACTTTAGTTTTTGTCCTCTATTTCGAGTGACACACATGATCCTATCAGTTTCAGAAGAATTTAAAGCATGCAAACAAAAAGCAGTGAGTAGACAGGAAATGAGTGATCTTATTAAGGATGTCCTGATTTTTTTTTCTTTTAGGGGTGGGGGGTAAAATATGAGTAATTTAACATTGAGTGTCTGCTGATACTGAGTTTCAATCTGATACTTTTTGTTAGTGCTCTATGACTGCATTATTACCATGATTTGTACAAGACATGTCACTCGTATGTTTTTGAATTGGGAAAAGTGTAACGAATAATCATTAATCCCTATATGGCGAATAAATCCCGCCCTCTAGTAGAGGAGGCAGTCACTAGATGTGAGTATCTTCAGATTTTGTGTGATTTGGATGTGTATAAATTAAACTACAGAGAGACAGAGAGAGTTGTTTAATTTCATTGGTGATTCCTGATATGAAATTCAATTGTAAACTTGGCAAGCAGTTTTTAAGAATTTGATGTTTTCCCATTTAGACAGAGTGCCTGATCATACTGCCAGAGAGGTGTTTCAAAGATGGCTGCCGAGTGAAATGATTTGCCTTAAAGGGACTTTGTCTGTACTCTAACAACTTTTTTAATTCGAAAAGTTTAAAATAGAATTTGAGCTCTTTAGTACTTTGATCTGATATATTATCTGGGTTGGTCCTGTAAGAAACAAAACTAAACTGACAAAACGTAAAATACTAAACATATGCTAAAACATATGCTGGATAAGTTGGCTGTTCATTTCATTGTGGCAACTCCTGATGAATAAAGGGATTAAGCCAAAGGAAAATGAATGAATGAATGATTTATTATTTTTTTTCTATGTATTTGGTTTCAAACTAACAAAAATGTCCATTAAATCACTTTGTTAGACTAAGTTACATTTTTAACATAAAACAATTTAAATCAAAGATTAAGACAATGTAATGCCAAAAATGAAAATGAAAATGAAAACTGAAAATACTCAAATTTGCTATAAGTTAAGAAAAATTACATATTGAAAAAAAAAACATAAAAAAAAACCTAAGAAAACATCTTCATCAATTTGACAACACAAATGCACACAAATTCCCACAATATAAATATTTTTGGGGACAACAAAAGTGACAAACCCGACTTATGTTTCATTTAACGTCAGTTAAATTCATCAGATTATTAGAGCTAAAATATTTAAACAACAAATAACCAAGAAGATAAAAGAATAAAAAAACTCACCTCTCATGTCTCAGACAACAGTTAAACAGAAAGCAGTTGGTTTTATATATTTTTATTTTTTAACTTTTTGGGGTCCCCTAACACATTTCCATTGCAGTCTGTGTTGTGAGTTTTTGGTGATTTTTGCAGTGCATCTGAGCTCCTTTGGCCATCTTTGAAAATGAAGCAGAACACTTGTTAATAAAAAAAATAAATGTTTATTTTGTCGATAATTTTGACTCATACAGTATATTTTTGGCTTTTCCTACCAACATAAGACTGTGGTCTAGGGTCACATATATGTACATTTGTACTGTAAATTATTGTATAGTAGCATAAACAAGCCCTGCTCAACAGGTTTTGTCTTGTCAATTAACTAACTGTCCTATGAAACAGTTAACTATTAAATGGTATGAAACTGTAGTTGGCACGCCCTGCAATGACTAGTAGTGGAGTTTGTCATTGTTTAAAGGGCTAATTGAAAGGATTGGCACTGGGGAAAATGCTTAATTACAACATTATATTTTTATGGTCAGGTTATTATAGCTTCCAGTCAGTGTCATGTTTCATCATTTAAAAACACACCCTGTATGTTTCATCAAACGTTGGTGACTGTTTTAGTAATAAGAGGTTGTGTCATCAGCTTATTAGCAATAAATGCCTTTGAAATGACAAAAGGTCACCATGTATTTTAAATGTTGGTGCTGAAAATGTTGCTAAAGTAATTTTTGTATATATTTTGTTGTTATAATGTCTACTAGTAGTTTATCTGCCTTTGTTTTAGGTTATGTCATATGATATAATACAGTATACATGAATACAGTAATATAATTGATAAGAATTTGATTTTACAAGGATGTATTTTATTAATATTATTATTATTTATAATAATAATAATGCATTTTTACATTGTAATATATATATATATATATATATATATATATATATATATATATATATATATATATATATATAATTGATATTAAGTAGTTAACAATAAAATAAACTTTTGTTTAATAATTTCTTTGTAGCTGTTTACACTGAAACAAAACAGTCAACACTTGCTCACAGATTACACTATACTGTTCTCTATTGCCCCCGTGTGGTGAATTTGTTTTACTGCAGTGTTTTTTCAAACCGGTTATTCTGTCTAGCTGTATTCACGCAAAGGTTTTACATTTTCAGGCTTCATACTATTTTTTAATATAATAAATCACTGAGCAAAGTCACATTTATACTAACTGCTATTTTTCCCCAGAATATTAATACACACTATGATCACTCTTTTACTATAAACATGTCCATTAGTCATCCTTATATAGTGTTTTCTCCTCTGTTTCCAATATCTCTGAGGGCCCCTGAGTGACTTTTCTCCATTGTGTCGTTGAGCCACATTTAGTAGGTATTTCCGAGCACCTCTCTTTGCTCCTGCATCTGCATGACAAGATCAGATTCACCTGTCTGCGTTTCTAACATGAGCATGAATAATGGGGACAGAAGTAAATAAGTATCTTTAAATGCCTGCATACATTTGTCTAAATTGATAATCAATCATTAAATAAAGTAAATCCATAGGTCATTTTAGATCAGTTAATGATTTAATTATATTTGTACATTTAGTTATTATATTTCTGAATCTAATCTGCATGTCCTAGACAACATTTATTATATTAAATCTTGCACAGATGTTCCCCGGTATATTCATGGACTTTAAATAAAAAATAAGACATTGCATGACTGATTTATTTGATTGCACTTTCTTAAAAAAGACCTTAATTGGAGAGTTCACCAAAAACGTTGTCATTTACTCACACTTCACTCGTTCCAAAACTTATTTTACTTTTTACCTTTTTCTGTTGAACACAAAGAAGATAATTTGGAGAAAGCTGAAAACTGGTTCTAATTGACTTCCATCGTAGTTGTTTTGCTACTATGAAAGATTATGGATACTGATTTTCAGCTTTCTTCGTTCAACAGATTAAAGAATAAAGGTTTGGATCTGCCTAAAGGTACAAAAATAGTAAATACCCAGGTGAAAAAAAGTTCTTAAGTTGTACTTTTTTGGACGTAATTATCATATTTTAATTGTACTATACTATAAGTGAATATTACATGTGTTATTTTTAAACATATTAATTGTTATTTTATATATACTTAAGATTAACTTTAAGCTATTTGAAATATGTTGTGTTAAAATAGACATACTTTAAGTTCAATTAAAGTGTATTTTATTTAAAGTACATTTAAATGACACATTTGAAACACAGTTAAAGTATATTTTAAACACAGATGAAATATATTTTAAGTTCAGATTAAGTGTATTTTTAGCCCAGCTGCCGTGCATTTTAAAACCAATTAAAGTATAATATAAGCCCAGTTGAAGGATACTTTAAGTTCAGATGAAGTATAATTTAGGCACAGCTGAAGTGCGTTTTAAAACTGGTTAAAGTTTTGTTTAAGCTCAGTGGAGAAATTTTTTAAGCCTAGTAGAAAAATATTTTAAGCTTCACAGTAACTGTTATTACTATACTTACTATACATTTGCAGAGTATTACAAGACCTACTTTATTTTAACAATAATTAACAAAATCATTCAGAACAATGTATTTGATATAAAAGTATGCTGTAAAAGTACAATACAAACACAAATAACTGCACAGTTTTTGAATGCTTGAAAACTGTAATTTTCTACTTTTTCAATTGACAATGCACATTGTACAACAGTGTGAAGTAAAATATTTTAAAATACAGGCTTGAGCACATGCTCATTTGCAGCTTGCATTTGCATTTAAAATATGTTTCGTTATGTCTAAAAAAATAACATGCATATACTTAAAACACTCAAATTGGCACCATTTCACAATGCTCTTATACAAAGTACACATAAAACATACTTTAAGAAAGAATAAAATTAGTGTGTTCTCTGTAAATGCATTAATGTATGAATAGTTCATAATTGAGTTCTATCATATGTTTTAAAAGTGCAATTATGCATATTTTTTACCAATGCACTTGTAGTATACTTTATAATAAATACATTAATATGCAAACCAACACATTTAGAATGCCCTTTTAGTATGTTATTTGTGCCAATTGTACTTTAAACATACTATCTACATTTCATGTACATTTGTAATATATATTTAAGAGCACTTCTTTTTCACCTGGGTGAACTATCCCTTTAAGTTGTATCAAAACAAAATATGTTGTATAAGTTTATTCACCCCGAAATAAAATCCATTGTTTACTCACCCTCATGACATTCATCTTCAAAATGAAGATATTTGTTGTTAAAATAGTTATTTCAGTCTCTTGTTGAAGTCTGTTCACCCAAAATTGATGTTTGATGCTTCAAAATGTTCATAAAAACCAAACATATATGTTTTAAAGAAATATTTCATGGCAACAAAACTTGAACATAAAAAGAAGCTCAAACACACCAGAATTACATACCAGAACAAACCTTATTGGTTCTTTCAGAAGCCATGTGACAAAACATGCCATGTGACAGACACAATTGAATCTCATTGGATCTAATATGTAATAATTTGAATGCTGCAATGTTTACAAAGTATATGCCAATTAAAGTCTAAATTAAATCTGTTCATTATAAAAAGACATTGTGTCAAATCGGCAGATTTGGAATAAACCACTCGCTGTATATGGATCATTTTTTTGAGCTTCATAAGTGTCATTAGGGGAAACAGACTTTTCAATGGATGGACAAATGTATTTATTTTTTTTCCCTGAGAGTGAGTAAATGATGGCAAAAAGTAATTAATAACCTACTATTATGACAAAAATAATTCAGGCTGTTTTACCTGTGCAATGTTTTGCATGAGCTCTGCTGGGTGCTTTGCATGCTCTGTTGTTCGTGTGGTATCAGGTTTACAGCTACACACACTTGCACAATGAGAATGACTGGAGGACAGTGCATAATTTTCTCTTTCTCTCTTTCTTTCTGTTGCAGGTGTGGTGCGAAACAGAGGAAGAGGAGGAGGAGGAAGAGGAAAGTGAGGATTTAAAGGGCAGTATTGCGTTCTGTTTGCAGGTTGAGCACGCAGGAACTCGTACTTATTACTTCAGTGCAGACAGCCAGAAAGAGCAGGAGGAGTGGATCCAAGCCATGAGTGAGGCTGCAAGGGTCCACATCCCAACTACACCCAGGTACACACGCATGCACACATACAGTACACACATTTATGATAAAACTCATTTTGCCACAATATCAACTGGGATGATCAAGTCATTTTCTATGTAGTGCAAATGCATAAATTATAATTAAAAATAATTATATATACTTTTATAATTAAATTAAAAAAGTTATTTTATTGTTTTATTGGTAGTCCAACAATATTCAAGTACAGAAATTGAACAATCAAAATAACATCGCCATCAGTATGTACAAATAATTGGTATAAATTTGAAAAGTAAGTAAAAATAATCAAAAATGTATTATTTAGTATTATGTTTATGATGTATTATGCAATGTGACTATTGCAGATACAAACATAGCAATATTGATGCTCAAATTATATATTATATAGTACATACTATATACATACTTACACACACAGAACCTGGTTTTTGCATGTATAAAAGGCTTGACATGAAAAAAATGGAATAATTGGGCTCAAATGGATTCTGTCATCATTTACTCAGCCTCCACTTGTTTCAAACCTGTTTGTGTTTCTTTATTTTGTTACACTCTAAAGAAGAATAGAGCAATTGACAGCTATAGTATTTTTGCAAATCCTATTGTGCATGTCAGTGTCATGTTTACAACACTGTTCAATAGATTACATAAGAATGAGTAAATGAGTAGAGATGTGCTGTATCTTAAATCTCCCCCTTTACCATCATTCATTATTCCTTACATTAGTTTACTTGAACGAGTGAATGAAATGAGGAAGTGAAGTCGACCACTCAGTGTACTGGAAGTGATGCCCGTTTTTGAGATTTGCTGGATGATAAATCTCTCAAATTAGATTTTCAACTTCTTGCTCAGACCCTGTTATAGTTATTTAATACTTAGCGAGCTATCTATAAATAATTAAACTAAGACTTTTCATTTCTGTCATGTATACAGTACAAACGTTACTTTATTAACCTAATTTAATTTAATTTTATTTTATTTTATTATTATTTTTAAAAAAAATTTTAACCACACACCGATAGGATTGTGCTTTAGATGCCATCTTGAGGTCAGATGCGGAAATTCATTCAGCGCATAAATTCTAACAGTGCAGTATGGGGCTTTTCAAGCTGTTCAGTGTACATGGGTTGTAGACTTGTTATTACTTTACATTGTAGGATTAATTGAGTGCAATTTATAATGTCCACTATAGTGGTTTTTGACACCACTATAAAGCTGTTCCCTGAAAAAGGGAACTGTTTGAGGGTATAGGGGTGATTTTGGATGCAGCCATAAGTAGATTTTCATTTTTGGGTAAACTACCCCTTTAATGATATTGGACAAGTCATTATTGACCATTGCTTATGTGACCAGTTTACAACAAACACAAATACCCAAAAGTGCATCTAATCACCTAATAAAATCCCTATGAATAATAGTAATTAGTAATTATAATAATCATTATCCTCATTACTATTGTTGTTTTGTATGTAACATTTATTATTATGAAATAGCTCACAATTCAGCAGTATTACAGTAATAATTCTTGAATTTATAAACTAAGAAATAAATGCAAACTTTTTCTCTGCAAGTTCTGTGATTTTGAGTTGTTTATAGTGTGCATACATCTTTGTGTTGTAAGTTTATTGTAGTAGTAGCAGTAGCAATAAAAAAAACAATAGCTGTTTTTATAGAATTTAATTGTTATTCATAGTAATGCATTCATAATTAAGTAATTAGTTACTTTGATTTGATGTGTCTTGTTTGTTTTGTTTTTGTGTTTGATGACATTATGAACATACATTTTCAGAATTGGTTACAAAAGTAAAATACATCTACAAATATAAATCAAATTGTAGCAAAATGTTAGCTTTTTACCCATAGAGAACATTCTTTCAGACAGAAAAACATGTTTGGACGGCATCTCAAAAGCATGATTCTTCTAGTGAAAGCAGAGCTAAATGAAAGTGCACACAAAGTAACACCTGAACAAATATCAAAGATGGAATTCAATAATGCATCTTTAAAACTGCTCCTTTGAATTCAACAGTTATGGCTACCCTTCATCAAGCAGATCAAAGACACCACTCTGTTTTATGGCAGTGTCTCACAAATGTTTTGTCTTTCTCTCTCCTGCTGTCCTGCAGAAGTAAATCGAACCCCATCCCTGCAGCAGACCAAAACGACATGGTAGCCAAACGCCTCGAGCCCAAATCACACGCAGAGAACAACGGCCAGTGTCCAGACCTCCACGAGCCAGTCAAACACGAACTCAACGGTTTAGAGACCAGAGACACCACACCCAGCACCCCAGTGACACCGGTTACCCCAAATACAGACAGCAGGATGGGAGAGAAAGGAGGCCTGGGGCCCCATCATCCTAATGGCTGGGGAAACTACGGTCCTCCCAATGGTTCCAGATACCAGTCCCAAGAGAACGTGCGGGATATGCGGGAGCCAATGGATGAGAATGTGGTAATGCGCAGGGGTTTTGTGCCCAGGACGGCACCAGAAAGACTTGCCCAGAGAAAGAGCTCCATGACACAGCTGCAGCAGTGGGTCAACCAGCGGCGGGCATTGGTGGCTCAGGATGACGGACGCAGGTGAGCTCTAGAGATTCATCATGAATGTTATTCTTCTCCTCTTACCAGGACTGTTAATTATTATACTATGGGGCTGCCCGATTCTGATTGGCTGATGAACAGGCTTTGGTGTGCTTTTATTTTTTACTTTACACACACAGCTGAATTAGACCAAGCACTGTAAAAATAAAAAGTTGATTCAACTTAAAAATTGTAATACACACACACATGCTTCCTCACAGCCTTTTTGAATTGACTCTAGTTTTATCCCAAGTACTGCACTTGACTTGATTTAAGTTGAGTCAACTGAAAAAGCTCTGCAGCAAGTTGCCTTACAATTTTAAGTGACCACATTACAGTTAATATAACCATGCTTAATGCTTTCAGTTATTTCCAAAGTCAAAAATAGAATCTAAACAAAACTTAATTTTTTGAAAACTCTGAAAATGTCACAAGGTGTGGTAATAGTAGTATAAAGTGAATAATTGATTCTGGTACCACCTCCAGTGTGCAGTATTTTATTGTACTGTAATTAAGCAGACTGTCTTCAGATATTCCTTACTTATATTACTGAAGTTCTATAACACTTTTACCTAAAACATTTAATTGGCTTGCCATTTACTCATTCACAAGTGGTTCCACACATTTCTGAGTTTATTTTTTCTGTTAAACACAAAGGCAGATATTTTAAAGAATGCTGGTAACTGGTAGTCATTGACATCTGCAGTATGAATTAATAGTCAGAAACACACACACACACACACACACACACACACACACACACACACACACACACACACACACACACACACACACACACACACACACACACACATTTGTTTTTTGTTATATAGTTTACTGTATTACTTTTTTTGCTGACTTATTTTTTTTGTTTAAAAAAGTCTTGCCAACCACACACAATTAACTATTAGTCTTATTAACTAAATCAACTTATAAACTATTAAGTGTTATAATATTAAATATTAAAATATTATTATTAGGAAAAGCTGGGCAAGTTTATTTATATAGCACATTTCATACACAGTGGTAATTCAAAGTGCTTTACATAAACAGGAATGAAAGAGACAGATATACGAATATAAAAACAAATAATAAAAGTGAATAAAAACGCATGAAATGAGTTAAAACAGGCTATAAAAGAATGAAAAAGAAAGAAAAAGTGTGATTTAAGCTCTTTTTTAGATTTCATCAATTATACTCCCACTCTTTCTCAGTCCATCCAGATACTACACAGTAAACCGCGGCATGCCAGCGGACTATTATGGTGTGTACGGCGGGGCTCCGTATGTGGACGAATATCCACTCTACCCACCTGGCGTCCGTCCTGAAAGCATCTGCTCCATGTCGGCTGCATACAACCGACCATCTCCTCGCTGGACTGTGGAAGAGAGAAGGCGATCACTGCGGGACGGGCCTCTATACGGTCAACCGCGAGACCCTCAGTGGATGATGGGACCTCAGGCTCCATCTTATTACCCTCAGCTGGACTCGGCACAGAACTCAATGAGACGCCTCTCCATCCAGCCACGCTCTCGCTCCGTCCCACGCTCTCCTTCATCCTCATCTGGAGGACCGTACTCTCCACACAGCTTCGCCTCTCCTGCACGATCCCCCAGCGCCAGGTTTGACCGAGGACCGGCCCGAATCAGAGACGAAGGTATATACGCTGATCCTTCTGTCTATGGACTCCGCAGATCGATGAGCTCACCTAAGGTAAAGCACCTACAGTATATATGACGATATATATATATGTCCATATATTTGACAACAATAACTGGAGAATAGGGCGACGCAGTGGCGCAGTAGGTAGTGCTGTCGCCTCACAGCCAGAAGGTTGCTGGTTTGAGGATCATCTGGGTCAGTTGGCGTTTCTGTGTGGAGATTGCATGTTCTCCCTGCATTCTTGTGGGTTTCCTCCGTGTGTTCCGGTTTCCCCCACAGTCCAAAGACATGCGGTATAGGTAAATTGGGTAAGCTAAATTGTCCGTAGTGTATGAGTGTGAATGAGTGTGTATGGATGTTTCCCAGAGATGGGTTCCTGCTGGAAGGGCATCCGCTGCATAAAACATGTGCTGGATAATTTGGCGGTTCTTTCTACTCTGGCAACCCCAGATTAATAAAGGGACTAAGCCAAAAAGAAAATGAATGAATGAACTGGAGAATATCAGTTGAATGATTATTTTGAAATTATTTCATTTTGTTTGACTTTTAACTTTGATTGTGCTGTCAAATTATTGGTACCAATTATTGGAGTTTTAAATTTTAAAATGCATTGAGTTTTTTATGTTTACACCTGGTATCTTCGATCAAACAACATGCAACATATAAAAGAACCCGTTTTGGTTTTAGGTAATTTTTAGTTGCATTATAGGCAAACTGAAATGCAAACTTTTCAATATGGAAGCATGGCTATTCACAATCGCTTTCTGATTGGTAGACTGCAAGCAAAACATGCACATGCCACATATCATGCATTTTAGGCTTGACAGAGATTGTTTTTCTAAAATACTGAAAAAAAAAAAAAAAACGCCAATATAGATGAGGATTTTTGGATTTTCATTGTAAAAATAAAAAGACATAGTAAACAGCCTTCTCTTCCATATCCAGAATTTAGTTTTTGGAACTTTCTGTGGCTGAGAACATGCCACTTGCACAAATAATGTAATAATACTGTTTTAAAGTAATTAAAGTCATTTTTAATTGTGTTCTTGATAGACATTTCTTAAAGTGTTATCAATTCTGAAAACAGCTGTTATTTTATTTTATTTTTTGATCCAGGCTAGAAAATTAAACATTATTGAAGGAATCTTGGATAATTTAAACTTTCTGAAGAACAGTATTTAATTTATCTAAGCATTACAACACTTATTATTTATATTGCACTGTATATACACTGTAAAAAATGCAATCCGTATGTCACTTAAAATATGTCATTTTTATGAAAAAAGGGATGCAACTTTTGGAATATTTAAATTCAGTGATGAAAATAAGTCATTATTTTTCTTAGAAAACATATTTCTAAAGGTGTGGTTGACTTAAAATTTTCAACAGATGTTGACAGCAACCAAATAAATCTATATATGCAAATAAAACAGATTTAATTAGTTTATAAATTAACTTATGTGTATTAAATAAAATGGCACAGCATAAAAGTATTGAACAAATGAAGAAAGGGAGGTAAAAAGGCAGTGAAAACCTAAACAGCAGCTGAAGTCTTTCAGAAGTTCTTTAGCAACCCTCTGCCCTTCCTCATTGTAAATTTATATTAGCTGCTTCCGTCCCACAACTAAGTCATTGAGATGATGAAGATGAAACCAGAATGGACATTTCAGCAAGAAAATGATCCAAAGAAACTCTCAAGTGCTTTCAGAGAAAAAAAAATCAAGCTCTAGAATGGCCCAGCCAATCACCTGACTCGAATCCAATAGAAAATACAAAATTAAGATCAGTTTTGATAGACCAAACACACAGAACTATCAAGATTTTTATGCTCTGTGTTGAAGTGTGTGAAAAAAATCACACCTGAGCAGTTCATGTGTATGTATTTATACAAAAAAAAAGTATGTATTTATATATACAAATAAGTGTGTAATTGTTCTTTCAGTATGATTTCCCTGGAGATCGTCGCTCATACAGCCAAGGAATGTACCAGTATAACTACCCAGCGTCCCCATCGCTCCACAGTAAAATGGTAAGAAATCCACACTTTTAACTATCCATGAATGTCATTAGCATGCTAAAAGTCAATTACAGTCTTGTCAGCTAAGAACTACCAAATCACATAATCATCGGACTGATAATCTGTATGTGCATCACAGTAGCTTGGCTTGCGAATGATGGAGTGTGTGTAATTGTCTCTTCTAATGAGTTTTATTGTGAAATCACTTCGCTTTGCTGTGATTAGCGATGGTGTGATTAGCATGTGTTTGTCTCCGTCTCCCCATGCGATGCTTGTGCTGTTTGCTGACACGCTGGGCTTTGCTGCTGCTTCATTACACACATCAGGAGGACATTTTAGACGCGCAGCTTCAGAGGAACCTGGAGTACCTTGATCAGCAGGTAGGAGGTTTGATGCAACAAATATTACAGAGACTCGATACTGATACAACATGCTAATTATGATATGCTTTGTTCCAAAACTAAGTGAGCGACCCGTGATTTCCCATGATTAAAATAAACTGCAGATATGTTTTTTTTTAGTGCTGGGCAAAGTTTAATAGCAATTAATTGCATCCAAAGTAAAAGTTTGTTTTGCCGTAATATATATGTGTGTATTATATAAGGCACATTCTACCTATACATTTTCACTTATAAAACGTGACAGGGCCTCACTTAAGCTTGTCTTTCTCCAAAAATCATACAAAAACAAGCATAAAATCATACAATTCAATGATAGAACTCATCCTTGATCCATGTCAGGTTCTTCTCCGTCAAATGATGTCACTACCGAGTTATAGTCGCAAAGGTGTATTGCACGAACTTTATGTTAAATTTAATGCAAAGGTGACAGGATTGACAGAAACAAGGGGACAGTTGTAAATGTATTTTGATGTAAATGTATTTTTGTATTACATATTTGTAGTGTTTATTTGTAGAATTTGTTTATAATTTTATGTTTTTATTCAATTAATATGAATGATAACTTAAACTTGCTATTGCTATTTCTGAAGTATTTTAGCATAACAAAACTATTAAAGCTGTAGGTTCAATTGGGCTGAGGACAAGGACAATGACTAAAGCTAAGCTAAAATTATTCATAGTATATGTCTGTGAATGAGTTTGTATGGATGTTTCCCAGTGATGGGTTGCAGCTGGAAGGGCATTCGCTGCATAAAACCTATGCTGGATAAGTTGGCGATTAAATCCGCTGTGGTGACCCCAGATTAATAAAGGGACTAAGCCGAAAATAAAATAAATGAATGAATGAATAAACATATTTTTTATATCTAAATATAATTAAACATTTTCATATAAATACACATCTAAATTGCATCAAAACAAACTCTTATTGTGGATGCGATCAATTGCAATTAAAGTTTGCCCAGCACTAGTTTTTTTGTGATTTGCTACCCATTTAGAATATATTAAACAAGTAAATTTTCACAACATTTGTAAAATCTTTAGTTATATAGGAATTTGTGTTAGCACCATTGTCAAATCATGCATATTTGTATATATATATATATACAGTTGAAGTCAGAATTATTAGCCCCCCTTTGATTTTTTTTTTCTTTTTAAATATTTCCCAAATTTTGTTGAACAGAGCAAATAAATTTTCACAGTATGTCTGATAATATTTTCTTCTTCTGGAGTAGGTCTTATTTGTTTATTTTCGGCTAGAATAAAAGCAGTTTTTAATTCTTTAAAAACTATTTTAGGGACAAAATTATTAGCCCTTTTAAGCTATATTTTTTTCGATAGTCTACAGAACAAACCATCGTTATACAATAACTTGCCTAATTACCCTAACCTGTCTAGCTAACCTAATAGCCTAGTTAAGCCTTTAAATGTCAATTTAAGCTGTATAGAAGTGTCTTGAAAAAACATTTAGTAAAATATTATTTACTGTCATCATGGCAAAGATAAAATAAATCAGTTATTACAAATTAGTTATTAAAACTATTATGTTTGGAAATGTGTTAAACAAATCTGCTCTCTGTTAACCAGAAATTGTGAAAAAATAAACAGGGGGCTAATATTTCAGGGGGGCTAATAATTCTGATTTCAACTGCATATGTGAATGCATTGCAGATGGAATCGTGGCATTTTTACACCTAATAGCATGAGTGTGTGTAAAAGAGCTGACATTCACAGCCGGAGGATTTTCAAGGACTAATAACTCGGCACTAAAGTGTGTGTGCTGATTTTAAAGTCCATGTAATCAGTACTTGACAATCTTCCAGCTGTGAGTTTGTGCAATCAGTATAATCCGGAACAGGTGTGTGTGAGCGGTGCATGACTGGAGCTTTATAGTCCATATACCGATAGATTTGTAGTTTTTTAGCGAATTACACAGGCTGGATCGCTTGTGACTGTGACAATTTCTAAGTAAAATAATATTTGCTGGCAACCTACATATAAGCCTACTGAGTTTTTTTTTTTTTTACAAATAGTGAAATACCGACTTCAATATAATTTTTAAAAATATAATTATAATATTTTTTTTTAGTATAATAGTGCTTTGTTACAGTTGTCTATGCAGACAAAATTCCTAACAAAATCCACACTGCTTAAAATACCTATTTAATAATCATAGTTCAATAATATTTAGTGAAAGCGTGTATACATTTGTTGGTAATTGAATTCATTCATTTCATATTGCTGTTTGTTATACTGTCATCTCTGTTATATTGACCTTTTTCTTTGTGTACGAGAGGGTGCAGCCCTTTGAAACTTTTTGGCTTGAGACTTCCGGTCTTATTTACTTAAATTTATTTTTAGATGTTTAAAAAACGGCTTGTTCTGATGCTTGATGTTTATATTTTTTTTATTATATTATTGCACTATGTCTGTATAGTCATGAACACACTTGTTTATAGAGCAAGTAGTTTGACTGTTTTCTACAGTGTATTATTCCTAGTCATTTCTCTCAAAAAACAAGTGCAAATCTGCATTGAAGAATAAGGTCAATATAGTAGAGTATATATAGTCTTCAGTACTTTAGCAGTTGTATATGGAAACAAAAGATGGCTCACTGAGTTTTTGAACAGAGCTTTTTATTGTTAAACTCACTTAAGTGATTTTGCAGAACAGATTGACTTTTGGATGTCTGCTTCAAGCAACATAAACAACCATGTCATATCTGTAATCCTGGTCCTCTTCAACACCTCCCGTTCTCACTGTGTTCTCCTCTGTGTGTCAGTTCTCACACTGATCTGAAAGTGCTTTCTAATTTGATAACAGTTGCTTGTTAAGTTTAAATCAGCGGCTGCTAAATACAGCCTGTTTGTACTTGTCACATGGGGAAGGTGTGATTTGCTGCAAGAAGTCAAGAGTTCAAGTGAACAAATCTGTTTACCCTAGCAGTGGCTTTTGTATTCAGTGTTGGTTTTGGAAAATCATGATGGAAACATTATGGTTTAAAGGGATAGTTCACCCAAAAATGAAAATTGTGTCATTTACTCATCCACCACCGCTGAGTTTCTTCTGCTTCTTTGAATATTTTGAAGAATCAGAAACTGATTTCCAGAGTATTTTCCCCCGTCCTATGATGTTAATATCTACTGGTTTAGTATTCTTCAAATAATCGTCTTTTGAACAAGGGAAGTGTGAGTAAATGATGGGCACATTTTCATTTTTAGGTGAACTATCTCTGTAAATTTTTTTGCGTATGCTTTGAATATTATTGTTTTTTTTTAACAGCAGTTTTGGGAAAGTTGTCACATTTTTTGTTGCAATTTCAATGTTGCAATTTATAAATAAATAAGTAAATATATATATATATATATATATATATATATATATATATCTTTAATATTTAGACCTTATTTGCTACAATTGTGTTTCAATATTAATAATAATAATAATAATACTAATAATAATAATTCTTATTATTATTACTATTATTATTATTATTAATTTACTTACCTTTTTGGCTTTTAAAATGGATGCTGTTCTTTTAAATTCTTTTTATTTGTCAATGCATACTGAAAAAGAATCACAATTTCCACAAAAATATTAAGTAGCTCAAGTGTTTTTAACTGATGATACTTCTGATGAAATATTTCATTAAAAGTTAGAAAATTTGAGATGCCTCGAGACGAAGAACCATATAAGTCCATATTTTCAAATATTGAGTAATACATTTTTTTCATTTAGATTGTGAACATAATATTTATTCATTCATTTTTTTCGGCTTTGTTCCTTTATTACACTCTGAGGTTGCCACAGCAGAATGAACCGGCAACTTTTCCGCCAGTGTTTGTTTTATGCAGTGGATGCCCTTCCAATTGCAACCCATCACTGGGAAACATCCATACACACTCATTCACACACATACACTATAGTGCATATCTTTGAACTGGGAGAAACCGGAGCACCCGGAGGAAACCCATGTGAACATGGGGAGAACATGCAAACTCCACACAGAAACATCAACTGACCCAGCTGAGGCTTGATTCAGCAACCTTCTTGCTGTGAGGCGATGGTGCTACCCACTGCGCCACCGTGCAGCCCTGAACATTATATTATATATTTTTATTTTAATTGAAGATGGACAACAAACGCTTCTTGATGCTAAGGAGATAAAAAAGTCATGAAAAAAAATCAAAAGTTCCTGTGATTTATATTTCTCAAATGTGGAAGAACAGTATATGTCCAGTTAGTGTGGAATAATATAACTCCAATTCATCATATCACTTTAAACCACTAAAGACCTGATTCCTTTATCCTACTTATAATACAGTAACAGAAACTTGAGGTTAATTTTAAGCATTTCTTTCAAGTTTATTGTTATTATTATTATTATCATTAATAATATTTAAAAACAAAATACACTATGAACAATGTACAATACATAGACCTTCTTACAGTACATGCAATAACAATCAATTATTAACAATAAAAAAATACAACAATAAATACATACAATGCAGACATACATCTTCTTCTTTTTATTTGGCCTTAGTCCCATTACCCATATGATTGCGGGGTCGGCTCTTTTTTAACAAGTCTTCTATTTTTAGACTTGTCCATATGATAACCACTTTTTTATACCGTCCGGCCAGCCTGTCGTATGGGCCTGTCACACTCATACACTACGGATAACTTATCCTACCAATTTCACCTGTAGCATGTCTTTGGACTGTGGGGGAAACCGGAGTACTCGGAGGAAACCCACATGAACGTAGGGAGAATATGCAAACTCCTCACAGAAATGCCAACTGAGCCAAGGTTCGAACCAGCGACCCTCTTGCTGTGAGGTGACAGCACTACCTACTGCGCCACTGCATCGCCGACAATGCAGACATACATCATAGCTAAATATTTTCATTTTCAATATTTAGAAAAGCTGGCGCAAGGCTCTTATGTATATACTACTTCAAACTGTTCTCGCGTTCCGCCATCTCACAATATAAACAAATATATAAAAAAATAAAACTCTGCTTACCGTAGTTTATACAAGAGTGGCGGGAATATGCATTGATACAGCTTTATTTTATTTGGTATGTGGTTTACTTTGATAGGTTAGCTGTTTTTGTGCTGATGAGTGCTCCTCAGCACGTTCAGAAAGAGAGAGAGAGATCACATACTGTATGTGGTTCTTTCTCTTCCAGTGGATTTTTCCCAGGTTTTTGTTCTCCTCTTTGATTTAAACATGGTTTCCCAGCATCCCTCAAAGCCTTCCTTACTCTGTCCTTCCATTTGTTTATGTCGGCTCTCCTTTTTTTGCAGAGGATTTGCCTTTAATTTCTGAAGCACGCATGATAGCAAACGGCATCTCCTTTCTTCTTGGTGGACAAAATTTTTTTTCTCCATGTGACGCTATTTAAAGGTTAGAAATGCAGAAAATATCCCCAAACTGTTTCTATATATTTCACACATACAAGTAATGTCACATGGTTATCTCATTTTTATTTTTATTTTTTGGACTTTAACGGTTGTTCGTCACTCACACTCAATTATTAAATATTTATTTAATTAACCTATGTTTTAAAAGTTATTTATGTATTTACTTTTATATTTATTAAATCTTATACTTATATATTACTTGTCTTTTCTTCTGTCTATGACATTTTGGAATATACACTATGTATATAGAGAAACAATGACTTTAAAAAACCTTGACAATTAATCACTGGAGAAGAAAAAAATGTGACAATTAACCTTGAAGTCTCTGCTATCTCCTCTAGCTCCTGTGGATGTATAAGCTAGGTTTGATTAGAGCTGGCCGTACTGAGTGTCAGTCATAAAGCCAGGTGAATGACGGTGTGTTCTGCTCTAGATGACAGATGGCGATCACCTAATCAGCATGGTAACCCGAATGGTTGAGCGTTCCTCTCCTCGACCAAAACTTTTCTCACAAGTAAGAGAGTGGCGAGTCCTTTAGAGAGGCAGGCTGCTATTCCTGCACCGCTGGTCCTCAGTGCAGCCTTAGTTTCAGCAGTGCAAACTCAGCCGAGGCTGTCCTGAGCCCCGACGGAGCCTGCCTCTCTCTGCGCTTCCTGCTCCATGTGGCATGTTGGATGTTTTGATAGTGCTTTAGCTTTAAGTGATAGTTTTAAAGTCCCCCTGAAATCAACATACATTTTTGGGGTGTTAGTATTAATATCTTAGTCTTAATCTATAAGCTAATACCTTCCAAAAAATGCATTTGGAAGAGACTAGCATTCAAAATGTAATGTTTCTGATTTCCACCAAATCTGTTTATAATGTCTCAACACACTTCTGCTTCTCGTACGATCTTCTGACCAATCAGATGCTTTCTATTCGGATCGTCCCGTCACATACAATTTAAGACTGAAATGTGTCACTTATTCACATGTAATTGAGTGTTGATACCAAGGGTTTACCTAAACACTTGCAAATATAAGACAAAAAAAAAATTGGTAGAAGATACAGTGTTGATCTGGGGCAGGTTGCACCAGCAGTGTGTAGGTTGTGACTTAAAGGGACACTATGGCCGCATTTACACTGCACTGTTCAAGTCACTCAATTCCGATTTTTTTCTCCCATGTGGCACAGATCGGATATGGCCCGTGTACGTGTAAGCAGGAACAAATCACATGGATCCCGATTTACTAATTTTTTACCTTGTTCATATGTGAAAAAAATATCCGATATGAATCAGATCTGTGCCCTTGGATCTGCAGTGTAAGCAGGTAGATCGAATTTTCACCTGTCATTGCGAGTCGCGCATCAATAAAAAACATAGCGAATACGAACATCAAGTCTGATACTTTCATTTCAGAACAGATTTCAGCAGTCCCAAACCCTAAATCTCATACACGAGGACTAAATACGCCTTTATATTATCACATAGCACACGTATTTAAGCATGCTACCGAGAGAAAGAGAGCGCGCGAGAACGTAACATTCCCCAAGTAAACATAAACTAATATAAAACTGTTGCAGACATCACATGCATAAATCACACCATGGACATTACATTAAGATGCCTACTGGTTAAAATGTCCAAGATTAAAAGAAGAGGGTCAAATGGGAACTTTTCTGTCATAAACTATAGTAAAACAACAACTTGTCAATTAATTGAAGCAAGTGAACAAATTAAATACGGGAATGGAGAAAAGAGCGCTCTAATTATCAGCTGTCAGTCAGCGCCCACTCTTTTTTTTTCCTGGTCATTGCATCTTTGCCATGTGCAGTGTAAATGCAGACAATCGGATATGAGTCACTTTTAAACAGAGATGTATAAAGTACTAGAGACCCATACTTAAGTAAAAGTACAAGTGCTCTATCAAAAAGTGACTTGAGTAGAAGTAGAAGTGCTCTTTAATCACCATACTTAAGTGGAAGTACTAAAGTATTCAACATTTTTAGTACTTAAGTATTGCAAGTAGTTTATTTCAAAATTTACTACTCAAGTACTGAAAGTAAAAGTACAAGTATTGTGTAATGTAGTTATTAAAGAAGGCAGTCAAAAGACATCATATTGTTTTGTTTATTTTAAATATCTTTGGGGCACTTGATTAAGCAGAATGAAAAGAAACATGGCTTATGATACTGTTTTTCTCTGTAAATAATTTCTATGGTACAAGAACTCACATCGTCAGGCTCGTTTACCAGAAAATCACTTGACTGATGAGATAATTCAGCATGTTCACTCATACTCTCTCTCTCTCTCTCTTACACACACATAAACACACACCTAAATGTACACTCTCACACATTCATACACTCTCACACACAGTTCTCTCTCTATCTCTCTCTCTCTCTCTCTCTCTCACACACACACACACACACACACACACACACACACACACACACACACACACACACACACACACACACACACACACACACACACACACACACATTTTTGTGAATTGTGGGGACATTACATAGGTTACAATTGTTTTTATACTCTACAAACTATACTTTTGAATGCTCTAACCCCAAATCCAATCTCTAAACCCAACCCTTACAGGAAATTATGTGTAGTTTTACTTTCTGAAAATAAAAAAAATATTTAGTGTGATTGAATTTTATACATAATGTCCACATAATTCACCATCTCCTCCTAACATCTGTGTAATACCGATGTTGTTATACATATACATGGGCACACACACACACAAACACGAAAATACACTCTTTTACACTCTCATACACTCTCTCTCTCTCTCTCTCTTACACACACACACAGACGCACACACAGGTACAATCACTGTTTCTCTCTTACATGCATTATTCACTCACACTTTGGTAGTTTTGAAGTTTGATTGGTTAATACCAAAATAAACAGGAGTTTTGTCTTTTGGAAGCAGTTGTGAAACTAAACTAAACAAGCAAACTAAATCCTGTTGCACTAATTCACTTGATTTTGATTTTATTGTAAAAAAAGAAAAGAAAAACAGGAAAGCGTGTATAGTACTGTGTTAAAAGAAAATCTAAAATACTTTATGGCTTATGGCTATGGTTTAGTATTAATTTTTTAAATTTTGATTGTTTTAATTAAATTGGTCTGGCACTTCATATGTTCTGTAGTATATTTATTAATTCTGGTACTTTTACCATAAACCAACTTCTTAACCAGTTGGTAGAGGCTGATATTTTAGAAATTATGGGATGTGTTGAGAAAAAAATGCATTGACTGTGTTAAATAGCGACATTATGAGTTAAGAAATGCAATAAAAAAAATCTATTGCTTTTGTCTTGGTGTGACAGTTGTAGGGTTATTTTTAATACAATTTTGTTCTTTAATACAGCAGTCAGATATATGAACCCTACTCTTAATTTGACCTGCTTAAAGAAAGCACTCTTTCTGAATGTATCAAAAAAAACTCATGCACAGAAGACAGCACGAGCATTTACAGCTAATAAACTCATGTCAATATTATACCGCCTGCTTTTTGAGCGCTGACAGGCGAGGTCTTATGATGATTGGTTATTATCTTCATCTGCTCAACAGAAAAGGCTTTAGAAATTAAGCGCTGTTCACCCATGGCGGGAAGAATACGCGGTTATCACAGGTAATAGACAAAGTGGAGAAAACTTGAATATCAGGCACGCTCGTGTCTGGATGGATCGACAGCTTTAACAGCTAAGAAAAGAGGGAAAGTTACCTTACAAACAGGCCAGCGGGTCAAATGTCCAAAGTGAGAAAGAGAGAGGCAGAGGTGAAGTTTTACAACATTTCTCCCTAATAGTAAATTAGCGGCTCGTGTGCCGCCTTCAATCGCGCCTCCGTCCTCCGCCATAGTATTGCGACATCGCGCATAGGAGATAAATGACGTCATCACGTAATCACCGGTTATGACCTATTACTGAACTGATATCGATCATTTTGACACCCCTAGTAACGAGTAACGATGCAGCACATAAAAAATCTATCGGAGTAAAAGTATTAAACTCATGGAAAATATGTACTTAAGTAAAAGTGGAAGTAGGAGAAAAAAATAATACTCCAGTAAAGTACAGATACTGCCTTTTAGTACTTAAGTACAGTAGTGAAGTAGTTCTACTTCGTTACTATACATCCCTGCTTTTAAAAGATGATGTAAGCAGGTCAACATAAAAATTGAATACAGTCACAAAATCGGAATTGACCATCAAGCTCTGCAGTGTAAATGCAGCCTAAGTTACTATTTAGAGACAACACTGAGATTAGTTTACAAAGAGGAGCTCGCAATGATAATGAAGAACGATTTTCATTTACTCACAGCCTTCATTTCCTCCCAAATCTTAAACTTTTGTTCGGTTTTTGAAAGAAGAGTTTAATTTTTCTTTCAAGGAGTGTTTTGTATTAATTGTGTTCACCAATTAAAGTGAGAGTTTCTTCATCACCGAGTTTTTTTTTCCTGCTCTTTTTCTCTTTCACATGTCGGTTATATAAAAAAATCAAGTTTTATGTTTTGATAACTTTATGTGTATTTCGCGTGCATTCGGGTATGCGCATTATCTGTTATTAGTGACTGACTGTAATTTACACTATATACATTTGCTTTAAAAATGTAATTTGTCATTTAATTCTTATAGGACAGTTATATATAGATGCATTAGTTGTAGAATTTTAAAGCAGTTTAACAATTGAAATGCTTTTTATTGGATATTACATTATTCAATGCGACTATGCATGACTTTTACGGAGAGCTTGCGACCTATACTAACTACGGTTTGCCTTAAGAACTAGTGGTGCAACCAAAGTGAAAAGAGATTTAGTTACAAACTAGCTAGTAGTTACTAAACCTCTAGTGTGGACTTTAAGTTCCAGTTTAAGAAAGAACCTATGAACATCTGGTGCAACCCTGCCCTGAACTCCTTCACATTTATTCATTGAAACAATGAGAGGAGGAGCACAAAAAACTGCAATGCTGAAACATACACTTCCCTCCCTATTGCAAAACCAACACAGTCAGTAACTGGGACATTCAGAATGAAACACAGTTATGCTTTTTCTGGTGGATAATGGTGCATAGCGCACTACACAGGGGATTCAGACAGTGTAAATATGCCTCCCATTGGTGCAAATAAAGTCTAGTTTTTAATTGCAGTCTGTGTGAAATCTAAATTTGCAATGTTTATTGAGAAATGTTTGTTTTGGTAATCAAAGTCTGACCATTTACTTCCATGTTTGAAGTGACGGTCTTTCTCTGTTGACATCAGTTTAACAACTTCAGCCACAATATTCTTATCAAAGCCCCTCTTACTTTTAGTTTGCTACAAGGAAAGGATGTGCAAAAAGAAAGCCACAACCAGTACTCAATTTTACATTTCAGTTGGAAGTACTGTACATCAACATACTTTAAAAAACACTCTTAGATACTTCTGGTTCACGCTGGCATTCATTTCACACAAAAGCCACTTTTCCATTATCTTGCTAATGGTTCTAAGAACAGTCCTCTAAGAAGGTACAATTCCAGTTGTATTTTATGTAAGCCTGATAAGATGTGGCATGACTACAGACTGTTCTGTGGACAGTTACAAAACTGTGCTGAGCCGAAGCATACTATTTATTTATTTATTTATTTATTTGTTGTTCAAATAATTCAATATCGGAAAAAAGGTTTTGAAAAACCTATAAAAATTATCAGAAAAATTCTGAACATTCATGTCACTACCTACATTACACCTGCATTACCAAGTCAATGACTGATACATTTGTATTGCATTATAGAGAGCTTTATTATCAGCTTCATTATGAAAAACAAATCCATATTCACACTGACTGGCTTTGATTTGCACAGAATGAAATGGTTAAGCAAAGAGAATTATTTAGCCTGATAGCAGAAAAGCGGCTAAACTGTCCCGGCTCAAACACTCACATATGCTGTATTTTAAAGCAGAGAAATGATTAGAGCAAGGCTCACCAATCCTGGTCCTGGAGGGCCGGTGTCCCTGCAGGGTTTAGCTCCAACTTGCCTCAACACACCTGCACGGATGTTTCAAGTATACCTAGTAAGACCTTAATTAATTTGTTCAGGTGTGTTTGATTAGGGTTGGAGCTAAAATTAGCAGGACACCGGCCCTCCAGGAACAAGTTTGGTGACCACTGGATTAGAGAGACTCAGCACTACTATTATATACAGTACTGTGGTTGTCATGTGCATTAGCTGAACAATGCTGACTGGCAGAGGCATGGAATAAACTAAACGCTATTGGCTATTTTTAAAAGGGGAGAGGCGACTTGATACACCCTTCCTTGTCTTTCAGCTGAAATTATATCACACTTCGAGCAGAGCTGCGTTTTTGAGGCACTTCAGGGGACCTTTAAAGTTGTAAAATATCAATTCAGCCACAATCTTCAGTTTCAGTTTGGTTTTTGGTTAAGTTTTTGCTTTTTTTTCATGTATTGGAATCCCGCCATTTCCAGTGCTTGTTTGCCATGTATTACAATACATCCTCCATTGTGTAGTCATTGTATTGTGTCATCTTGCTCACGTCTTCTGTGTTTGTGTTTCATCTTCTCATACCATCAAGCAAGAAAGCCATTTGTCAGTGTATAGCCTCGACTCAACAGGGGTTATCATTGACATCAACATTTGTGATGGTTTTTGTTACAGAATAATGCAAACCGCACATTTACATGGCTATTTATTTATATATGTATTTTTTTTCTTTCCTATATATTTATGTAGAATTTTAAATTGTGTTATTATTATTATTATTTTCTGATGGCGCTTGTTTTTGTGTAGTTGTTCATGTATTCATTTAATATGTTGATATGTATTTAATTATATAAAATATTTTGAAATGTTTATTGCGTTTATACATAATATATATATATTTAAATTATCTTTTGCCTGAAATCATATATTTTTTTAAGTGTTATATTATTCATATTAATTACATCCTGAACTGTAAACCAGAAGACTTGTTTTCACTAATCATTCTGTTTTGTTTTATTCTCTTTTACAGGTGCCTCCATTCCATGATGTGTATGGTGACTTACATCCCACTCTGAAGCTTAATGAGATTGAGACCAGTGTAAGTATTTTTGTACAATCATGTATAGCACATCAGCATATCTATTTGCACACAACATAGACCTATAAACTCTTTAATTTTGTCCCTGTTCAGAAACTACTTGGCCGATTGTGTGAACAGAATCGACTTTTGAAAGAGCAAGAGACTGTAGTTCATCGTTTACGAATGGAAAAGGTATGTTTATTGCTTGCAGGAGCTTCAAAAAACATTATATATTGTAATTAGTGTTATATATTTTTATAAATTGTCACAGTCTGGTGTGTAGTGTAGAGGGAAAAACAAAGTGTGGATCCAAACAAAGCATTGAAAACATTTAATGAAAAACTATAACTAAACAAAACAGAACTAAAACAAGGCAAGAAAAATCAGGAAACGCACGGGCATCATGGGGGTAACAAAGAAAAAAAAACAACAGACAATAAGAGGGGAGCACAAACTAAAATATATAGTTCTCGTAATCAGTCCTTGGCAATCCTCCGGCTGTTTGTGTGTGTAATCAATGGCAATCTGAAACAGCTGTGTTGGCGAAGTGCATGACAGGACTTGTAGTTCGATAGTGTGTGTGTAGTTCATTTGATGTGTGTGTAGTTTACCAGTGATCTAGAGTCCTTACATTTCTGGTGATTGTTACACATATTATTATATTATATTATATTATATTATATTATATTATATTATATTATATTATATTATATTATATTATATTATATTTTATTATATTTTATTATATTATATTATATTATATTATATTATATTATATTTTATTATATTATATTATATTATATTATATTATATTATATTATATTATATTATATTATATTATTCATTCATTTATTTTCTTTTTGGCTTAGTCCCTTTATTAATCCGGGGTCGCCACAGCGGAATGAATCGCCAACTTATCCAGCATGTGTTTTATGCAGCGGATGCCCTTCCAGCTGCATCCCATCTCTGGGAAACATCCATACACACTCAATCACACTCATACACTATGGACAATTTAGCCTTCCCAATTCACCTGTACTGCATGTCTTTGGACTGTGGGGGAAACCGGAGTACCCTGAGGAAACCCACACGTACACAGGGATAACATGCAAACTCCCCAGCACTACCTACTGCGCCACTGCGTCTATTATATTATATTATATTATATTATATTATATTATATTATATTATATTATATTATATTATATTATATTATATTATATTATATTAAAAAATAAAATCACTAAATATTTAGTTTGATATTTAAAATTAAATGTTGAACTTCATCCATCAAATCATACCTAAAATATTGCCATCCCTTACATTTCCTGTTCCTTGCAATTTTCAGGACAGCCTAGAGGGTGTGCTGGTGGCCACACATCAAGAGATGGAGCTGTACAGAAACCAGCCGCTGGTAATGGAGAAACTTCAGCTCAAGAAGGAGAGTCTGCAAAACAAGCTGATCAACATCAGAGGAGAGCTTTCACAGGCCTCAAGTGTAAGACACCAGACACCTTTAAAATCTATTAAACACTCACCAGCAGATGTTTTGAATGATTCTCCATGTTGACAGGCCCTGACCACCACCCGAGTGGAGTTTGAGGCGCTGGAGGATGATGTGAATGCCATTCATGGGGATTTGTGGGAGCAGCTGAATGCTGGAGGGCAGGTATGGTGGATTTGAGCTTCATGTTTGTCATTATCATCATCATCATCAGCGTTCAACATCCTCATTAGTTTCAATGCCTTGCATCTTCCATTTGCACAGCTCATTTATTAATGAAGACGTATGGCATGCAAATGATGCCAACTGCAAGTTCTGGATCACTCTTATGTCATTAAAATGATCATTTTAATGATACTGAATTAATTAGACTAGTAAAATGAGATCTATAGCAATTATTTATTACAGCTATGGAAATATTTAGAGAGCTCGGTTCCTATGGATGTATGAGACATGGTTATTTATTTTACTAATTGCTTTTTTCCCAGAAGTTGGTTTTTGGCATTTGATAACAAAATGTGCCATGTTTTTACGTTTATATTAATTTGCTGAAAACACAATACTGATGTTTTAACTTTAGAAGAGATAATTATTCAATATGTTACCATATCTTTATTAAATAAAAAAAAGACTCTAAATTAAACTGTTACTCTATGTAACTATTTAACTATTAAAAATCTGTGTGCGCAGAATTTCACAGTTTTTTTTCAGATTTCTGCAGATTTTTAGCCCATCATTATTTCTGTTTATTTACTTGAGTAAATGTGTGTAAGTCTATATTAATTTATTTTTTTAATTAATGAAAGTAATATTATTGACTAATATGATAAAACGTCCATCTGATTTATGTACAATGCAGTTTGTAAAGTAATATTTTCTGTCTTTTAGTAGATATATTATATGAGAGACATGCTTTGTTTACCAAATAAAGCGAATCTAGTTGGATTTGCATTCTAAACATTAAATAAAAGTTAAAAAATGTTATTTTTTATTTCATATATTAAGGTTTCACTTGTTATACTCCCAAAATATTTCCGCAGAAATCTGCAGATTTTTACCAAAATTACCAAATTAGCCTATTACCCACTGTAATTTATTTTTTATTTATTTTTTTTATATATATTTTTTTTTTACATTATATCCTACAATTTGTATTACTTGTTTTTAATTTAATCCAATTTAATTTAATTTAATTTAATTTTACCATCATAAAATATGGAGCTAAGATTATGTGTATTTTTGAGTCATAGTTATTTAATTATGTTTTACTCTGTAAAGTACATTTCCATAAAAAACTAAAATGTATAACATAAAAGTATAAAATAAAATAAATAGGTTTATATTAATTCATTTAAAATCAATATTTATTAGAATAAACCAATATTTTTCATTAAAAGTGTACTTAATGACAATATGTTTTTATGAAATCTAGAAGAAATGTTATCGGACCTTCATAGAATTTAAAAAATATTAAAATTTTTCTCAAACACATTCCTATTCTATTCAGTACATGCAGATTAACAGTCTATTATTGTTTTTGTTTATTGTGTATACATATTTTAAATGACAATGCAATTAAATCATATATAATAAATCCAACAAAGAGATTAATAAATCAAGAGAAACTGAGATATCCCCTCCCCCCATACTGTAGCTGTGTTAAATTTACCATTAATGAAACATGAATTCCTGATTCATATGAGTGGAAATGAATTATGTAATCAATAATTGAACAGCATGTGATTCTCTTGTTAATTATTAATAAAAAGGTAAATGCATTTTTATAATGATCCTGACAGCACTCTTCAATAATGCAGATGTGTTTTTTGTTGCAATTAATTGCCTGTCTAACAGAATCTCCTCTTGTCTCAGAGTGAACTGGTGCACAGACACATTCAGAAGGAATTCTGGAGGGTTCAGGATGTCCTGGAGGGGCTGCACAAGAACAACCCGTCCCGAGGGACAGACACAGCCAAGCACAGAGGTCAGATGATCATCACCATATGCAAAAATTTTGAAACATTGCCTCAGAATTTATTGCAAACAAGATTCTGCTTCTATCTGACTAATATTAGAATGTATTTAAGTTGGGTTCAACTATAAAAATACCAAAAATGAAATAATTTAGGGAACAATTTAACCCTTTAAATTGCAGTTTTTTTAAATAATGCCAAATTAGTTATTTTTTGGATTATTACAGTTATTTTTGTGCAGTGTCAGATTTAATGTAAAACCTGTTATCACAATTACAATATTTTACAATTCTCATGTACTAACCACATCCTGAAGTGTATACCAGTACAGCAGTTACATTATTGCATTTCCTTTTCAACAGGAAATCTATTAAGTAAAGAATGCATTGCTTTTGTGCTTAAATGGGATTACATGATGCCATGTTAATAGGTTTCAATGGGCATAATTATGTCCGTAAGGTCCTGAGTGTAACTATGTTTTGTGCCTAGAATTAAATAGATTTAGAACAGAAATTAGGGTGAAATATGAATATATATAATTTCAGTACTATTATTACTTCTTAATACTAATACTATTTCTTATAACTATAATACCTTATCACAAGGCCGTAATCTGCACACAGAAATCTGCAGATTTACACAAAGTTTTAGCCCATTATTAGTCTATTTATAGTCTATTTATTTACATGTGTAAATTTATGCTTATTTATTTAAAGGAATTTCATTAATATTATTGACAAATATGAAAATGTTCATATAATTTATTCACAATACAGTTTGTTAAGTAATATGTTTTGTCTAATAGTAGAAAAATTATATGAGAGACTTGCTTTTTTACCAAATAAGTGGATGTAATTTTATTTGCATTGTAAACATTAAATCACAGTTAAAACAGTTTTGACAAAATGCTGCGCAAAAATAGCAAAAAGTGTCGGCAGATTTTGTCTGGCCTTACCCATAACTCTTATAACTTATAAAACAAATAAATAAATAGATAAACATCTTATTACTAACAGTTGCATTTTTTGCTGTTTCTTGAAAATCTAAGACAGGCAAGTTATTTAATTTCGAGAGGAGCACGTGCTTATGATTAATCACGGCTGGTCCCACATTAGCTAGTGCATGATTCACCAATCAGAGGATTTCTAACTCACTATAAATAACAAGAGTTTCTTACTTCAGTTATCTTCATCTTGAAGAATCCTCTCTTCTGTCCCTACTCCTCCACCTTTCCCTTTAAAGGGTGGCACGGTGGCCCAGTGTACTGTTGAAGCAAGAACATGACTGGTTTAGGTCTTTAACAGGCTGGTTAACGTTTCTGTGCGGAGTTTGCATATTCTCCCCGTGCTCGTGTGGGTTTTCCCCGGGTTCTCCGGTTTCCTCCCACAGTCCAAAGACATGCATCATATGTGAATTGATTAATCTAAATCGGCACTACAGTCAAGCTCTTAACCAGCAGTATATCTATATAGCAATTTCCAATTTGCCATTAGCCATAATAAGGGGGGAGCCCTCGAGACCTACCTGAGCTTAAACTCCTCTCTCACCCTGCAAATGGGAGGAAGCCCCGGGCTCAAGGATCTCATGAGCTCAGAGCTCTCTCCCAGGACAGCATGCCAAACTCACTTTATGATCAATCATCGGCTAAGTGTGAACTTTTGAAATATATATAAATATATATTTTTATATTTAATACCCTAACCCTGGTTGGAAATACTTGTTGTTTTCTGAAAAGCAGGGTTCGACAAAAAAGATGGCCCAATATTCATGCTAATGTGATCTTAGAATCGAGAAGCAGCTTGACTGACAAAGATCGCACAAAGTTCGCACAAGCAAAAGAAAGCAGGTGAATACCAAATGAGAGAATGATTACTCGAACGATCAGGTGGTGTGATGTTCGTTAAAAAGTGTGCACGCTGTTAAAAAAAGCGCACGTGTGACTGTTAAAAAGAATATGTGCTCCCGTTTACTTAGGTGAAGCAACTGTGTCTAGAGAAAATGCAACTGGTGCGATCGGTTTTCTTTGAAATAGACTGTAAAAAAGTTTTTTTTTACAGTCAAACAAAATTTTTTACAGTCAAACAAAATTGTGGCTATAGTGAAAATGGCGAGTGGCTAGGGATTTCTTTTTTTTTTTTCTAAATATGTCCCAATTGATATTCAACAGAGCGAGGAAATTTGTACAGTATTTCCAATAATATATATTTTTTATTATTATTTGTTTTTGTTTGACTGAAATAAAAGCGGCGATGTGGTGGAGGAGGTGGTAGCGCTGCCGCCTCACAGCAAGAAAGTCACTTTTTCGAGCCCAAGCTCGGTCAGTTGGCGTTACTATGTAGAGTTTGCATGTCCTCCCCATGTTGGCTTGGGTTTACTCCGGGTGCTCTGGTTTCCCCCACAAGTCCAAAGACATGTGGTACAGGTGAATTGAGTTGGCTAAAATTGACCGTTGTATGTGTTTGTGAATAAGTGTGTATGAATATTTCTCAGTGATGGGTTGCAGCTGGCAGGGCATCCGCTGCGTAAAACATATGCTGGATAAGTTGGCGGTTCATTCTGCTGTGGTGACCCCTGAATAACAAAGGGACTAAGCGGAAAATAAATTAAATGAATGAAGGAATGCTAACTGTGTAAACTGTGTGAAGAAGGATTCTACGGGGAATCACAACAAGTTCTACTTTGACATCTCTGCATGAACAAAAAAAAAGTTCACTTCAGAATATCCACATGGCCCTGCTTGATGAATTTTCTAGCTAAACAATCAATCATTTTTAGAGAGAAGAAAGAAGAAGGTTGAGTTCCCGACCTTTGTCATGACTTATGCACATCGAGAAGGTCATGCGTAACGTAGTTGACAAACTGCGGAAAAATACCAAAGAGCTGCAATGTTATGCTGGAGGAATGTTAAAAGAAAGCCTTTCGCCTGCTGTTGCATTTCCGCTATTAGAGTGTTTCTCACTTGTGCGTGCGTTGTAAACAGCCTTAGTAATTGGAAAAAAGAGAGCGAGGTCATTGGTTTTATGATTGAATTATGCTTTATTGGAATAAAACAGCAACGCGTAGAGCGCATTACAGGGGGGGATTATTAGGTTACTTTTGACGTCCCGACACAACTTAACTCTATTATCTGTCTGTGTTTCAGTAGCCAGTGGAGCATCGGGCTCTTTCAGCACAAACAGTCCTGCGAGTCCTTTAAGTTCAGTGAGTCTGACAAGTCCTCTCAGCCCCTTCTCTCCTGTGCCCGGCTCTCAGCCCTCTCCCACCAAACATCTGGCCACAGAGGTATTACACACACCATTATTCTTTGCTGAAAGACTGCTGCTCATTACAGTGTGTTAAGTGCAATGTTGTGGCGTTTGTTGAACTAACAGACTGTTTAAATAAAGAGGTGGTGTTCTATTTCCTCTAATTCAATCAGAGCAGATCATAGGACTTACAGTAGCAGTTGCTTTCAGAGGGGTTGTTGTTCGTGTTCGACTTGGACAGCTTCATTTGTTGCAATTCATATTTGCTCCTCTAGTCTTATTTTAGGATAGATAATAAAATAAGAAAGTGATGATTGTGGTTATCATTTAGAAATGTTTAAATTATGCTGTAATAGAGTGTAAAAGTGGGTTAAAGATACTATTTTATTTTTATTTTATTGTTGTTGTTTTCAAAAGATAACTTATAACTTAAAACAGATCGTTTATGCATTGTGTACATCCCTCAGCCTGCATCAGAATAGACAAGAATTGGATATCAATATTTATGATAAAGCCCCTCCTATGCATACAGTACAGCCTTTCTAACAAAAAAAGTGTAAAGGGAATGAGTAAAAAAGGTGATTTTCAGGATATTTACTGTCTAAAGTGACTTTAAAAATTAAAAGTAAAAAAGAAAACCCGAAATAAAAACACAGCACCATACTTATATGCTGCTTGCATATTATTATAGCATAGTCTTTGGTGCTTAATGCATTATGATTAGACTTAAGCTTTTAATATATATTTATGTGTGAAACTGAAAAAAGCTCCAACAACTCTTTTGTGCTCAAAAAAATAAATAAATAAATAAAAACTCTCAGACGCTAGAGGGCTAATAACAAAGTTGCTGGTGAAAGAAAAAATGCATTACCCATGATTCTATAGAGACATGACGACACAATGACAAAAAAAAAAAAAAACCTCTTTACACTTTGTCAATCTCCATGAACCACCAAGAATGAATTAATGACACAAGTAACTTTCCTTTCACTCTTAAGTCCCTTTAATGTTTGAGAACCTGATATTAGAGTGATCCAAGTTATGTGGTGAAATAATTCTCATATCACAATACATATATTCACTTTAATTCAGGTTTAGTTTTTCAGGTTTTGATTACATTAAGACCAAAATTATAAAATTTAGTTTTTTTTAGTTACCTAACCATAGACTATATCATGGAATACAATAGAATATATGTCACAAAAAATCAAAACATTGCAATGCCAGTTTTTTTAGCTATAACATCCATCCTTGGCCTTCATAAAATGTTTATTTTGCAGTAAACAAAAAAAAAAGTTACTTTTTTAAGTAACTGATGAAGTAACACATTACTTTTAAAAAATAAGTAATAATATTTGAGTTACTTTTTTTGAAAATGTAAAACGAGTTACTTTTTAGTTTATTTAATTAGCTTATAAAAATAAATTGCTGAATTAAAATGAATTTAGACACAATGAATCACTCAGTCAACACATCGAAGAAAGAAAAAGGGAATTATAGTCTCAAGACAAAAGTAGTTTAAAGTACAAAAGTAGCAAACACACTGCTTTAAACTTTCAATAATCTGTATATATACATGCATGTATAGCTCTGGGGTCAGGAGGTTCTCTACTAACATTATAAAAAAATGACATACACATATATAAAGGTAAATATAGATGTAGGTTATACAGTGCTTTGCTAACTACATAGCTTCTCTATTAAAAAATAAAGAATAAAACTTCTGAAATAGATCAAGCCTCAGCCAGGTCAGAAAATGTAAAGCAAAAGTAATGCAAAAGTAATGTAACGCATTACTTACCATAAAAAAGTAATTAAGTAATGCAACTAGTTACTTTTTTTGGGAGTAACTCAACATTGTAATGCATTACTTTCAAAAGTATTTCCCCCAACATTGTCTGTTAGCTTGTTAGCATAATCACAAAGATCTCAATCAGAAACTGAGTGAATGTAATCAAATTATGATTAAATAAGGTCTAAAGACTATTTCTGTGTCTAATACCTGTTTCTGGCTGTATGGTTCTGTTTTGTTTTTGGTTATTTAGCTGTAGTCATTCTGGTTAATGTGTTTGCTAGTTTTCATATTGTAGGTGATCCACTCCCACAGTGATACGCTACCAAAATAAACACAGAATTTTATACCTTTTTGGGTTTCTAGCGCATAGAGAGTATTCAGATAAATCAGTCCCTGACTGAACTGCACATTTCAGATTTTAAATTGTAGGTAAAACAGATCTAAGCTCACAGTTGCTTTTGCTAGCAATGATTCTTATAAAGGTATGAAGTGTGTGGGAAGTGTGCAGGTCAGTGTTTATTAGTGGTTGTGATGAGGGATTCATATTTGCTTCCCATGATTCAGTCCGCCCTCCACCTGGCTTAGTTGCTCCTGATGCACAGCTTTCTTTCCAACTTTCTCCTCCCTATCTGTATCTTTTTACTCTCTCTCTCTTCCCTTTTCCTTTTTATTTTTTCCCTTGCCTTCCTAATGTAGGAGGCTATTCCTCCACGACCTCCACTCCCAAAATCGTACCAGCCCTTGGAATCCTCCCAGTCCTTTCCCCCCTCTGTCCCTCCCCTGCCTTTAGACAGCAATGCCTGGCAGCGCAGCATGGGCCGCAATTCAGGCATCCACCAGGAAGGCTACAAGGATGACGGAGATTTCCACAGCAGAAAGGTACCTCTGAGAGGCGGCCACAAACTAAGAGAACAAGGAATCGCACTTCTAATGTGTCCATTTTCATTCCACAATCATTTTTTCCACAATCATCGACAACTAGGGATGCACCGATATGAAAATTTGGGCCAATACCAACAACACCTTATATTTAAAAGCTAATAACTGCTAAATGGATGCAATCAGGAATTGCATTTATTCCATCTATTCAGCAGTTATTAGATTTTTTTTGCCTGATTACAAAAACAAAATGCAAATATGTATATATATATATATATATATATATATATATATATATATATATATATATATATATATATATATATATATATATATTTATATAATTAGGGGTGTGTTATAATTCGGTTCAGTTACATTTATTATGCCATCGATTCGTTTCAATATCTCAGTGCATCACGTTGCATTGACAACGCTTTTCATAAACAATTGAATAATTTACTTTGCAACACAATAATTCTTGTATTAAAATGTATCATTTATAAATATATTGATATATTATATGTAATTCAATTTGGTCTTTTAATACAAAATTATACTGTGAATCTACTGTGACTTCAATTTTAATTGCTCAAAGAAAACACTCTTTTTGAATGTATCAAACAAAACTAAAGTACATGCACAGAAACAACATGATCATTTATATAATATAAAGAAATGCATTTATTGTCCTGCTTGCTTTTTGATCATTGTTGAGCGAGTCCTTAAAAGACTGTGATTGGTCACAACAGAAAAGGCTGCGATTGGCTCCAATGGTCAGCGTGGCTTTTGCAGCCAATACCGATATGGCCACCGATATTTATATATCGTGCATCACTATCAACAACATCTTCCGTTCATTCTTACTAACTACATTGCTTTCTTTTTTCTGTTTCATTTTTTCACTTTATATAATTTGTTTTGCCTTCATAATTGTTTCTTTTATCCCTTTATGTAACGTCATCTCAGTATAAAACATGTTGTAAGACATAGCAAATATTACATTAAATCACATAGAGTAACTTTTCCGAAGTTCCAATTTTCCTTCCATCTTCTCTAGTTGCACTATTAAAGTCCACACTACCCATTTTATGTGTGTCTGTGTTAGATAATTTTAAAAGGTGGTAGTGTAAAAGTGTGCTTCGATTGCTTTTTCTTATTGCCATATTCTCCCCTGTAGCCTCATGCATTCCAGGCTTCTATTCATCATGCCATAGATTAACCTACAGAAGCCCTCACTGTCCCTCACATTTATTTTTTTTTTGGTTGTATGTTAAGAATAACTGTTATCATAAAAAATAACTAGAGTCTGTGTCATCTGAGGATGGCTTTGTGAACATATAGGTATGGGATTGCTAAAGGCTTTTTTAAAATTATAATATAAATAAAAAATCTACTAATAATCAAATACATTTCCACTAGATCCTAAATTTGATCCTGTCAGAAGGATCTTTTGGCTTGGCTGGTTTCAATTATAGCAGAAATTCCAATAGCAATCCTGTACATTGAATTAGAATTTTTTTTGCAGGGGGTTACATTTCATATGTTCTTTTCCAGCACAACTATAACTCGCAGGGAGAAAAGACCAGTGACTTTGAGACAGAGCAAGACAGGTTATCCAACCAGAATAAAGGTAAGAAACATTTTTGATCTTATATTTAGACAACAAGAGGTTGAAAAACAGTCATATTTAAATTGTTTTACTGCAGAGAAAATAAGTATTAAACAAGTCACCATTTTTCTAAGAAAACATATGTGCTGTTGACTTGAAATTTTCACCAGATGTTGACAGCAACTAAAGAAATCCATATATGTAAAGAAAACAGATCTAATTAGTTAAAATTAAATCATGTGTAATAAAACACAGGACAAACTATTGAACACATGAAGAAAGGGAGGTATAGAAAGGCAGTGAAAGCCCAGACAGCAGCTGAAATCTCTCAGTATTCAGCAACCCTCTGCCCTTCATCATTGTAAATTGATATTAGCTGCTTTAAACCAACAACTAAATCACCAGGATGATGAAGATGAAACCAGGGTGGACATTTCAGCAAGACAACGATTCAAATCACAGTTAAGGAAATTCTCAAATGCTTTCAGCGAAAGAAAATCAAGCTGTAGGATGGCTCAGTCAATCACCTGACTCGAATCCAATAAAAAATTTAAAATAAAGATCAAATTTGATAAATGAGGCCCACAGAACCGTCAAGATTTGTACACACTGATGAAGTTTGTAAAAACTCTGAACAGTTTTTGTGACTTCATTCTACAAATGAGAGGCGTCTTTAAACTTTCATTACCAAACAGGTCTTTTGTATAAAGTATTAAATGTGTTTTAATAGATCAGAACTTTCTCCTTGTGTCATTCCGTTCTTATTACACATAACTCTTTTTTTTTGTTTTGTAGTATTTTTATGTTTTTTTGTTTGGGTTTTTCCAAAATCTGGTCCAATTGCATGTTAACATCTCCTTTAGAAATATTATTCCTTGGAAAAAAAACATGATGTGTTCGATACTTATTTTCCCTGCGGTTTTTGTAAAACTACAGTTATAGTTTAGACAACATACAAACACAACTGCAAATAAAGTCTAGAAGCAACCTCTATAGCTTTATAGTCTATAACTTTTTCTTGCAGTTGGAATCGTTCCACCGAGGACCAAGTCACCTTCAGAAGAAAAGAACAATTCTGATGCCGTCCAGCGCAGAAACGGGAAGGTGCCCAATGGCCACATTTCAAGAGTGGGTTTAATCCGTAGTAAAAATGTTTAAACAGCAACTATTTCTTGAGAGAATATAAATGACTATAGATTATATCAATTCCCATTGTTTTTAACTACGTAAATAAGATACAGATCCATATTATATGTTTAGATTTAGTAGGACTATGGGTTGACTTTTGTAAATGCATTTCATAATGTGTCGAATGTGTGTTCCAGGAGAGGCCAAAGAGTGCTGTGTTCCCCGCAGAGGTGAAGTCTAAAATGAGTGTGGAGGAACAGAATGAGAGGATACGAAGAAACCAGAGCAGCTCCGTCAGAGACAAGAGAAGAAGCCTTAACCTTTCCAGCAACCAGCACATTGACGGCTTCAAGTCTTCGACAAGCTACAGAGTGGTTAGCCTCATATTTCTGCACATATTTGTTTGATTCTGTACTGAAACAGTGATGAATTACTCCAAGGTTAGCAGGTAGCTTATGCGTCACCACAGCTCATGTGGTTTGAGTTAAATTCTTACACCTACTTTTTATAAGGGTCAGTTTTTTTATTGTGTTTCAATTATCATTTAAGCGCTTAGTACTGTATATAACAGAAGGAAAAAAATATATATAAATATTATTATATATATAATATATATTATAATATATATTTATCTCTATTATATTATAAATAAAAAGAGACAAATTATTATTATTATAAATATGTATAAATTATATCAAACAAACATACCTAAAAGTGTTTTTATATAAATTATATTTAAATTGAGATATATGTATACAGTTAAAGTCAGAATTATTAGCCCCCCATAGATTTTTTTCTTTTTTAAATATTTCCTAAATTATGTTTAACAGAGCAAGACAATTTTCACAGTATGTCTGATAATATTTTTTCTTCTGGAGAAATTCTTATTTTTTATGTTGGCTAGAACAAAAGCAGCTTTTAATTTTTAAACACCATTCTAAGGACAAAATTATTAGCTCCTTTAAGCTATATTTTTTGATAACCTAATTAACCTAGTTAAGTCTTTTAATGTCACTTAAAGCTAAATAGAAGTGTCTTGAAAAATATCTAGTGAAATATAATATATATATATATATATATATATATATATATATATATATATATATATATATATATGTATATGTATATATCTTTACCATTTGTGTATTACTCCGCCCACATACAACCAAGCAAAAAGCAGACGCTACAGATCTAAAGTGTCTTTAGAATCTTTAAAAGATGCTTGCTCAGCTGTTTAACTGTCAGCTTATGATTTGAATTAAACACGGAAGAAAGTAGTGCCTCATACAAAAGGGGTTTTGAGACTCTCCATGTTTGATTTTGTTTTTATATACACAATTATGCCGTCAAACTGTTATATATATCACACTTGTAGTAGTGTGATATGGCTGTATATCGGCACTGGTGGGGGCACCAAGGTATTTGGCCTGCGGCCTCATGCCAACGCATGCCTCCCACCGATATACAGCCATATCGCACTGCTACTCGTGTGATATTGCTCATATATATATATATATATATATATATATATATATATATATATATATATATATATATAATTAACAATAATCATTGCATTTACTGTGTTAGTATACTGTAAGTATCTTCTCATCATTATGAAAATATATTTACTAATGGCAAACTATGCATATTTTTTGCAGTTTATGCATTGAGCCTGCTGTTCTGCTTGTTGTCCAGGTACGGAGGAGAGTTACAGCTGATGAGGTGGATATAAAGGGTCTTGAGGCAGCTGTGAGGGGAGAAGGTATGGAGTCGCCCAGGGAAGAAATTGCTCGTCTGAGACGACAGGTGGAGCCTGAACACTATGATCTGGATCTCAGCAAAGAGGTAAGAGATCACATGGCAGTGCTGTACATTCCATTATGAACAACCTTTTTTTTCTTTCATGCCATCTAGTAGTTTAAAGGCCCAGTGTGTAATTTTCACCACTAGAGGGCACATTTTCACAACAAACAAAGTCGTAGTTTGATTATGTTATGACTAAGCGTGAAATCCTGAGAGGAATCCCGTCACGTTGTTTAAATTGCAAATCCAGTTGCACCACTTTGTGGACTCATTGGTGTTCCAGTCTAAAAAGGAAGTGTGTTAAGGTGCATTGTTGGGACGTTGCTATTTTGAAGAACTGAAATAGACTGCACCGTTGACCAAATAAATTCTCTTGGTCTAAAGTCCAGCACAAAGCGCGTTAGTTATGCAGGTCCAAAACATGTACACATTGCTTAATACACACAGAATGTACAACAATACACAAATATCTTTACATATGAAAACAATTAAAAGACTAAAATGTTTTAAAAAAAAATATTATTTTCTACATAAATAAAAAACACTGCCTCCAGCCTTCTTCATCTCCAGGGTCTTTTTTCAGTTTATTGATGACAATTTGCATTTGTATAATGTTTTTGTTATTAGCAGTATTATTTATTATACGCATATTTATATATGTTTTAATAAAAACAAGTTTAGATTTGTCCACCTGTCGGGTTTTGGAGGGATATGCATCAGTAAATGGTGCATGAGAATAGGACAAGTGTTGTGTTGGAATAGTGTTTGGATATTTTTTGATCACACTTCGTATTATTGTTGTTCATTTATTTGTTTGCTGGATATTAGAACTGAATTTAGAAATAGTTTTGAAACAAATCTTTGTGCATAACAAATGAAATGAAACATATGGATGTCTAATGGATGTCTTTAGTGGAGTGCGTACAACACGAAAGTAAAGGAGTAGAGTAAAAGTAAAATAAAAAGAAAGTAAAGAGGTTGAATGGAGGAGGCACGTTCTTTACCCTTGCCAGATGGTCTGTTTAACTGTTTTCTCACTAGTGAAGTGTTTAGTTTTTCCACTTAAAAAGTCTGTCATGTAAATAGCAAATGCGCCATAGCGTGATGCAATGGAAGGGAGATGAGATTCTGATTGGTTTAATGCAAATTATGCTCAAAACACAACCATAACTCATTAAGAGAATAAGCCTGTTAGACCATGCGCCAGGGCGCAGAGCGTATTTTTCCATTGTTAAAATAGCAAAAGTGGATTTGGACACGCCTTAATACTTTTGCGCCATGGGCTTTAGATTTTGTGCCTAGATTATTAAAATAGAGCCCATAAACTCTGAGAGGCAAAAAAAAATGTCCCCATTAGAACTGCAATAAAAAAGTGTTTTATTGAATTGTGAGATAAAAGTTACAATTTCCTTTTTGTTTTTTTTTATTGAACAATTGAAATGAGCTTGCATAACATTATTGCACATAAATGCGTGTTTTGAAAACATTATCTGTATAAATCTACGATTGAGGGACAAAGTGTTTCCATTTCTGATTTAGCTTATGCTATGTCCAGTACAGTTTTCTTTGCAAAAAATCTGCAGTCAAATGCTCTGAAGAATAATATAGTTCCTGAATGTGATGCAAGACATCATTATGAATAAAACACATTATGATTGAAACACTTTTTGTCAAACTAAAAATTTGTTTTGTAAAAGATGTAAAGGATGTTCAGTCACGTTTTCGTCATTTTTTATTGGTTCTAGTTGTCCATGCCAGATAAAGTCCTGATCCCTGAGAGATATTTGGACATGGAGCCTAATACACCACTCAGCCCAGAAGAGCTTCGGGAAAAACAGAAGAAAGTTGAAAGAATCAAGACACTGATTGCCAAATCAAAGTATGATGCACATCACATCCTCATCCTCCGCACACCATAAAGCTTCATTTTGTTTTTGTTCAGTCTGTCCAGGCACATTTCTGTTGCCATAAATCATACACAGCACTTGCCATACAACTATAAACCATCAAAATGTTTTAAAATGAGAACAAGCTTTCCAAATGAGTTCAAAAAACAAAAACCAATCCCTCTTGTGTCTTTGAATAACATACATAACAGGTTAGATGTTTATTTTGGAACATCCTTGAGAAAATTCTGACATAACTACAGTAAAAATAATGACTTTAGATGAATCTTTAAGTGCTTCTGTATTGAAAATGAATCTGAATCTTTCCTCCAGTCTGCAAAATGTGGTGCCGGTATTGGACGGGCCAGTGGAGGGACCCAGTAACCCAGAGCAGCAGCTTCACGAGCAGGAAAAACGCATCGAGATCTCCTGTGCTCTGGCCGCTGAGGCATCCCGTCGAAGCCGGCTGCTCTCCGGTGAGGAAGCCTGCCGCCCTGAGGAGCCGGGGCGAGCTGTCACCCCAACTGTCTGACCCTCATACCCTTTCAATGTCACAAGCTCTTCTATGTCCTCAATGCACATTCACCACACTTCAGTGCTGAGGTTGCACTTTAATTACATGTATTTTCTGTTTACCGATCAGTATAAATGATAATATGATTTATTTTTATGATTAAAATCTGCATTCACAAGATTTTCATGTAAGCTGAAATCTAGATGTGTGACCTCTGTACTGAAGCACACTGTCGAGTTCCATCTACAATCACTGGGAAACTGCTTTAGAGTGAGATTTTGCTCAAAATGAAAGATTTTGAATATATTCAGAATCACAAGTGTGTATGAATTGACAAAGAGGACAAACATCAGTATAGAGATTATATATTTAAGAGGAAAAAACACTTTTGTCTATGTAAGCTGCTAAATTAAGATTTATAAACAACCAAAATGCAAAAAAAATTAATGCTGATTTTAGTGTCATGCGTTGGATGTTTCTGTCATTTCATTTCATGTTTATTTAAATCAGAAAAAAAGCTGTTGGCATGTATTCATTTTATCTGGCTTGTGGCTCTGTGAGAGGACAGTATTTACAATCTCCTCTCTACCCCACAATTCCTTTTTTAGTTGCTTCATGGCATACATTTTCATTTGATTTTTTCCCCCCTTCATGATTCCACTGCATTGCAGCCCAGTGTGTCCCCAGCCCCCCTGCCTCCCCAACCAGCCTGGTCCCTCCCCCTTCTGCTGACTACACTGACTCCTCCCACATCATGAAGGTGTGAAGGTGAGTCCCGCCCACTGCACAACAAACCCTCCCCTCTCCTTTCACATCTGGTTCCTCACAAAAAGGCTCTACCTGGTCCTGCTCATTATATGCCTTGCCTACTTTGATTTTCTGTAGATCTAGAAGTATAATAACCCAGAATAGTCATGCTTCCCATACAGAAAAATGTAATTAAGTTATAAATGTGTGATTAACTGCTTATTTGTGAAGACTCTGCAAACAGCTCCTGTAGAACGGCTTTCATTGTGTATAAATCTTGACACAGAGAGTAAACAAGCTAACAATAAGCAGCTGCTTATTGCATTAATATTCGATGATAATAAGAAACTAGTGACGACAGTTGTGAAAGGCCACATTTGAACACGCTCTGCACTAGAATGTGGAACTGCACTTGTGGTTCATTAGCAGTTCATTAAAGCATTTTCACCTGCTGGCATCACGTGGGAAGCAAGTGCAGATATTTTAACAACAACCTTTGTACAATTTCTCACCTTATTAACTGTTGGGTCTGAAACAAACATACACAAGTATGCAAATGCTGATGGGATTGTTTAACTAAATGCATTGTGAAACACGATCCCTTGTTAAAATGCATTTAACATGCTTATCTCTGATGGTTGTTACACTCAGCGTTTAAAAGACTCACATGTGTGATAGTTTGAACTGTAACTATGGAGTTCATGCCTCAAATGGTTCAAGTAATGAGAGCCAGGCTCTGTTTGCTTTTGGTATTAAGGTGCTTGTTTTGTGTTGGTGTATAATTTCAAACACTTTTCTGATTTCTTTGCAGAGAATGTCTATACAGTTGAAGTCAAAATTATTAGCTTTCCTTTGCATTTATCTTTTTTTTTTTTTTAAACATTTTCAAATTGATGAACAGAGCAAGGATGTTTTCATAGTATTTCTGATAATATTTTTTTCTACTGGAGAAAGTATTTTTGCTTTATTTCGGCCAGAACAAAAGCAGTTTATAATTTTTTAAAAAACATTTTAAGGTCAATATTATTAGCCTTTTTAAGCTATTTTTTCCGATAGTCTACAGAACAAACCATTGATATACAATAACTTGCCTAATTATCCTAACCTGCCTAGTTAACCTAATTAACCCAGTTAAGCCTTTAAATGTAATTTTAAGCTGTATAGAAGTTTATTGAAAAATATCTAGTAAAATAATATGTACTGTCATCATGGCAAAGATAAAATAAATCAGTTATTAGAAATGAGTTATTAAAACTATTATGTTTAGAAATGTGTTGAAAACAAATCTTCTCTCTGTTAAACATAAATTGGGGAAAAAATGAACAGGGCTATTAATTCATCAGGGTTAATAATTTTGACTTCAACTGTTTGTAAATGTATATATGGGCCTACTATGATCTTTATATCTATGATGTCAAACAAGCTCACACATTTTATATAAAAACACCAAAGGAGACTACAGAAAAACAATACACATGGCAAAATCTTTTGTTTCTGCTGCAAGAGCCAAAAAACTGGCTTTAAAATAATGCTCCATTAGTTAAAGTTAGTTTATATTATTATTAGCATGAACAAGCTAATAGCAATACATTTATCACAGTACTTTGTACTTCCTCTTCATTAACGTTAGTAAATGTTAAGTTAAATACCATTAGTTCATGTTAACTACACTAAATTCACCTAGCACAAATTTAACTTTTAATAACACATTAGTTAAGATAAATAATAAAAGCTCTAGAAGATTATTCATACTTGGTTAATGTATGAATGTATAAAGATATACTATGTGACCTCATATTGTTTCTATGTTACTTCTCGCGTGTGTTTGTTTGTGAGAGTTTGCGGGCCGAGACAAAGTTGTCGGCAATTCTTTCTATTGTAAATTCATACAGTGTTAAACCCAAGTAAAATCCCAAGCACGCACAGACCTCACATGTTCACATCAAGTGGGAGTGTGCATGGTTTGAGTTTGTGCTCACAACGACGCCCATACAGAGACACAATAACACAACAGAGACACAGTGACACACAGGACAAGGCAGAGCTAGTGTCCGGACTCTGCCACCAAAACAAGAATTTACAAGACCAGAGTGGCAGAACCCTGACAGTGTGGTGTGCCTCGTGTTTCTAGAACAGAAAAGCGTGTTTAGTGAGCCCCCTTACATGTGTATTTAGCATTTCACACTTATGATCAGATTGACTAAATAAAAAAAACGACATAAGACACAATTTCCTTTTTGGGTGTATTGTAAACACATCCGCATGCATAGAGTTTGTTTCAGACCTTAATGTATTTTTTTGTGTTTGTTTGACATTCTTTTTGTTTCAAAATACAGCAGTTTCTGACAATAAATTTCTTCTTCTCTTTTCATCGCTTTCCTTTTTTCCCAGCTCAAGCTCTTGCAGCTGTAAAATTTGACGACGAGCCCTTCTGAGTGTCCAGCAGATAAAGAAAAGATGGAAAAACCCCATCAAACATCAAGAACATTTATTTCGCCTCTGCCAAACATTGTATTTCTTTCACTTACTTGACACAATACCACGCAGAGAAATATTTCAGGATGTTTGGACATCTGCAGAGAGCGCTGGTTATGTCTCCACATAACCCACGGCAGAGCTACATGATTCAATTAACCAAACCATTTTGACTTGGTTTTTCGAGGATCTCAGTCAAATTACAAATAAAAAAAGCTACAAAACTAGCCAGGAAGTGGACGATGTTTACAGATTCATATCTGCTCTCTGTCCCGTTACGGTGACTTGAGTGCGTACAAGCAAAATGATGCTACAGCTGCTCAGGGCGGATTCTGCAGACACAAGCACGTTCGTGACAGGAAAGAGTAAAAGAAGTGAACAGAGGAGAATAGCCATGCTCGAGGAGGTGGTGAAAGCCAGACGAAGGACTACAGCGAAGTTATCGAAGCTCAGTTTATCTGGAAGTCAGATTTTGTAACCGCTGGAATGATAATTGTCTGTGTACAAGCGACCGCTGAGGATTTATGAACGAAAAACCCAGTCGGAGACTTGGAACAATCGGAGGTCGTTGTTGTTTTGATCCAAAAGATGTTGTTGATACAAGAAGACTTGGCGTTGGGCACTTCCCCTCCATCAATGTTAAAGGCCAGACTCACTGTGACTCCTCCTGGCCCTTTATCTTTCCCACGATCCTCTCCGGTTTCACTACTGGGATCTCGAAAACCCTTCAACATTGCAGTCTCTCAAACCATTGTCAGGCCTTGTGTATCTATAAAGAAAGCGTATATATATATATTGATATGACTATTACTCTAATCTTTGCATCAAAGCCATGTGGACTCATCATAATAGTACTTTTACTGCTAGGACAGTAGTTACCAAATGGTACCTAAATACTTGTGAGAGTGCGTATGTGTTAGATTAATAAGAAAGCTGAAACATTGGAAGTGTCCTTAGAGTTGTAAGTCTGCTTGTTGAATCAACACGTGTTCATTCGAGGCCAGCAACTTGCATTACAGCCTGTATATATAAAATGACGTTAAATTATGTATCCTGTTGCCCCAACAGAATATCAAAGCCCTTTTTGAGCTGTGGATCGATTATTGTGCCATTTGGAGATTCATTTGGCATTTTGTGTGTGTGTGTGTGTGTGTGCGTGCGTGCGTGCGTGCGTGTGTGTGTGTGTAAATATAGATCGACATGGAATAAATGGAACAATATTTTGGATTATTTTTCTATCACTGGTAATTACCTCTGTAATCAAGCAGCTTGATTATAATGTATCGTTAAAGTAAATAACTATTTGCCAAACCATATAAATCTCCTGTTTTGTACTTGGCCCATATCGAAAGGTTTCAAATGCCATGCAAGTTGTTAGCCCATACCGTGCTTTCTGCTTGTCTTTTTTATTTTAATGAGAATCAATCTGTCTTTGGTCTAACGTTTGACTAAACACTGGCCTCCGCTTTGTTTGTGAGAATTTATTTGTTTTTGTTTCTTCCGTCAAGATCTGTCACGGATATTTTTTTGTTCTTATTCCAAAACACAACAGCAACAAAACGAGTTAAGCTTTGAACACAGTATGATCTGGAAAAGAGAAACTGTTTACTTTTAAGCAAAAACAGCCCTGCAGGGGAAGACAGAGATCTATTTTTACCTTTTTTTTTTGTTTTTCTTCAAACTAAATCAATGCTTCGCCTATTTTTCTACGATGTATAAAATGAGGTTTGAGCTTTGTAAATTGACTCAAGAGAGTTTTGATCTGATATATTACGGGAAAACTGATCGAGGCTGATATATTTTTAATTTATTGAGCGAAACTTTACAGCATCCTTTCGGAGGCCTTGTTTAACAGTCATTTTTAAGTGTTATTTTGTAAGTCGTGGTTGGAACGGTCAAGAAATATGTAGCAAGTGGGATTGACTAATTGAAAATAAGCACATTGGACTGTGTAAATATTTGTTTTTCCAATAAAACACTGTATGTCTTCATATTTACCGTGATTAATACTATTTTAAGGAAAAATGAGACTGCTTGAGCTATGCAAATCCAACAAAATAATACTTAATGTGCTTGCTTTAGAAGTACCCTCATGCAATAAAGTGAATGTATTTAAACACTTTTAATTGTAATTAAAATTCTTCATTTGGTCATATTGCTTTACTTCATTTTGATTTAAAGATATAATTCATGTTTTTGATCAAAATAACAAATCATTTGCACTCACTATCCACGAGTTTCTTTTTGCTGGAAACAAAATATGTTTTAGAAAATGTTGACACTGTGACTTCTGGTCACACTTTATTTTGATGGTTGAATATGTTACATCGCATCTACATGTCAACTAATTCTCAATAGATTATAAGTAGACTGTTAGGTTGGGGTTAGGGTTAGTGTAAGTTGACATGTACTTTTTAAGTTTCTTAGTCAGTTAAATGTTTGTTAAAGGAACAGTATCAGCAGATATTAAGCAGATAGTCTACTAATACTCAAACAGACGATCAAAATAAAGTGTTACCTGACTCCCTACACTTTTAGACCTTACCAGGCTTTTTTTAAAGCAGAATACTGGCAACACTGCTGCCAGCTACTCACTGTAATGGTTTGTTTACAGTGATTGCCAGTGGATTACTGTAACTAAACCATTACAATGACAAACTGGCAACAATGTTGCCAGTAAAATACTGTAACTGAACCATTACAGTGAGTAGCTGGCAACAGTGTTGCCAGTTAATTACTGTAATAGAGCAGAAGCGGTGGCTAACTGGAAACTGCTTACAGTTAATTACTGTACAAGTGTTACAACTCACAGCATTTTACTGCATACACATTAACAGTATGTCATTTACTTTTATTGTAGTGTTACAAAAATTTATCAGTATTCTTAAGTGTTATTAAAGCATATAAACTCTTCAGACAAATGTATTTTATTGTTTTGGCAGCAAACAAGTATACAGCAGAAAATGTACAACAAATTTAAAGAAATTAGCAGACATCACTACCTTTTATATTTACAATGACACAAAAAGGTTCAATCAATAAACAACACATGCAGCGTATATAGCACAGGTGTCAAATATTTAAATATCATCTATAATATAAAACAGAGGGCCACGGTCTGCACAGTGTAGCGTTAATTCTGAATAAACACACCTGATCAAACTAATTGAGGCTTATTAGAAGTCTACAGGTAATGTTGAAGCAGGGTGAGAACTAAACTCTGCTGGCTGCAGCCCTCCAGGAACTGAGTTTGACAACATTTAAGCAACTGCCAACATTTATCACGATCACATATCCAATAAAAAAACAATTTAAATTAATTAATTAACAAACTCTATACAAAGCCATAATAAACAATCGCTCAGCACTGATTCTTATGTTGTTCCAAACCTGTAGTAATAAAAAACTAAACAAATAACCAGATTTATCAATTATTTAAGAAACCCTTTATTCTACAAATACCACTTTTACCTACTTCATTTAATGTTTTTCAGTCAACTTCATTGAGCCTCTGCAAAAAAATGTATGGAAGTGCTGTTTAAGAGAGAGATTAAAATGTATGTCGTTCATATAGAGTATAATACTTACCTTTGAATAAGCTCTAATGTGGCATTATATGACTCCTTTTATAAAAGGTTAAACTAATATAAGGTTAAAAACATAAAAAGAACCAAAAAAAAAAAAAACAATTACGTTTTTTAAGCTTAAAATAATTTTTAAAAAGTTACATATCAAAAGAACACACAGATACTCTAGATATGGTTAGAAACAGGTTTGTCAAAAACAGGCACACACATCAATTCCCAATAATAAAAAAAAGTTTAAAATAAATTTTAAAAACAAAAATAAAGTCTGCATTAAAGAGAATGCAAATGATCCAATCTTATTATTATTTACTTAAAAAAAGTTCAGGAAAACAAACGTTTCTATTGTCCTTAGGCATTCACAGTTGTAAACACAGCTCTGAAAAACACTTAGCAACAAATTAACAACCTGGGACCTGACAGTGGAGGTTTGCAAATCCCTGTGATGATTCCTGTGCACGTTAGCTACCTAACTGGGGAGATTGGAATTCAATGGTTTTTATGTATATGAAATCTGCTTATCTGCCATAAAGACACAGTAACTGTTAGCATCTGTACATTATGAAATTAGGCAATATCCAATGAATAAATAGACTTAAATGAATGTAAGAAGTTATATGAGGAGAGGCTAACTAGCTAACAATGTAGCCTTCAAGTGCACAGTTCAGGACGACAACAACAATATAACTTAATACACAGATTTACTTTAGAAACCCTTAAAAACATTTGAACACATTTTACTTACTCATTGTAGATTCTTATTTATGGCTTAAAACATCAGACTTTGCATCTGAACTGCTAAACAGAAAATGGAGCACTCAGAAGTAAACAAATTAAACACCTGGCTCCCTTAAAGGAACATATTCACATATGTTCACATTAAACATATTCTGAATTTTTGTTTTCACAATTTTGAGTTTTGAATAATACAGACATCCTGTGTATGTGTGTCATTGTCCAAATCATTGTTTTCTGCATTAAAATAAACGCACAATAAAAGCATCAAAGTTGATAATTGTTGAACAGTAATATACCCTTTATTATCACGGTAACTACCTGTAATGGGTACATAAAGTAAATTACTGGTATTTATTCTTTGCAATACACAATGATTAATGAATACAAATCCTGCTTGTTTTAGAATACAGTTTCCTTTTATTACAGCAAAACACTGGCTATTTTACAGTTTTTTTTATTGCAGAATCTACAGTAAGGGTTAACAGTGTTCTATAGTAGTGGTTCAATCCCAGCATCCCAACCATAATGCGTTTGCTTTCATGTTGAATAACTTGAGTGAATACAGTTTCATTTTTTGGGTGAACTATCCCTTTAGGGTGACTAAAAGAAAGCAAGAAAAAATTCATTTAAATTTTATTGCAAGCACGATGCCGAATTACAAGATTATTTACCAAGAAAACTCTTTGCAGCAACTTGTGAGGTAAATGAATAATAATATTACTATCAGTAAAATGAATACATTAAGCCTGTGTTTTGGCAGTTGAAAATGGATAATCTGCAACCGGTTATTTCCAATATTATATTACGGGGAAACTGACGAAGGCTGATATATTTTTAATTTACTGAGCAAAACTTTATAGCATCCTTTCGGAGGCCTTGTTTAACAGTAATTTTTAAGTCTTTTTTTGTAAGTCGTGGTTGGAACAGTCAAGAAATATGTTGCAAGTGGGATTGACTAATTGAAAATAAGCACATTCCAATAAAATACTGTATGTCTTCATATTTACTGTAAGATATACTATTTTAAGGATAATAATGCTTTGTGCTAATAAAGCAATGTGCTTGCTTTGGAATTACCTTTATGCAGTAAAGCGAATGTTTTTAAACTCTTCATTTGTTCATATCATATTTCTTCAGTTTGAACTTATTATAGTTCACCCAAAAATAATTGTACCCACATAATTTGAACTCACTATCCAGGTTTCTTTTTTGAAAATGTTGACAGTATGAGTTTTTTCCTAGTGCTTCATCAAATGTTTGGTTACCAACATCCCAACCTTCATGTGTTCTTGTGTTGAATAACTCGAGTGAGTAAATAATGGGCACATTTTTATTTTGGGGTAAACTATCCCTTTAATGTGAATAAAAATGAAAGAAATAATTTGATGCTTTTTAAACTTACACAGAGAAAAGGCCCACTTAAAAAAAGATTTAATGCAGGTTTTCATTGCCGTATTTACCAAGGAAACTCCTTGCAGCAACTTGTGAGGTAAATGAACAGTATTATTATTAGTGTCAGTAAAATGAATACATTAAGCCTTTGTTTTGGCAGTTGAAAATGGAAAATCTGCAACCAATGCATTCCAACATTTGTTTTTGTTTTTTTCACAGGAATCCCACCACATATTTATGACCCACAATCTTTTCTAAGCCTCTTATAACCTTGCTTGTAAGCAGTGTATAGTTTAGTGCTGAATGCTGGCTTAGTTCATCGTACACTTGCATTTAATTTGAAGAATGGGGCTTTTCTTGGAAAGCAGCTATAAATTCTGATTATTAAGACAATAACAACAAGCAAAAAGTGAAAACCAAGAAAATGTGTCAGCATTTTTGATTATGAAGCAAGTAACCCTAAATACGTTTAATACAGACTAAAAAAAAAAAAAGAGTAGGTTGTCTATAACAGTCAACCTTGTTAAATCTATTGACCTGGGGCTACATGTGTAATGGAAAATAAAGAGCTTGTTTGAAATGGTTTCAATGGATACAAGGAAGAGAATGTGAGATCTGGCTGAAGTAAAAAAAATATTCATAATAAAATATTGGCAGGACTGTTGTCGATGTAACAACGTAGCTAGGGATTAAAAATAAAAGAAGAAAGAGGTTTGTATATATTTTAGGGAGTTCATTTGTTACCCTTGGTTAAATTGCATTCAAGCTGTTTATATTATCTGCTTATTAATAACTAATTCACCATTTAAACCAATATTTGGGCCCAAAAATTTTATTTACTGCTTCACTTAGCCTGGCATTTTAAAAAACGAATGTATAGGCCTCTCAAAGACAAACAATTCTGACTGCCCCTCCCCGAGGAGGGGAACGGAAGTACTATAAGTGGATTTGATGTTCTAAATCCACGTATGGGAGATTCCGTTCAGAAGCTACTTGTCTGAAAGAGTATTGAATGGTCCAATGAAAGCAATGAATTGGCAGCGTAAGCCTGCAAAGGTGTGCTGCATCGCCAATTAACTGAGCATATAAGCACACCTGGCGCCAGCAAACGCTATCCTTTTTAAGCTGAAGAGACTTTTAACAGCTAAGGAACAGTCATTATGGCGACGGAGTATAGTACTTATAGTACTGTATAGTATAGTACTGGCGGAAAAAGCATATGGGGATCACCAGCGGGGATCGCACATAGCAGGCACCTGTACCCAAAAACGTGGGCTGACCAGCGGGCAGACCTAACGTAGTGGGCCAGCGAGTGACTCCTCCGCTGAGTCAGTGCTGGGGGCCTCGGAGGAATCTGCAGGGCTCATCGAATGGGGAACTTTACTGACAGACAGGAAGGTGCACATCTCTCCGTGTTAGGGAAAAAAGGCACCGCAAGTGTGCTACAACACCCCACCGAGTTGTTTCCTCAATCACCAAAGGTACCTAACAACCTTGAGGAAACCAGCTCCACTTGCAGATTGTAAAACCTTGCAAATGTGTTGGGTGTCGCTCAGCCCGCAGCTCTACAAATGTCTGTTAAAGAGGCACCGCGTGCACACGCCCAAGAGGATGCAACACTCCGAGTGGAGTGCGCACGCACTCCCGGGGGACGTGGCTGACCTCTGCTCAAATAAGCACATGAAATGGCCTACACAATCCAGTGGGATAATCTTTGTTTGGACACGGCGTGGCCGTGACCCACCGCTCTTTTTGGGTACGATGAAGTATGGGCTGTAAAACCCGCTCTCTATCTCGGCTGGAGGTACCGGCTCGATTGCACCCTTCGCCAGGAGGGCAGCAATCTCCTCTCGCAAGACAGGGGCGGACAAGGGATTGACCCTTGTGAAATACACGCCCGTGAACTTGGGAGGCCGTTTCGAGAACTGTAGTTCGTAGCCGAGTCTGATCACGCGTATGAGCCACCGCGAGGGGCTGGCCCACGCTAACCAGGTAGACAGAGCCCTCGCTAATGACGTCATCGCAGCAATCATTGACGTAACCGCGAAGGGGCAGCGCGGAGCGGGTGTGCTGATCCGGGGAGCACGAGGGTCCCACAGAAGAGCTGGAGCAGAGCGATTCGCTCTGGCTCCGCACCCTGACTCCGAAGGAGGGGCTTGGGGGCTGGGAGAAGGGAGACTGTCCCCCCAGCACCCGTGAGCCGCTGGCGGAGTATGCAGACCCTGCGAGCTGAGAGGCAGCGCGTCCCAAACTGGCAGGGCTTGAGCTGTGACATCCAGGGAAGGGGAAAAATGCTCTTTGTTCGAAACTTTGGTGGCACTGAAAAGTACCGTTAGAATATGGGCCCTGCTCTCCAGCGGGGAAAGAGCAAGTTTCCTCCTCTCCGGAGTGCCTGTCTCAGGGACGCTTCGCGGTCCGTTTACCGGACTTAGCGGCGCCCTGGGCAGGAGGGGCTGCCGGCTTCCGGCGTGCTCGACGCGCCCGCTTCGCCGGAGGCAGGGCAGCGGCCGTTGGCGGTTGCCCTCGGCGAGGAGCAGCGGAGGTGGATGGCTCGGCGGGGGACGGAGCGGGCTTACGGTTCTGCCGATAGATGACATTGCCCATCGCATCCGACTGCTCCTTCACCGCCTTGAACTCCTGGGTGAATTCACCGACGGTGTCGCCAAACAGGCCAGCCTGGGATATGGTCGAGTCAAGAAAGCGAACTTTGTCAACATCGTGCATATCTGCCAGGTTTAGCCAGAGGTGGCGTTCCTGGACCACAAGTGTGGACATCATCTTCCCCAGTGCGCACGCATGGACTAAGTAGTCCAAAGAGCATAGTCGGTCGCGGTGCGCAGCTTGTGTAACAAGCCTGGGTTAGACCCACCCTCGTGCAGCTCGGCCAGCGCCTGCATTTGGTAGCGCTGGTAGGTGGCCATCGCGTGCAAGGCGGAAGCTGCCTGGCCCGCAGCCTTGTAAGCTCTAGCTCCGAGGGAGGCAGATAACCTACAGGCTTTGGACGGGAGACGGGGCGGACCGCGCAAAGTAGGGGCGCCACGCGGACAAAGATTGACGGCAATGGCGCGCTCCACCTGCGGGATCGCCTCATACCCCCTGGCAGCTCCACCATCCAGGGTGGTGAGGGCGGAGGCGGACGCAGAGTGGGCAGAGAAAGGTGCCCTCCAGGACTGCGTGAGCCTACTGTGCACTTCCGGTAAGAAAGGGACGAGAGGCTTCAAAGGCTTCGCCTTTTGGTCGTTTACGTAACACCCATCTAGTCGGTCCGGCCGCGGGGCTGGGGGATGAACCATCTCCAACCCGACGACCGAAGCAGCCCGAGAAAGCACGGCCAACATGTCCGCTTCAGGATCCGTTTTGACGGCGCTCGCTTGCCCAGAGGGGGCGAGCGGGTCCGGATCATCGTCGGACAATGAAAGCCCACCCTCCGATGCCGCTGAGGACATCTGATCTCCGGTGTCAGCGAGCGTAAGAGCTACCATGTGATTAGACAGATCACTCCCAACACCCGAAGCTTGGATGGAGCGCTTGGAGGAGCGAGAGGTCCACGAGCCCTTAGGCGGCGGATTATCTTTCGCTGGAACCCTCAGATCTGCCCAAGCGCCCGCTGCAGAGCAGGAGGCGACTGGGGTGGCTCGCTCTCTTACGAAAGTTAGCCACGATCTCAACTGCGCGACGGTCATGGCATCGCAGTGACGACATGAACCGCCCCCCCAGCACCACATTAACATGCTGGACCCCCAAACATGTAATGCAGTGATCGTGCCCATCATCCGGAGCCAGGAAACCCCCGCAACCAGAAACGCACAGTCGGAGCGCCATCCTGAAAAGGACGTGCTGCACGACTGTGTTGCTATTTTTGGAAACTGCAACAATACGCACCGCTCTGGAGGACCGGACCCAAAGGAATGCCAGGCAAGGGAGAAAACCCAGCTCGACCATCTGCCGCTGCGTGGACTCGCTCTGGACCGGGAGACACTCGTTCGCTCGATGTGGCTGTAGACAGCAAGAGGAACCCCTTATGAAGCTTGATCAGAAAAGTCTCTGAAGCGAAAAGGATGGCGTTTGCTGGCGCCAGGTGTGCTGCGCAAGCTTACGCTGCCAATTCATTGCTTTCATTGGCCTGTTCAATACTCTTTCAGACAAGTAGCTTCTGAACCGAATCTCCCATACGTGGATTTAGAACATCAAATCCACTTATAGTACTGGAGTTCCCCAAACGAAGGGGAACTAACACTACAATACAATTACAGCACTGCTAATACTCCCTTTAGACCACAGTTAATTAATTAGTTACAGATCAACTCATGTAATGTAATGTAATGTGTATAGCACATTTATTGTGTAAGGTCATACACCCAAAGCGCTTCACAATCATGAGGGGGGCATCCACTTGACACTATTTTAACTGAGGCACAAGATGGCAGGAGCAGATTTTCTGTGCATGTTCAGGGAAATGAAATTAATGTACTGATATAAAGCATTGGCATCAGTGGTCAGGGAATACTAGTGAACTTTCTAAACTCTGTTTTGCTGCTCTTGATTATGCAGAATCACGTCTTCTAGCCAGGCCCGGATTGGCTAATCGGGAGGACCGGGAGAATTCCCGGTGGGCCGGTCCGTTATTTGGCCGCGAGGGCCGGTGTCCGTAGCTCCAGAATCTTTTGCTCTCAGCAGTCACACTTTTTAAATTTATTTATTTACTTGACCACAGCCTTTTAATTCTTTATTTTACCACAACTCTTCTCTTTTCATCTATTTTAATGATTATAAAACTTAGTTGTGTCTCAGTTCTGAATACAGCTATTGTGGTCCAGCGGTTAGCTTGTTAGGTTAAGACGCCGCAGACCCGGGTTCGATCCTCATTAGAATATCTTATTGTTTTCGTTTTTATTGTTAAGACATATAATACTGTTAGGGTTGTTGAACATTTGAAGTTCTAAAGCAGCTGTTTTTTTTTTTTAAAAAGACGTGATAGTGTCATTAGAAACTGATTTGGAAATGACCTTATTTTAATATAGTCAGTCGTGAACTGAGGTGGGCCGGTCTGAGGCTTGAAACTCCAGGGCTGAAAAGGTGTCCCACTCCGGCCCTGCTTCTAGCAACATAAACTGTATTTGCTACGTTTCTCACAATCACAACTTTCTTTTATTTACTACTATTTGAGCAAGCTTGCAACTGACAAAAAGTCAGAATTGCACAATATAAAAAAGAATGGCAAGAAATACAGTAAATTTGAGTTTACATCTTTACATCTCACAATTCTGAGTTTACATTCTACAGGTCTGAGTTGACATCTCGCAATTCTGAGTTTACATTTAACAATTCTGATTTTACATCTTTCGAGTTTACAACTCACAATTTTGAGTTTACTTTTCACAAATTTTGATTTTGTCACAATTACAACTTTACGTTTTACAATTCCAAGTTTACATCTTGCTATTCTGACTTAACTGGATATCTTGCAATTTCAGAGATTACTGTTCTCAATGTTTACTTCTCGATATTTTAACCTCTCATCCGTCTTTTTTTAAACCGAGGTCCTGACTCTCTGTGGTCATTAAAAATCTAAGGATGTCCTTCGAAAAAGAGTAGGGGTTTAACCCTGGCATCCAGGCCAAATCTGCCCATTGGCTTCTGTCCATCATAGCCTCCTAACCCCCCCATATCACAATTGGCTTCATCACTCTGTCTCCTCTCCACCAATAAGCTGGTGTGTGGTGTGTGGTCTGGTGCAAAATGGCTGCCTTCGCGTCACCCAGGTGGATGCTGGAAAAGGAATCATTATTATTATTATTATTTGGAGTTCAGATTTTACAATTTACAATTCTAAGTTTACAACTCACAATTCTGAGATTACATTTTGTAATTCTGAGTTTATTCCCTGAAATTCTGACTTTGTTTTGCAATTCTAAGTAGGGCTGCACAATGTAAAGACTTGTGCCACCGTCTTTATGCTTCTCTCCTAAACTTAAAAACAGAAATGGGAGACTCGAGTCACATGACTTGACTTGAGTCAGACTTAAGTCATAGAATTTAGGACTTGAGACTTGCTTGACAGATAACTAAAAAGGACTTGACTTGATTTGGACTTGACTGTCATGGCTTGAGACTTGACTTGGACTTGAGTTAAATGACTCGAAATAACCTGCTTTTGTTAAATACATAATCGTTTATATTGTGCATTGCACGGGTGCCCGCAAACAAGTGATAATCTCCCGGAAAACCGGCGTCTCCCTCCCAGTCCTCAAAAATGTCGCGCACCCTTCTCACCCCTCCCCACTACATCCATCCTCGCTCTTTAGACACATCATGCGCACCCTGTCAAACACCACAAAACCACTACCACCACTTGACAGCTGAGCGGGACTCTGCAAAATAAATCGTAGAACTGACCAATGTGAGGAGAGTTTACTCGCACGTGACATGTTTTAGCTCTTTTGCTCTGTTTAGAAACGTTGTCGTGTGAAAGCGAACTGCACCAAGAACAAAGAGCAACACTGTAACAGTTTGAATCTCTGTTTCGGATTCACAGAGTGACTTGCTAGGCCAAGCTATGACTTGACTTGACCTAAAATAATCAGTGACTCGACTTTACTTGACTTAAGTCTAACAAAAATTGACTTGACTTAAACTTTTTCCGATTAATTGTGCAGCCCTAATTCTGAGTTTACCTTTTTAAATTCAAAGTTTACATCTTCCGATTCTGAGTTTACATTCCATAATTCTGACTCTCACAATTTTTTACCATTATGAATTTTCATCTTGCATTTTAAAATTGATGTCTCTCTATTATGAGTTTTCATGTTGTTAATATTTACAAATTCTTTCTTACAAATTGGAGTTTACATCTTACTACTCTGACTTCTGAGTTTACATCACCATGGATGGAGAGTTTCTATACTAAAATTGGTCTCTAATATATTGAATTTCATGTGTGTTTAATTTTTTTGTTGTTGTAATTTTAATATTAATTATGAATTTACCATCGTTTTTTCATATTAATAAAGCAAGCAGAAAAGATGTTATGTCTGGTTATTTCTGGTTATTTATAACACCAGCTTAGAGTCCTTTTGGAGATGTGACTTAAGTAAATAAGTAGACATATTTCTGTGGATGAGCGAATAAACTGATAGTGTAAATGAGATAAAGTGATCACAGCGTTCACTCTCATCATCCTAATAGGTTTAGTTAATGTTTACCCTTTACGCCAGGGTTCAAAAGTCAAGTATTTATGTGAAAGACACAAACCGGTAAGAACAGAGAAACTAAAACTGGAAGATTTGAGTCAAGAAGGACAACAAAGGGCAAACCATGATCGCAATCACAGAGTTTCAGAGTGAGTGACATTTGCTGAATATAATTGAACAAATATATAATCAATTAAACAAAATTTATATGATCAACTGAACAGTAACAGACTACATGTAAACTGTGAGAGTTCTTGTCAATAAAAAACAAACGTGAGATCATTTAGATCTTGCTTTGTTAGCTAAAATATTTGTGTTCCCATCACAGATAATATGACCACAGTAATATTTGATTGACTAGTATTACAGTTGTAACCAGTCTGTTGTTGCTGAATTCTAGAGATCGGTGTTGGTCTGTCAGGATTCGGCATGTTCTTTGTGCTGTTTGGGATTCTGCTGTACTTTGACTCAGTCCTGTTGGCGTTTGGAAACGTAAGTGCATTTAGATATGACACATACTGTAAAGCTATCGTCTGTATATCTCTGCTCATAGAGAGTGTTTCTTAAAGAGACACCCACAAAATTTTCACCCAAAATAATGAATAATTGACCACTTTGGAATTATACACTATAAAAAAAATGTAATGATAAGAAGCCAAGACAACAAATATGTTTATGTTGCTTTAATCTACTTTATTAAGTTGATCAGGTTTCAACAACTTTTTTTTGAGTTATAGAAAGTTTAACTTAATATTTTTAGCCCATTTGGTTGATGTAAGTTAAGATGTCTTTCGCGTTTATTGGATTCGACTAAAAAATGTTAGGCAACAAGTTATTTTTTGAAAGCGTAAGCTTCTGGCTTCATTTTTAGTGTTTTTGAGATATTTAGGTTTCTTTCTTTTTTCAAAAACTTGCATTCAGTATAGTAAAAATAATGTGGGAATAGTGTTTTCTATATACACAAAATGTGGAAAAAAAATAATACATCACATATTGCAAATTTGTGATTAAACCCATTCTGATAAAAATGTCAGAAAGAGCCAAAGTGACAAAGTTTGACATCAGTATATGAAAAATATGTACATGTTCATAAAGGCATAAGCACATCAATTTGTTTAAACAACATTTACTTTTGATTAAGCAATAAATATCTATTTTTGGGGGCAAGTAAACTATGTTAAAGTTTACTAATTTATTAAGTAAATAAAATATCATACTATTCATTAAGTATGAATTACATTTCACAATGTTGCCTTTTTTATGGAATTTTGAATCTATTAAATGAAGTCTTTCTAAGCATAAAATACTTTTTACAGAGACGTTAAAGACAGCATGAAACTGCCTGAAGCTACTTTGATTAAAGCTAATGATTTACAGTATAAGTTTTTCAGTATGCCATAAATCAGAGATGACCAAAGAAGGGTCCGTGGGCCAAAGTTGGCCCATTGTAACCTTTTATTTGTCCCATTATCCAATTCTGAGAAGAGAGTGAGAAGGATGGAGAGTGTTGGGGTGAATGCTTTTAAAAGAGATTGTCATTTGTAATTTGACATAACTTTTTAAGTTTGTTTTATTGATGAGCTACAAAAAAACTAACAAAAATGAAATGTTTAAAGTAAATGTTGTAAATAAATCTTATTTTTAAAAATGTAAACAATGTAAACAAAGTCACTCAATCGATAGAGAACTATGCAGAAGACATCAGTGAGGAAATCAAGGCAAATCATCTCCATTCTGTTCTAAATGACATTGTTTTTTGTTTACTATAATATGTTTATTATAAAATGTAATAATATATTATAAATATTATAAACTATTAATTTAAAGCAATGTTTTGTGGTTATTTTTAAATATTATAAAAGAGCCCCTATTATGCATTATAAAAGGTCATATTTGTTTTTGTGGTCTTCAACAACAGTCTGATATGCATGCAAGGTCACAAAACACTTTCGTTGTTTTATAATATGTGGTTATTTTTACCTAATTCTCCCAACCCCATATGTGTTGTTAAGCGGACCATTTGTTCCCAAACCCCTCCTTAGCATGATGCTAATCTGCGCTGATTGGTCCGATGACCCAAATTGTTGTGATTGGTCAACTCCGTTCAGCAAGAGACAGAGAGAAATGGTCAGCACGGCTTATCAACAATTTTGAAGTAGTCAGAGTGCAGATTGTATGTGTGAGTCCAGTGCAGGAGTGCATTAAAGCAATGCAGTTTAACACCAGCATATCGCTCTATTCTTAACCATAACACATTCAGTATTAATCCACACAGTAGTAAAATCTGAATTGTTTTGAATCATCACAGCCGCACGAGTGTAGGAACAGCTGACAATGGCCATAGCAAACGGCATAGGATCGCGAGCTTATAAACACACTTAAATATGTTAACAAATCAGCACACAATGCATTTTCAACATGGTTTTAGACACGATATGAGAATATAAAGAGTTAAACATACAGAACAGACCGGTTACAAGTAACAAAACTCCATTAAATACACATTTTGCAAGCTAGAGAAAACAAGGAGTCAATGATTTTAGTCGCACTTAAAGGGCCATGAAACCCCCTCGTTTCAGCAGGGTGTTTTCACACCTCTACTTTGGAAGAAGTCAGAAAAGTGGGCGTGTCCAGCTCTGTTTAGGGGGGAGTGTCGGAGGAACTAAAGTTGGATGGTGTGGGAGTGTCTATTTGGGCACGCGCGAGTTTCAGAGTCAAAATACACACAAACACACGGGAGAAAGTGATGGTGTTTACATGGACATCTGTAGTCGAATTATTTGCCAAACTATTAAATGGTGGACTTTAACTGCAGTTTGGCTCTTTCATTCAGGGAATTCATTCATGCACCTCGCGACAAACAAGATATTTGATTCGAGGATCTGCTTTAAGCGTGTATTTTTCATGCAATGTTTGATACCGCACTGCGAATGAGAGAAAAAAAACCTCCGCGTTTCCCTGAAACTTAGATGCACACGGCAGGTAGCGTCAGAAAGCCGCGTGTGTTATTCCGGTCACAAAAAAAAGTTTGGTTGTGGTATTAACATGTTTACACTCGGTGCAATAGTTAAGTTCGATACGAACAAACTGAATAAACAAAGAGCACTGGTCGCTCACTTACCAAATCTGTAGAGACAGGACAATCACCAGCAACTAGAGCCACGTCTTTATTAAGAGAAGACTACAAGCGAATCCGGATCTCAGCATTTGTAGATGAGAACAGCTCTCAGGTAAACAATGTGCCTCCTTAGACACGCAAGTTATTGTTGTCGAGCGTCGCGTACACTGTTAATCCACGTGACTCCAGCTGAGCTCTCACAGAGAGAAAATGAAAACAAAACTTAACTGCAGCAAACTATAAAAGCAACACTTCACGCTTGTTTTGCCAACACAACGTGGCGTCTCTGTCGTCTAACCACTGTGACAGTAATGAATATTAATGAAGTTCCACAATAGAGCGCTCTGATTGGTTTGAACCAAGCCTTACTCATGCATTAATGCATCACACTGTAAGACGTAATAAGACACACTCTGGCACAGACGCTGAAGCACTCACAAACCGCTGAAGCACTCATCAGAAAAACGACTGGAACACAGCACAAGGCTGAGGCTATAATGCTGAGGTATTTTTGCAAAAATAAACTTCACTACTGACAGTTTACAGCCTCATCTTTGGGTAGGGAAAAAAACACTTACTTTTTCCCACTCTTCAGAGCACAACATCTTCATGCAGGGGTGATAGCGTTCCGGCACCACGCCGGATTTCCGGCGTACTGTGGCTGCGGGAAAAAAAAAAAATCAGGTTCACAGATATTGATCTGTCATTTCTCTAGATTCACAGAATTCAGTCACTGCTGAAAGCGCCGGATTGGTTTTATTAAGTGCCATTTTGTGTGCTCGTGAATCATCTTTTGAGTGTAGACGCCATGTAAATAAAAGATTAATTGTGTAATTTAGAGAGCTTTATAAATTATAACGGATCTTTGTGAGATCTCTATGAACTAAGATTAGTGACGCTTTTTAGTGATAATAAGAGGAGCGTGCTTTGCACTTTCCAGGCAATAATCCATTCAGAATTTGTATGAAACTTTCGTTTTCGGCACATATACGCTGATATAATTTGGGAATGACATCTGCATATTTACGCTGGGTTTATTCTCGAAATAACGGTGAAGCAATAGACGGGACAAAAATATATTTCCCCCTTCTCCTTAAACAATAGTGTTTCAGCTATGAAATAGTTCAGTTTTGTATGTAGCCTAATGGCAAAGTGTTTATATTTAGTTTCGTTTTTTTATTCAGCTTATTTAGAAAAACGTTTGGAGCATTTTAAAAATAAGTTGTTGTTTTTTAACGAACAGCGCCCAGCGGAAGACCATCATTGTCTGTTTGATCAGTTTGCCTTCTCAGATCATCACGACTTGCCTAAAATAAAAGATATAAAACAGTTCAAGTATAAAACAATGGTAGCTTAAACGTTAAAGAATGTGTGCTATTAGGCGCATAGTTTGCTTATAAAAAGCTTGTAGGACATCGAGGCGCCAGAGCAATCACTTGCATTTTTTCAGTGGGAGCAATTTAAAGTTATCCGTCACTTTTGCTCACAAAGTATGAGTAATACATCAAAAAACGTTACAGCGTTTTTATAAAATAAAGAAAACCAAAATTATGCGCTTTCTGTCGTCTGGTTTTTGAACAGGAGCACTTAACAAAATGAAGCAAAATGTATATGCCTCACAGACATAATAAATATATTTATAGAAAGCTTTAAATTATTACTTGACGAAATAAAACAAATCGAAAACAAAAAAACTCCTTCATGTAATCCGTAAAGATGAATTTCTAAAGGCGAGTCCAAGAGGAGATTGCCAGTCAGGATCTTTGCGACACTGACTCAGAATAAGTTTATTAATAAATAATTAAGATATGTCCTTACTCTTTCCTCGACACATTCATTGTTATTTGTTTTTGCCGGTGCTTGGGGCGAGTTTTAGCTTATTGTGTGCGCTTGAACGCGGATTCACAGTAGCAGTTTTAACATGGAGTGACACGACATCTGACGTACAGATGACACTGGCACATGCCACTGAGTGTAGTGACACTTCCGGTGGCACGTCCGGTTTTCCACTGTCATGTGTCACTCGCTAGTGGCATGTGTAGTGACCTGTGTCACTCAGTGTCGCGCTGCATGTCACTGCAGTGACATCGACACCCGGCGAAGCTTATGACATTAATTAACACGAGCAAAACTATATTTAATCATTACGCGACTTTTAACCTAATTTATCGCGTCGCAAGTTAGTTTATTTGCTGAGCTACTCCACGATGTTTTAATTTAAACGCATTTATTTTATGTATTCGTAGTCATACTTCCGTACGTAATATAGTCATTTGACATTACATGTCAGTCAAATTTATTGTGGCATTCTTATGTATGGGAGGGGTTACACTTATCTGTTGTACTGTATATTATTGCATCCTGACAGTTCCTTTGTTCCCTACAATATGGACTTCTCTATGTTTTTAATTCATTCATTTATTTTATTATTTAACTTATTTTCATTTTAAGGTATTTTAAATAATATCCTTTAAAAAGTTATAATGAAATGCATGTTGAAAACTCATAACATATATGCATGTAAGATAACAGGTGTCATTTGCCTAATGATTTTTAAATATTAAAGCAAAGAGACTTATAAGATTAATGTGCTTATAACGTGCTTATACTGACACCTACTGGCAAATGTCACAAGATCACTGACACTGGCATGTGTCACTGACATTACTGGCATGTGTCTAAAAAGAGCCACTTGACAATAATGATGATCAGGGTTACACATAGGCTGTTAATATATTTGGGCCCAGGGGCCCACAAGTTATGTGTTAAAAGTGCGTTGCATACATAGTACCCCCACCCCTACTCACCTCAGGGGCAAGGAAAAAAAGTTCAGGCTCAGGAATTTTTTCCACTATCAGCCCTGTTCATGACTTGATTCAACTGGGATCATCTGCTACAGTGTTTATCTTCCTTTTTTTTGCTACAGTGTTTGTGGACAGGGGTTTAAATATTCCTGGGTCTGTGTGCGCAACAGATGGGCAGGGCTTATGTTCTGTATCAATGTCACTCTGACATGGCTAAAGATTCGTTATTCTGACGATTCATTTTAGTCAACTCTTTTACGGATTAATCATTAGTTTTAAACATGGCACACTTTCAGATTTAAGCCTTAGCTGGATATTTCACTTTTCTTAGAGCTGCATGGAAGGTCATTTTCAGAAACCCAGGGGCTCTTTAAAAAAAATTGAAAAATTGCCCATGGCAACTATGTACCATTGGCCAACTAGCTTTAATCAAGGTTGTTTTTTGGCCCTTCATAAGAAAAGTTTGGGCACCCCTGTCATGACTAAATAAGAATTGTCGGTTTAGATTTCGTAGTGACTTTTAAGAAAATCTTCAAGCTTAAACTTCAGAATAGCACTGTATATAATTTAAAACTAATTATTTATTTAGTGTATTGTCCCTCCTCTATCAGATTCTGTTTCTGTCTGGTCTGGCCTTCATCATTGGTTTAAAAAGGACGGCACACTTCTTCTTCCAGAGGCAGAAGCTCAGAAGCTCCGCCTTCTTTCTGGGAGGCGTGGCTTTAGTACTGCTAAGATGGCCTCGTATTGGCATGTTAGTGGAGACATATGGCTTTGTGCTTCTATTCAAGTGAGTAAACAGTTGATTCATATCCTGGCCTCATGTGTGAGATCTCTGTCTGATTAAGACTTCAAACAAATTTATTTGCCTCATTTTACATCCTTTACTTTTATTGATTTGAAAACATGCTGTTTCTCTGCTTGAAGCAGTTTCGTTTTTTCCGCTATTTCTCTTTCCAGAAATGTATGATATTATATTTCCTATTCTTTGTATTGTTTGTAGATCTTTCTTCCCAGTGGCTTTTGGTTTCCTTGCAACGGTTTTCAACATTCCCTTTTTAACAACGGTAAGCCGTTTTATGATACTTGGATCATAGATACTAATTAAAGTTAAGCGCAACAACATATTTCTTTTTACAGCTGAACAATTAAGCCTACAGGCACCGACTAAACTTTTTCTTATTGTTCTTGTTCTCTCTCTTTCAGATTTTAAACAAGTTATCTGGTAGTAGTACATCAATGGTGTAAAAGCAGATTCTGGGAGAAAACATTCAAAACAAATAATGTGTGTGTGTTTGTGTGTGTGTGTGTGTGTGTGTGTGTATGTGCAATGTTAGAAAACCTCTTGAAAATTCTTTTTCAAGTTTTTCTGGATTTACTGGATTTATTAGGTATAGATTCGAGAAAAATGTAAACAATTCTTTCCAAATTTTAAAAAGCATACATATGAACATTTTCAATGCAGAGAAATTGAGAATTTTGTTGATAATTATTTTTTAGTTTTTTATATTTGTGTGTTTTTTTTTAGTATTGTTGTCTCTATGTTAGCTAACACTTATATTATATTATAATAAATACATTTACCATTATATGTCCACTGTTCAAGAATGATATGTTTTGTGTTCCTTAATTGTTCCTTAACATCTTAATGGTGGGATCGAATACATTGATACAATCTGTTAAATTGCTTTCATATATAAAGTGAAGTTTATTTATAAGCTAATTTCGAGAGAAACAAGTAATTATGATTGATCACTGCTGGTTCTGCATTACCTAAAGTATGATTCCCCAGCTGATTCCTAACTTAATATAAAATGTATACATTTCTATTCTTGCTTGCTTTTGCCATTGCTTTTCGGTGGGTTTTGCCAAAGTGGAGTCATTACCATATTCATATGGGGGAGGAGGACGTGCACGTGCACATGCGCTCAGTTTTAAGTTAATTCGGATGTACAAACAGAATATGTGTTGGATTCCGCAGTGTTTCATACATCTGATGTTTTTACATTTGTCCGTACGCAATGTTTTAGTATTAATTCAATGCAAGTCTTTGTACATGAGGCCCCAGGGCAGGCCGGAATTTTTAACGCCCAAAAATGTGCATCTCTGTGGGTCTACAGAGCACGCCAAACTGTCTGCACGAATGTTAAGAGGTCTTACGGGCACAGAACGAAAATGGTTAACAAGAGAAAATGTTTCACTACGTAATTGATTGTGAATGTTTCGTTATATTGAGCAGATACAAAAATTGTAAAAGGATGTTAATAATAGGAAAAAAATGTGTCACTAAATATACTTGAGTGGCCGTTAACGGGGTTACCTGGGTGGCCCGCCCAAGTAAAGTCTATGTGGGAAGCACTGGAGTTCAGTCATACAAAAATATATGATTTTTAAAAAGAGGCAACCAACCCCACCCCTAAACCCAACTGTCATTGGGGGATTAGCAAAATTTACTAAAACAACCAATGAGAATGTACAATTTCATACAAATTAGCCACTAAATCAAAAAGTTACGAATTGCCGTGCGAAAGCATTGAACATACATACATTTGCCTCATTACAAGCATAAGCAGCAAATTCCACAATATACACATTAAACTAACAAAACATACTAAACCGACCCTTTACCTTTCCTGGGTGTCACTGAATACATTTATAAACCATGTATCCCGCATTTTCTAATGAGCTGTAAACATACAGTATGAGACACTTCATTGTCATGCATGGTGGCCTGCTTTACAGAACTGCTTACTCTTCCTTAAAGCCATTCCTGTTTTTAAAATAAGAGTCTGATTTGCATAGTAAGTATAATACAAGCTTAAATAAACTTAAATAAGAATAGTAAGAGATATACTTTTTAAAAAATGTATAATGCCTTTAAAGCAAACTTAAAAATAAAATAACATAGTTGTAATCTCACTAGGAAACATTGTGATGTTTTGTGGATTGCCACAGTATGTGTTTTGTTTCATTTTGCCTGTATTTTAATGGTATTTCATACTCACGAGATTAACAATGGGAAGAAGCAATGCTGTTTGAGGCTCTCGGTATGTCATTTCCATGTACTGAACTCTTATTATTCAGCTATCCTTAGGTTTATCCAGATTTGAATTTCATAGCATCTTTAAAATACAACACCAATACAATACCAGAATTTAAAATGCACATAACACTAGTGTTCTGTACTATTGTAAACAAAAATAAAACTCATTGACCTGAGCTTGTTTTAGAGAAGTGCTTTTCCAATCAGCTCATTCCTATTCCATCTATCTGCACCCCACAACTTCAATGAACTCTGCTCAAATAGAAAATCAAATTAATGATATTGAGTTCAAATATTCGAAGGCTTTGTGGTTGGAGAATGTTCCGGTGAAGAGGGACGGGTGGTGGACCGACCCCGGGGCCAAAAGACAAGATCAGAGGGAAAGAGGGGAGGGTTGTGGAGGTCTGCGACCCACCGAGGTGCCTATGACGCATGTTATACTGCTGTATGAGAAAGATAAATTGTCTGAAGGTTGTATGAAGCGAACACAAGCTCCATACCTGCAAGTGTAAAGGTAAGCTGTTTGCACCATTGTAATGTTCATGTTTCATGTAGATGCATCTGTGTTATTGTGTGTTTGTGTTGTTGTGGATTAGGGCTTTGGTGGGGGTTGGGGGGGGGGGGGGGTCTGTTTGAGAAATGGAGTAATACATTTGCTCTATATATTACCATATGAGATTTATTGATCATTTAAGTTTGTTCATTCTTTAATCAGTTTTATAAATCTATCAACTGTTTTTTTTTTTCAAAAGGAACAGCAAAACAAAACAAAAATGGAATTTAGTAATGATGTACTTTTGTGCAACTGATAAAAAAATGTTTTCATGCAACAAGACAAGTGAAGTGTAATACAGATTTAATTTGTTTAAAATATTTAAGTGAAAATGACTGAAGACCCCACCAAAATTTAACTTACATTTTTTTCATAATCTTTTTTACATACATTTTTAATACATTTTTAAAAATAATATATTTTCATAGTAAAATATTTTTATTATGTTAAACCTAAAACATAATAAAAACATTTAATTACACATTCAGTAAATGTGCAGCACTAAAAACAATTAATATTTTGTCAATTTATAACATTATTTAGCAGGAAGCTTTTATTAAATTTAAATACAGTACAATTTTGTATGGTTTTTGTTTATGTATTAATATATACTGGTCAACATATGTTGTTTAATTTAACATTAATAAATGTAAAATGTTTCATCTTTCTATTAAACAATTTAAAACATTTAACTAGTAACTTGGCATGCAGTGAATATGCTTCTTACGTATATGGTTTCCTTTCTTTCAGTTTAATTTGATGCAAATATGAATCTGGTATGAGTTTGACTCGTGTATAAACTGATCTTGCGTAATATGATTCAACAGACCTGTCAGGTTAAGATGAATAATTAAAAATGTTCTTGTTTTTTAATTGCTGAATTATCATTTCTCAGAGGAGACTGTTGAATTCTTTCTATAATTGTTTTTAGATTTTTTTTTAGAAAATATCAATGTTATATTTTTATTATCAATTTGTTCTTTTTTATATACAGTTAAAATCAGAATTATTAACCCCCCTTTTCTTTTTTAAATATTTCCCAAATGATGTTTAACAGAGCAAAGACATTTTCACAGTATGTCTGATAATATTTTTTCTTCTGAAGAAAGTCTTATTTTCCTTATTTAGGCTAGAATAAAAGTAGTTTTAACTAAAAAAAAAAACATTTTAAGGTCGAAATTATTAGCCTCTTTAAGCTATATTTTTGCGATAATCTACAGAACAAACCTTCGTTATACAATAACTTGTCTAATTACCCTAACCTGCCTAATTAAACTAGTTAAGCCTTTAAATGTCACCTTAAGATGTAAAGAAGTGTCATGACAAATTTCTAGTCAAATATTATTTACTGTTTTTATGGCAAAGATAAAATAAATCAGTTATTAGAAATGAGTTATTAAAACTTTTATGTTTACAAATGTGTTGGAAAATTTTTCTGTCGGTTAAACAGAAATTGGGGAAAAAATAAACAGGGGGGGTAATAATTCTGACTTCAACTGTACATATAGTAGATCTGATAAGTAAGGTGGTGCCAGATCATTTAAGGATTAAAAACTGATATATTAATATATGAGACATATAACTGATTAAGGTGTATAAACTGATGATTAATATGACTCAACAGACCTGTCAGGTTATGATGAATAACTGAAAATCTTCTTATATATTTTTATTGCTGAATTATAATTTCTCAGAAGGAACTGTTGAATTCTCTATAGAATTGTTTTATATGTATTTAGAAAAAATGTATTTTATATTTTTTATTATTATACTTGTTCTTTTTATATACATTTCATTCTTACGCATGTAAACAGAATAGCACAGCAGTAAAGGTTAGAGGCTGATTTATGATGCTTTTGATAGCTTAAATTCTCTTTGAAGTGTGCATGTGTGTGGGCCACGTGTGAGTTCATAAGTCTGAAAAACTGGATGAATACCACTGAATCGTGTGATCAAATAAGCAAAACTAAAAAGTGTTAATGATTCAAAAGACTTTTCATATTTTTAATCATTTTTTATTTTTATTTGTTCTTTTCTTTCAGAACTCTTCTCTTTCTGAAACACATTAAAATGATGCTGCTTACTGTCATATTGATGTTGTCAGTGGCGAGGGTACACACAAACCCCTCTGGGCATTTTCAGTATTACTTAGAAGGTAAGTTCACTAATGATTCTTTACAAATAAGGTTCCATTTGTTAATTTCAGTTGATACAAAATAAACAATACTTTAAGAAATTATTTCAAAATGTAATAACACAGTTATATACACTCAGAAATAAAGCTGTACGTGAGCTGTCACTGGGGCGGAACCTTTACAAAAGGTACACATTTGTACGTGAAGAGTTCATATTGGTACCTCAAAAGTATATATTAGTATCTAAAATTTTAAAGAGGAACACTTTTGTACTGTTTAGGTACTAATATGTACCCTTAAGGTATTAATATTTTAGGTACAAATTTGTTCCTTTTGAAAACGTACCACCTCAGTGACAGCTCATGTACAGTACCTTTATTTCTGAGAGTGTACAGACCTGAGCTAACATCAATTATTTATCAACAAAAATATATTTTTATTCATAACAAAAAATTATAAATATGATGGCTCAGTGGTTAGCACTGTTGCCTCAAAGCAAGAAGGTTGGTGATTTGAGTCCTGGCTGGGCCAGTTGGCATTTCAATGTGAACTCCCAAACTCCGGGTGCTCCGGTTTACCCCACAGTCCAAAGACATGCGCTGTAGGTGAATTGAATAAAAACTAAATTGGCTGTAGTGTATGTGTGTGAATGTGAGAGAGTATGGGTGTATGGCTGAGGCCATCAGCTGTGTAAAACTGCTGGAATAGTTGCAGTTCATTCCGCTTTGGTGATCCCAGATAAATAAGCAACTAAGCTGAAGAAAAAATTATTGTTTAAATATTTAAAACAAATGTGTTGTCATATACTGTTTATGAATGTACAGTTTTTGTATTGTAACTTAGCTCAGCACTGAACATAACTTGTTAGGTTTAAAAATGAAGGTTCTTTCTAGACAAAATTGGTTCCGCGATAAATCGTTAACAAGATCATTTTATTTCACATAAGCTTCTTCAGAGTTGAAAAGGGTTCTTTAGTTCATTAAAATGGAGGAATTGTGTTCTTTGAAGAAGTTCTTTGGAAGGTTCATTGGAGAATAAAAGAAAGGTCTTTATGGCCTTACAGTGAAAACTCCATTTCGGTTCTTCATGACACCTTAACTTTTTAGAGTGTTGGGCTTTAGAAGATATGCAACATCCATAGGTGCAGATTCACTTGTCTAAAGTCAGACTGTTTCTCATATCTCCAGATGAAACTCCAGAGGAAACATCACTCCGGGTTCTCAGGGGAACAGACACTCGTCCCACAGATGGATCTCCTCCATCTAAACTCTCAGCGCTCTTCTCTATGGGTGCAGGTCCTCAGAAAAACACATGGTGGTGGTCTCCAGAAAGTCCTTACACCAAGAGGAGACAGAATGTAGCTTACTACAATCTCAACTCCTTCGGCCTCCGCTATGGCAAGAGAGAACAGGACATGCTCACACGATTGATACAGAAAAGTCCTGTAAAGTGAAGGACTAATAATGTTCTTTGGTGTTTTATCATTTACGTAAATACATGTTTTCGGTTTTTATTTCTGTTATTTTGTTGGGTGTAATTAGTTTCACTTGGGTGTTTAGGTAGGGGATATGTTTTTTTTGTGTATTATTTTTCTGTTGGTCCTCTCTGAGGTATTTGCCTTCATGTTTTAGGTGTTAAAAAGAAAGAAAAATACAAGAAAAAAGACAAATAAACGGACCTTACTCTAAGGGTTCGTAAAAGTGTATTTATTTGTCCAGTGTTCTTTTATGTTACGTCCTTGATCCAAGACCAGGGCCGTAACAGTGATTATTAAATATGTGATGCCAGAAATAATATGGTTCTGATCTGTGGACGGACCATTAGTAGAATGTTGCTAGTCTAGCAGTTCATAAATTTCATTACAAAAGAGTTTTAGTTTCATTTCTTGGAGCTGGTTGGTCAACAGCAGACTTATTCACCCATCACTCACTTTATATCATTATGGCACACTTTCAGCAAGAACCATGGGCCTATTTCAGTAAGATTACTGTTTGTTATTTAATCAAGGAAGAATGCGTGACCCCTGCTGGTTTATTATTGCTTTATTCACCTTTAGTTTTGAGACCCCGCCCTTGACAAAACCTTTATTGGTGTGAAGGAAGCAATAAGTTTGGCAGGAATATTTACTTATTAACGCTTGACCCCACTTAAAGAACGTCAAGACAAGATATGTACGGGGTCAGCCATTTAAACAATGAGAAATAGTTAAAATAACATATAATATAAATATGCAGTACATCTGGCCACCCCTATAATGCTCCAGAATACACTCATTACCTTTGGCTTAAAACACTGAAACTTAAATAAGTTTGATTAATAAATTACATGTATTTGAATTCAATATTAACCTGTTTCACTGAAACTTGCACTGTATTACATAAAACTAGTATTGAAAAAAGTAAAAGATTTGGTAACACTTTATTTTGATGGTCCATTTGAGTATTAGTAGACTGTCTGCTTAATATCTGTTGATACTGCTGCTAAACAGACATTTAAATGACACAGACGTTGCAAGCACATGTCAATTAACACTAACCCCAACCTAACAGTCTACTTATAATCTAATGAGAATTAGTTGACATGTAGATGCAATGTAATATTCACCAAACGGACCATCAAAATAAAGTGTGACCAAACATTTTGTCACAAACCTCTCACACAACCTTTTTAATGGTAAATTACTTTAGATTGTATGATAAGACTGATTCATATTAAGTCTTATATAGTGACATGGGTATTAGGTAATACACTGTTATTGTGGTTTATAAGGACTTGCCTTTAAAATAACTCGCTTAAAAATCATACTTCAATTTCTGACACAGGATCCCTGTAAGGGGTTGGGTTTTTATGCCTATTTAGCGTCTTTATAAACCACATATGCTGTGCAAGTATGTGCGTGTGAGCATACAGTAGGTGGGAGAGATGTGTGAGAGAGAGTTTGTACTTTAAATTCTGTCAACACACTGTTGATGACCAACATTGGTAAAATGAAATGTTTTCACACGTTTACAGATAAAAATATAATACTACTTCATATCAAGCAAAGCAAACATCAAGCAAAAGCTTTACATTATTAAAATAAACATACTGTATACATTTATTTAAAACTTGTGACTTAAAGAGATTTAAAAAGAGCTTACTATATTTGTATATTTAAATTGGAGACATTTTAAGGGCTCCCATTTTAGTATCCACAAATACAGTATACTGTACAAAAATAAAATAAATAAAGATAAAATATGGATGAAATAATGTTTTTTTTTTTATTAAGTACAACCAATATGTTTAGAAAATCGAATTACTATTCTGGCCTGCACTTATTCAAATATATCAGAGAATAAGTGATCACACAAAATTATATTATACCACATTTTAAATAACTAAAAAACTTGTTTCTGGCAAAGGGATTAGAGGTATAGTGGCAAAGAATACAAGTAGTCAAATTTAAATATATTTTGTAGCTTCACTGTGATCCTTAATTGGGTACTTTAAAGTAACATTATATCAAAATGATTTCTGTTAAATACTGTATGCCAGACAATCTTGACATTGAATGACATTTTTAGCAGTCATCTGTCATTTAGCAGTCATCTGTAAATCGGACACTGTAAAACCCCAAAAGTTGAGGTAGTTCAAAAACTAATCCTGGTGAGTACTGTGAACCTAATCTATTTGAGTAAACAAAGCAATTTGAGCACATAAAAACCCAATAACTGAAGAGAACCCAAACCAACTGAGTACTATAAAACCCAATAAGGTAAGGTAACTCAAACCGTTTAAGGAAGGCGATTGCTACAAACCATTTGAGTTACAAAACTAATCTAAGTTAAAGTAAAAAGATATTTAATGAACTCATTACCTTCAACTCTTTTCAAATAAGTAGAATTCACTTACAGTAAATTTTGAGTTTACTTATTTTATTTAAAATTTATTATTATTTAATGAAGTTGACTTTTGGGTTTTACAGTGTAGTAAAAAATATGCAATATTTAGATTTTAATTAAATTTAATTTATGAGGTCACTTTGTGAAGTTCATGAATAAATAATTACAGATTTATTGCTTCGATGCTTGAAAATCCCCTTGCATATTTGTTCCCTCTAGCATAAATAATAAGTTATATATGACCTATTATAATACAGCAGGATAATAGTTCAGTTTTGATCATCAAAATGGCACAAAATATTATTATCCAGAAAAAAATATTTTAATTCTGAATTATTTTTATTATATTTATTATATTAACTTTTATCATTTTTAACATTTATCAATGTAATTAAATGGGAATATGCACTAAAATGGATTTTTAAAGGTTATATTCATGTACAAATTTCAACATTTGAAGTGTACATTATCTTTGAATGAGCAGGATACAGTGTTTTATCTTTAATGTTATTTAAAACTGGTGATGCTCAACCACAACTTTCCACTGCGCTGATGCTAATCACTGAGCACTTCCGTGCTTGTTCTTTTAAGAGAGGGCTTGATGACTAACTTGATTATACTATTTAAGATCATTAAAAAGAGGAATTAGGAAGCTAATGAAATAATGTCTGATTTCAACATGTGGAATATACAATCTGTATTCTTTATCACACTCTGCATGTTTCTTTTCAATGTGGCAGGTAAGACACGTGGCACAGCTTCTTTTTAAATCAGGGCAGATACATTTTTGTTGCTATATGTATATAATTGTTTTATATAAAAATAAAGTAGTAATAATAATAGTAGTAGCAGGAATAATAAAACCAATACTACTACAAAAATAATAATGGTTAGATAATTACAAAATGGAAAATGCTATGCAATGCAGGTTAGATTGATTAAAACAGATCTTTATAATACTCCTGTAACTTAATTTTTAAGATCTGAATAGTTTTGATATAAAAAAACAGATTTGTATAGTAAAAATAGTAATTCTAACATGTGGAATAATAAAATGTAAGATTCAAACTATTTCTGTGACTAACATCAGCTAAAACATGTAAGGGGTTAATGCGAATGATGCTCGAAAAGAATCTGTGACATGAAATTTATAACATTATTTTGCACAATTAGCCTAAATCAATTTGTTTTAATGCTAATTAAATGTTTTGTTTCCTGCAGATAACAAACTTGTAAATGGGAATTCAACCACTGGAGACATAACATGGTAACATTTTATTTTATGTAACATATATTTATTTAATTTACTTAATTTTTTTTTCTCTGTGATTTACAATGTAAAACCTGCTTTTTCAGCCTTTGACTTTTACATTGTGTAATATCTTGTAATATGTTATAAGTTGGCTAAATACTTTACAAGTATTACTTTACTTTTCTTGATGTTTTCACTGTGTATTATTTTCTGCTTTGTTTTAGTAATGTTCTTCATCCATTGGTGTACGCTATCATCTGCTTCCTCGCTGCTGTCATTCTCATTCTCCTAATAATTCTGTATAAAATCATCTCCATGCAAAATCGTGAGTACATCACTGTATCATTTGCATGAATCCTTTACAAACTGCTTTTATTTCTCTAGCCTATAATGGAAAGAAAACATCCCATAAACTGTACACGTTTAAGTCGCACATCAATTTATACACTGAGCTATAAATCACCAGTTCAGCAACTTTTATAGATTACACATCGCAGATTTATTCATATATTCTGTATTTTTTGTAAAGAGTATGAAGCTCTTATACCTATAGTTTGCTCTTTATATGCATTTATTTTAAATAAATAAATAAATATATTTTAAATTATATAATTTTATTAATATAATTTATTATTTTTTTATGGGTGTTTAAAAATATATTTTTGAATTGGATTGAAATGAAGGGATAAAATAGATTCTTAAAATACCATTTTACTTTAATACTGTATATTAACAAATTAACCTGACTTCATGTGATTTTTATGGTAAAATGTATGCAAATTAGTGCACATTTAATTAAAGAATGCCTAATTTGCATATTAATACATTTATTTTCAAGAAATATTGTAGTAATAAATGTTTGAAGTTCTTCTTTATATAATCAATCAACCGAGCATGGTGACAACTGTTATTTCATTTTACCATAGCACATATCAGTGTCTTTTTAAATTAGTCAGACAGTAAATAGCTTTCAACAGTCCTATTTATATTTTTATGTTTTAATTCAGGCGTCAAAAAAGACAATATCCACATGGCCAGCGACACAGGAGAATCGACATCTTTACATAATGCTTTGTGTACAAGTCTTGCTCCAACCTCATGCGACGACGGTAAAAAAAACACAGACATCATCATACAGTACAATAAGTCTTACTGTTCATCTGCTGAGGGATTCACGCTAAATTTTGCCCTTGTCACCAATTAGGAGCAGATAATTCATCCTCTACTAGTTCAGGGACTCCCGAAGGCTCGGTAAGTCATCCGAAAACCATTAACTTTCTCCCTCACACACCTGAAAGGCATTTGTTACTTCTTCCAGATGCGTTACGGGCCATTTCAAAGGTGTCGCAATTCTTTACTCGAGGTATTTGTTTCAGATGGGATTTTGTTTTTGTTTGTCAGATTTCCAGTAGATCTCAGCGGTACGTGAGTATTCCAGAGTGCTCGAAAACATCCGACTACATCAATGTTTCAGAAGGGGTTTCCTCTGGACGAGTGGACTTTAAGAATAAAACAACACGCATAGACTATGTGAACAATAAAGAGTCCCAAAGGAAGAAGGTCAGTGGAAAAGGTCAAGCGAGATGTGCTGACGCTACAAGCGTTAGCAGCGACGCGAGTGACGAGTCTGCTGTCAATTACTCCAAGGTTGTTTTTACCAAAGCGAAGAAGTAACATGTCATTGGTAGCTTTTGTAAAAATGGATCATTTAGCTTGAAATGAAAATTCTGTCATCATTTATTCACATGTATGTTATTATAAAAGCTGTATGGCTTGCTTTTCTTTGTGGAGTTTTTGGGGGTTTTGCTATAAATTAAATGGTCACTGCAGTGTTCATTTAGTATCACTGAGTAACGTTTGTAGCTCTTTAATATTTAGATTTTGTTTCTATTTTTAACTTTTGATGTTTGGTTGTAATTCGTTATATAGTTTTTAAAAAATATTTATGTTTTATTTATACTCTAGTTTGACATACACACACACTGGGTATTCATCTTTTGTAGGGACTTCCCATAGACGTAATGATTTTTAAACTGTGTATTCTGTACTTCGTATTCCCCAAGCCTAACCCTAAACACAAACTTCACAGAAAATATTCTGCAGTTTTACATTTTCAAAATACTACATTATATCAAGATTTATGAGTTGTTTCCCTCATGGGAAAAATATTAAATAAATAAACAGTCACCTAAGTTCAAAAATGCTATTGCTACTTGGTGCCCACATGATAAATACCAGGATCACACACAGTTGTTCATCTGTCATATAAACTAAAGAAAATGAATGTTTTTTTTTTTTTTAGAAAAGGGCTGAAATAAATGTGTTTAATTAAAATAATAACAATTATTGTACTTTTATTGTCTTATTAATCATTAACAGCTCTCTCTTATAGAGACATAGGCCTGTATTTTTAATATAGCTATCATTTTCATATAATATTCACTCTGAAAAAAGTACTGAGCTCTCAACTACTCAAGATGTATTATGCATATGCACAATAATCATTTAAGGAAAGGAATTGCATTTGGTTATGCTTACACTTTAAAACCCAACAGTCAACTTTATCAAATAAAATGACAGGAGTTAACTTAAAATATACTGAAAGTAATTTTCTACTCATTTGAAAAGAGTTTTGAACTCAGTGTTGAAAGTAATGAGTTAATTAAATACCTCATTAACTCAACTTAAATTGAGTAAGTTCACAGGACTCATATGGATTAGTTTTTTTTTAACTCAAACGGTTTGTGCAATCTGTTTCCTCAAATGGTTTAATTTGCCTTAACTTATTGGGTTTTACAGTACTCAGTTGGCTTGAGTTCTCTTCATTTATTGGGTTTTACTGTGCTCAAATTGCTTCGTTTACTCAAATGGATTAAGTTCACAGTACTCATTAGCATTTGTTTTTGAACTTAAATGGTTTTTACCTTAACTTTTTGGGTTTTACACTGTATAAATTACCTATATTTTTAAAATATAAAGTGACAAAGTCCTCAAGGATTGTGGCTCTTCAAATTTGAGCTCCTTGAAATAGACTTGGGAAAGGACCCTTGATATACAAATCACAGATGATCAATGGAAGGAAGCTGTATTTAATGTTGCAGTTGCAATGTTCCTAAGTGCATGTACAGTAATAAAGTAAAAGCAATGCAACTAAAAATTCTACATCAAGTTCACATCTCTCTCTCATGGAGGCACCAGTTTTAAGAGGAGTTGTCACAATGTGTCTGAAATGTAAAACAGAGGAAGGAGACCTTGCTCATTGTTTCTGGCTTTGCATGGAAATTCTGGGCCATGATTAAACAAGAAATTAATTCTATTTTAACTATTAATATTGGTTGTGACCCAAAGCATATGTTCCTTGGGATATACGATGAGATGAATATGAACAAAAAATAAATAAATAAATGAATAAACAAAAAAATAAATAAAAATAAATAAATAAATAAAAAACACTTGGCAAGTTCCTGACATTTTGTGCAAGAAAAGGTATTCTCCTGAACTGAATAACAGAAAAAACTCCTACAAAGTCTTTATGGCACAGGGCAAAACTTGAATATGTACCACTGGATGACTTAAATTGTGCTTTACATGGCAAAGATGTTTTATTTCTTGAGATGTGAGATCCATTTTTGTTGCATATGGGTTTTAACATAACATCCATACTTACCAGAGGATTTATTTAATGAGGTCAGATCTTGTGAAGGTTTGTGGTGTATGAATTTGCAATTTCTCTATTTTTATTAACCCTTTTTTTCTTAAAATTTTTGTTTAATTCAATTATTATTTTTATTATTATTACAATTTATTTTTCCTCCCCCCACCTTGTCCTGTTCACTTATTTGTTGTTATATCTGTATTGCCTGAACAATGTATAATACAAAATAATAATGATAATAATGCCAAATGTGAAATATCAGAAGTCTCTAGTGTATGATGCAAAGAAAATTCATAGATATTCAGTTGAAGTCAGAATTATCAGCCCCCTTGAGTTTTTAGCCCCTGTGTTGATTTTTTTTCACCAATTTCTGTTTAATAGATAGATTGTTTTCAACACATTTCTAAACATAATAGTTTTAATAACTCATTTCTAATAACTCATTTAATTTATCTTTGCCATGATGACAGTAAATAATATTTTAGATATTATTACATAAATATTATAGACATACTGTAAACATTTCTTTGCTCGGTTAAACATCATTTGGGAAATATTTAAAAAAGAAAAAAAATCAAAGGGGGCTAATAATTATATATAGGCAACACATAGAATGCAAACATCTTTCTAAGGGAATGCAAAAGTATTTTTAGAATACCACCCGCATTTCTCCCCACCACGACAACTTTTGTGGGCCTTCGTACTCCCCCTATAACATTTAATAGACGTTTATATATATTATATTATTTTTATTTTTTCAAGGTTACACAAACACAGAATAAGAAGCATAGTGTATTTTCAAGCACATGTTTTAGTGCATTTTTCAGATCATAAAACACCACATCCTGACAGGAAGTAACCAGATGGGTCTGAACGTCTAACAGTAATAAATATCTTTTTAAACTGAAGTCACTGTAGTATAATAACAAACTTGTGCCTTCATCACTATTGACACTTGAATTTCTGCTGTCAAGAATAATTTCTCGAATATGGCTGAAGGAAAGGCATAAAGCATTTCCAATATTATGTAATGCGGATCCAGAAAGGAGCGGTTATAAAAGAACACTTTTACAAACAACATTGATGCCTAATTGGGTTTGGTGTGATTTGTAATAAACAATATTCATGTCCTTCATCAGAAATGCCAAAATGATTGGATTATAGGATTTGATTATCTTGCACCGCCAATGTCCCACCACTTGGTGGTATCGATAGTTATGCATGTTGGATTTAAAAGCGACATACAGTATAAAGGCCTCTTTGAATGTGAACTCTTTTTGTGCCTTCTTTGGCTAACTCTATTATACTTCTCAACATGAGCCAATGCCAGGAGCACAATAAACGAAAATAGATGATATAATAATACATTTAAAGCCAGAAGCTTTTTGATGTGAATTATACAACCCTGACCACACTTAGGAATATCTGATAAACCCAGACACTCAAAATAACCCAAAGCCAGCCTCTTTATTCTGATAAGACACAGATGTTTAAATAATTAGAGGAAACCTCGAGGTTCTTCTATTTTGAGTTAACTTTTCAATTGAATTGATTACAAAATTAGTTTTGTATTGCGCCACTCCTTTCAGGTACCACAAATAGAAAGCACTGAAATTCAGCCTCCTGAAAGCAGCGATTGTAGTTCAGTCGACTTTAAGTAGATGCGTTACATTTTCTTCATATTTCAAACTGTGTGTCAGAATATTTGAAGGAGACATTTATAGAAACACGCAAACACACACTGCCTGCATGTGGTTTTGTTTTGGCTTTAAAATCCAGTTCATTTTATGACAGATCAAGATGCTCAAGGGTTTTTCATCTTTAGCAAATGCTGTTGCATTGCTCATATCCGGCAAATAAAGTACATCAATGGATGCCTTTTGCTGAGTACTGACACAAAATCCTCTTGTTATTCAGAGACAGACAGTTCTCAATAAAATCTAATTTCTTTTCTTTATAAAAATTGACACGTAATAAAACATCTAATTATAAAAAGTGCCTTTCCACACATAGTAAAAAGGGATTGACTGTTGCACAATGCACAAGGCAGCGATACAGAGAGGATTCCAGTCATTTTTGGCACATTCAAAGAGGTCTGGCATGTGAAATTTGGTGGTTTGGTTAAAGGACAAAAATCTCAACAAGCGCACACAAAACCTGTTTTCCAGACTGAAAATAAATGAATAAATAAATAAAATTCAACCTTACTGAATTGGTATGGCCTGAAACATCCCCCCCTCCCCTCCAATTATGGTTCTGTTTTATTCTCGTAATATAAACCAAATAGACGGTTAATCCGAGTGCTGCACTAAAAACCAGCTTTAGACCTAACATTTGTGATAATCAATGCATTGCTATAGGTTAGTGTCATCGAATTAAATGGTAAAACTTGTGATGTAAACAAGAGATGAAAGAAAAACATAAAAAGCAGCGAGAACCAAATGTTATAAGTCGTCATTAAATCGTCTTAATAAATCGAATGCTTAATACTGAATGCTTCAGTATGTCCTCATATCACAATGGCTTCACGATCAAATTAAGCGAAACAGGAATGCTTTAAATTTCTTACGAGCAATGAAAGGTTGATTGCCAAATCTTTGCATCTGTAAACCTCTCTAGACTTATCGTCACACATTTATGACCTTTTATAGAGATTTTGGTCTTAAATCCTAAAGAATTTAGAGACGGATGGATTTTATGTTTGTTTTTAACGACAAGGTGTTTTCAATCTATTATTTGTTCATTTATGGATGCTGAGAAACAAGCGTGTGAGTTGAGTGGCAACTTAAATGTCCAGCTGCATAAAGAATTGGTGTCAACTATCGTCTTGAATTAGTACCGTTTGTTTGTGCATAACATCTAATCTTAATATGCGGCACGATGGCTTAGTGGTTAGCACTGTCACCTCACAGCAAGAAGATCACTGGTTCAAGTCCCGCCTGGGCCACCTGGTATTTCTGTATGGAGTTTGCGTCTTCTCTGTGTTGGCGTGGGTTTCCTTTGTGTCCTTTGGTTTCCCGCATAGTCTAAAGACATGCAGTATAATGTAGGTGAACTGAATGAACTAAAGTGTCCGTAGCGTATGAGTGTGTGCGATTGTGAAAGTGTATGGGTGTTTCGCAGTACTGGGTTGCGACTGGAAGGGCAGCCGCTGCGTAAAACATATGCCGGAATAGTCCACTGTGGCAACCACTTATAAATAATGGACTAAACCGAAGGAAAATGAACGAATGAATCTAATTTTAACATCAGTTTTTTTAATATAGATAGCACTCATTGCAAACTAGACCACACTACAGATTTCTCTCTCTCTCTGATTTATTTTTGTGTGTCTGTTTGTGGACCGACTGGCTTTTGTAAAATATGTTGTTTTAATCTTCATCTTGGTAATGTTTGCAACTCTGTCTCATTTCTATAGTAACAAAACAAATAAGAAGCAACTAATGTCAAATTCATGTCTTATTGAGAGACATAAGAGATAAAACATAATAAGAACTTAAAAAATAAAGTGCGTCAGTCCTGTACTATTTCCTTTCCCGGCATGACGCATCTTTCGAAATGTCATTGTCAAGGTTTAAATTTCTTTTAAACTGGATATTTCATTTTCTGTATGGGAAAATGAGTTTTACTCACCCTCATTTGACTTTGTAAGGAGTTTTCAAGCTTAAAAAGAAACTTGCTAGTAATTTATTCAACCTCAAGTCATCTCCAAATTAAGGAGATGACTTAAATTAACATATTTTGCTAAAACTACACTGCAAAAAAATCCTGGTTACCTTAAATTTTTAAGCTAAATTAAATTAACCTTATGAGTCCATTGAACTTACAGTATGTCATGTTAAACTGACTTAAAACAGCTTGTATACCTTATACATTTAAGTTAGAACATGATAAACTTATTTTAATAAGTTCCAATAACCTAAAAACCTATGCTGTCAGGACTTACTAATCATATATTTTTTTGCAGTGTTTAGTTCTTTGTAATTCATGAAATTCATATCACTGACACTTTGAGATACATAAAAAAAACACAGAAGCGAAGTAAAGTGAATCCCCATGATTCCTGATGATACATTGAGCATTAACATTATTTTCAACATTATTACATTTAAATGTCAATTGGGAAAATCCAGCCCTTGTCCACAAGCTTCTTCTTTTGTACATTTAATTTCTGATTTACCAAATATTTACTAATGCTTGTCACATTTATAAACTCTTCGTCAACACACCTTTTTACATTACAGAATCCATAAAACTTTAGTTTCAGTCTTTTACTCCATCACTGATCTGAGTTGGATTGTTCCTCTTCATGGCTTATCTTATTTCGCAAGCCCAACATCATAGAATCACATACAGTATGCTGATATATTTGCTCCTTTCAAGTACGAATGACTTTCAGGCACGTCTTTAAGTAAATTTGCTTTGAATTATTTCAAATGGTTCAGTTCAGTTGGATGAACTACTACATCCAGTTCTCCAAAATGAACTGGTTCAAATGATAGAACTGGACAATTTAATAGTGATTAAATATAAGAATGTTTTCAAATATTGTTTCGTTTCTTGCAAAGACCAATTGTTCTGCCAATCGTAAGCCCTCAGAGAATTGCCAGGAACCACGAGTTTTAAATTTGATTTCCCTGTAAATCTCTCACAATGATGGTTACCACTGGAGTATATAAATCAGCAGCTACTGTTAACTCACATCTCGAATGACCTGAGGGTGAAGAAATTATGATCACTTTGCCTTTTTTTTGGTGTGAACTTTTCCTATAACCTTATGTTATCATCGCCTTAAACACATAAACTTGACACTGATTTAAACACCAGTTAAACAATGCTTTATGCAGCCAGTTTTTTGCTTATATCTGGCAACACAGTGTTGTGAAGAAGTGTAAACCAATGTGATGTTATAACATGTCAAAACGATTGGCAATTGGCCAAGGCATACCGTACTGACAGCCAGGCCTACTGTAATCTCAAATGCCTCACTTCAATGTCTACAGTACATGTGCATGGGTCCATAAATCAGTAGTTAACCCAATGAGGTATATTCTGTGAGTATTTAATCACCCTTTACTTGTTAAAAACCTATTTGAGTATTTCTTTCTGTTTCGAAGAACTGACTTCCATTTTTTTTTTTCAAGTCAACGGGTGCCAGTAACCGGCATTCCTTAAAATATTTTGTGTTCAACAGTAGAAAGAAACTCAAAGTTTAAAACTAATTATAAGGTAATTTTCATGTTTGGGGGAACTATCCCTTCAAGTGAGTATGTATGGTGTCCCATTCATCATTTTAGCTTTCAGAAAGGTGGTCAATTGACTCTCAGTTAACACTACTGCAAGCTCCAAGCTGTTTTTTAACAGTCAAAGTGACATTATGTCAAGCAAAATTGCAGACTCACAGCAAGACCACAAGAGTTTCAACCTCAAAAGTGTGCCTGGTATTCACATATTTTGGAGTGTCACTGTAACATTGTGTATTCAGGGTGCATTCATTCCATGCCTTATTACCATAATTATGAGAGTCCAACTTGTAAAGAGTGTTCACATCCACACAGAACTTACACTTAGAAAAAAATATGTTTCTGAGCGCTACAACTTGTACCATTTCTATGACAGATTTGTTCAAGTGATAAGTTTAAGCATTGATAATGTCCTCAGAGTGAACAGCTTCCTATAACAGATGTTGTACTAATAATGTTATATAAGAGGCTCAAATTATTATGTTATTGACAAAAAGCATAATAAAAAATAAATACACAAACATACAATACACATAATGGAGACCAAATATATAATTTGTGCTTCATTCATATTCAATGTCAGAGGCTGCTGTTACACAAAAAGTCCACAAATGAGACTCAAAGTAGCTTTAAAACTGTCCTTCTAACCATGTAGATTAAATGCAGACAGATATATTTTGACTGATAAGCCTGATGAACTGAGAATCAACACATTTATCTGTTCTTTAAGTCTTCTCATGCAACTTTATCCAGATAATGTATATTTCAAAATATAATGCTGATTAGCTTAGCAATTTTTACCATATATCATAACATACTGTATTCGTGCACATAATGTACAAATCAATTTACAGAAGGAAGTTTTTTCCAGTACTGTGGTTCCTCACTATAACGCGGTTCATGTTTTTCGGCCTTTGTGTGTGTAATTTGACATCCTACAGTGCATTTTGTTCTCCATCCTAATCAGCACTTTGTGTTTTGCATCCTGATTGGCTGTAGACCATTGTCAATCAATCTTCTCCTTTTCATGTTTCAATTACAGTACAGAATGCGTTCAGCTTGCCAAATTTACATAAACCTCCGATCGCATTTTTCCCCACAATGTTGATGCAACATTCTGCACCTTTAAAGGCACCTGTGGTAAGCACCCAATAGGCAGAGGAAGATGCTAACCATGCCCAAAAAGTTGAACTTCTGGACGTGCTAAAAGAAGGTAGAAGTTATGTGGCTGTAGGAGACCATTACGAAATAAATAAATGAAGATCAAATGGAGTTAATATATATTTAATAATATAATATTGGAGGTATTTTTCTACAAAAGTTTGAACTTAGAGAGTTTTTAAACAAGAGAGAAAAGTGTGAAAATGATAATGCCTGACTGTGAAAAGTGTATAAAGAGGGGTTTTACAGCCTTAAAACATCTATAATAAGTGAAAATAAGTAAATTAATTGTTTTAGTTTGAAGATGTGCTAAGCTAAAATCTCTTACTCTTTCCTTTTTCTTAGTCCCTGATTTATTAGTGGTCACCAAAGTGAAATGAACTACCAATTGCTCTGGCATATGTTGCATGAAGTGGATGCCCTTCCACCCACAATCCTGTTCTGGGAAACACTCAAATCTGTTACATCCTAATCAAAATATATTTAAATTCATAAATGTAGTTGTTCCTTTGAATGTGAAGTGATTCACTGCCCAAACAATACAACAACAACATTAATAATAATAATAATAAAGGGACTAAGCTGAAAAGAAAATGAATAAATGAATAAAGAAAATTAATAATTATAGTAATAATAGGGGTGGCTAGATGGTGCAGTGGGTAGTGTCTGACAGCAAGAAGGTCGCTGGTTCGAGTCCTGGCTGGGTCAGTTGGCATTTCTGTGTGGATATTGCATGTTCTCCCCGTGTTTGCATTGGTTTCCTCCAGGTGCTCCGGTTTCCCCCACAAGTCCAAAGACTTGCTCTATAGGCGAACTGGATAAGCTTAATTGTCCATGGTGTATGAGTGTATATCCTAGTTATCCAGGTTGTAGGTTGAGCATTGGGCTAACGACCCACATCGTAAAAATGAGATGTTATGAAACCCCAACATGGTGCTACTAAATCTCAACTTCGATATAAACTGTGCTGAGAGTAACTAATAATAATAATAACAATAATAATTAAGATGATGATTGAATGCATTTTTATAATGTCTATAGACGTTGCAGCAACAGTTTTTGATATGGTGACAGCAATAGTTCTGTATGAGTTTGTAAATAATGATAGTTTTCAATTTTTGTTAGATTATAACAGTCATATGTTCATTATTAGAGTCATATGTTACAAAAAGCAGCATGTGACTCAAAAGCAATACAATAACATATGTCTGGGACAAATATGAGATAGAAAATAAAACAACTAACACTTTAGTGCTTTAGTGTAATTGGGTAATTTTAATGACAAAGACACTGTTAATATTTCCTGTTCAATAAAACACCAGCATGAGCGGCTCCTTTATTCATTTTTCCTTGTAGTGCACAAAATATTGCTGTTAGATTCCTTATATCAGAATGAGCCAAGCAAATCATTTGATTAAATACTTGCTTCTGACATAAAGACGACACTTAGGATATGGCTTCATTCCACTTGTCCTGTATATTCAGTATATATAAGCATATATTTATTTATATACACTCCACATATTTTGGTATGTTTGAATAACAAGTCAAGAACAATGAATGGCTGAATTGCCATAGATCTGTCAAGTTTAGTTTGTGCAAGAAAGCTTAAAATATTTTCAGATTTCTATCAATGGACCACTTTTATTTTCGTTGGAACAATAAAAGATTCCCTTAAACACACATAGTTCCTAAACAGAATGAAATACAGCCTCTTTCTGATATTGTGTCTCTCAATTTATGATTTGCTTTAAATAAATAATGAACTCCATCACCTGGGTTTTTTTTTCTTCTTGATGTGTCTTTCTTTCATGTTGGAATGTTGGTTTTTCTGTTTCACTTGGAACTCCCTGCTGAAAAGACCCCCGGCACTAATAACCAGCAGATGTTTTTGGCTACTGGTCCCAGCAGGCTTCTTAGGCCAGACCAGTGGGTCTTTTCAACAGGCCAAAAATGCATTGTTTGTCACTTACTTTTTGCTGTCTGTAAAATAGAACAGTTATGAGTAGAAGTCCACTGCATACTAATGCAATTATGAGCACGATGCCGAAAGAGGTGATTGTGCTGCTGGATTGTTCTGCGGCAGAGCTTGTGTGTACATCTCCGTCTGGGTCAGTCTGGTCCTTTATCTCCAGGGATCTGTGGTCTGTGGAAATCAATGGCATCTTTAATCAATTATCAAAATTGGTAACACATGACTCAAATGAAATCAAATTCTTGGGCTTGAGAACACCTTTGATGTTTAGCACCCCCCCCCCAAATTAAATTGAATTCATATTTTTTTTAAACCAATGCTTTGGTTTGTCATTATATTAGCACTTGGTGGTTTACAACAATACAGCATTTTTAACATGTTTATCTTGGTTCATTCTCATTATTAGGATTTCAGTTATTAATTCTTTTTTACAAAAGGTGAAATATAAGTATCAGAGAAATCATTTCACTTATTTCTGAAGTTAGCAAGACTACTTAATGACTGACAACAATTAAGCCGTACATTCTGTTATGCCCCATCCAAATGAGTGACGTCAAATGGGTGGCGTCAAACGTTGCCGAACTGAATTGTAGATCCATCGGCACCACTTCAGTTGTGTTGCTCACTGAAGAAGTAAGGAATTTCTCAACTATTCCAGTGCTAATGGAAGAGTATGGAGTCAATACAAGGCCTTATTTACTTGCATATTAAAATAAAGATTTGAAAACAAAAACTTGTTGTGTAAACCAGAAGTTATTTAGCAAAGAAATGTAATTAAATCGTAATTAAAATAGAAACATTTTGCTTCACTGAAGGCAGGTCCAGAGATGCCATACATGCCCCAGTTTCCTTGACTCTGCCCCCTTGTGAAATTAGGGCCAGAAAGTGAAACGCGCAGAAATGTGAAGCGCAAAGAGAAAACGGCATCGCAAACTCACAGTTGACTGAAAAGCAAATTAAATTGAGCAATGCAATTGACATAAAGGGTTTTGTAAAGGAAATGCCAGAAAAATATTTTGCAACTCATTCATTCATTCATTCATTCATTCATTCATTCATTCATTCATTCATTCATTCATACATTCATTCATAAATTCCTTTATTAATCTGGGGTCGCCACAGCGAAATGAACCACTAACTTATCCTGAAAATGTTTTTACGCAGTGGATGACCCTCCAGCTTCAACCCATCACTGGGAAACATCTATACACATATTCTTTTAAATTGCAAATAGTTCAGTTTTTTGTTTGCATTGCAGTTTTTGCTCATGCAGTTCTTTATTTTTGTTAGCAAATTTCCTTTTTATTTCTTCAAACTTTGCTTTCCTTTTGTGATTTTTTTTAGATTTGCATTAATTTTGCATTCCTTAGCTCAATACTTAAGTTTTTGTTAGAACAACATTATTTAATGCTGCAAATATATAAGCCCCTGTATTGACTTCATAAGAGTTACGCTCTCTGTTAAGTCCTGATGCTGAAGCCCTATGTTAATTGGGCATTACATTTTGTTTTAAGGTGTCTGGTACAGGGTAACTATTTATTTAACAACTGGGTAATATGAAAATATGGTTAGGGTTAGAATTTGGGTTAGGTTAAAGGTTAGATGCGTGTAGTTATGCATAATTATTTCTAGTAAGTACAAGAAATCTGTAACAAAGACAACTTAAAAAAAGTGTTACTATATGTTGTAATGTGTAACTATTAAAGGCCATCTATGATAAAAAATCATTTTTTGTAAGCTGTTTAAACAAAATTGTGAGTAGGTATAGTGTGCCCACAGTCATATTGGAGTGATATAAACTCATTAAGTCTTTCTTTTTTTAAATTTCCTGACGTTAAAACAGGATCAATATCCCTCCTATTGTGTAGGCCGACCTCAACGTGATGTAGGAGTGCTGCTTCCCTGCCCAATGAACTGATTGACAGCCACATATTAACATGTCTCCGTAGTAATGCATATAATTATATCAACAAGACAGGATGTGCACAAAGCAACTGGTATTAAAAGATCTGTTCAGCTCGCTGTGATCATCAATTATCATTAAATGTGATCAAAAATGAGTTTTACAAGTTTAAAACATTTTTAATGTGAGATCTGCTTCCTTTTTGTCTGTCCCTGTGATATTTATCTGATGCAGCCAAGGCGGAAATTGAGGCACACACTTACAGGCATGTGGGAACAGTGTGCAGGGAGAATCAGCATTTAAGGCACAGGCCACAAAAACAGCTACGATGTGTTTAAAGCAGAAAAGTCCAATATTCTGAAAGCTATGATAAATATTCTGACGGGTGTTTTGAGCTGAAAGTTTACAGGCACATTCTGGTGACACACAAGACTTATCTTAAAGGTGCAGTAAGTGCTCTGCCAAAATGCTAACCAGTTAGCATATAGCTTTGGACGGCACGGGAAGGGAATGTTTCAAAGCCACGCCTCCTGAAATCAAGAAACGCGCCCACTGCAACACGACAGCAAACAACCCACTAGTTCATGTCTTTCGGCAGTTAGAAGTGTATGTACAGTAGTGGTTGGTCGGCGGCATGCAGGAATTTCACTTATTACTAAGCCATACTTACGTGCTATTTCAGAGCGAATGTTCAGAGTAGCATGGTAAACAGTATCGGGATTGCGTCAAAGGCTGTCATTGTTCAGAAATAAGCCAATGTGAATTTAAAAGCAACTAAATCGACATTATCGATGCTGTAAAAGGACCTTATGAAACTGAAAATAGTCATATCAATCTTTCACTGGGAGATTTCAGTGTCTAAACAACATGTCTGTGCATATAACCTATTTGTAACAACAACATCTGCTTCAGCTCTGCGTGAAACTAAAATAGTTTTAAAACAGAACATTACCTGTCTAACAGAAATAATTCAGCCATGGTGTCGTCCTTCCTCCAGCATGCAAAAGTAACTCCAGTATTGATTCAGGAGTTTAAAAAGTTTCAATTCAGCATTTGATTTTGCCGCAACTGTGACTGTTTCGTGTGCATATGTTGTGATCGTGCGGCGCTCATCTAAGCGTGCATGCGTGGCGGTCATGCAGGCATTCACACGCTAATGGCGGATATGCGTGAACAGAGATGCGCAAAAGCCCAAATTTGCATTTGTTGACAGACAGTTTGGGCTACTTATCTGAATTTTGGGAGATGTCAGTCTGAGAATATTTAATTGGATAAACATTTTTTAGTTTTATGCCTTACCCAGAATATAAAAATACAAATAAACACATTCAGATCGTTTACTGTAATCATTACTATTGGGCTGTGAAGAGACTTTTGACCAGCGCAACGAAACATGTTTCTGAAGACAATCACCCACTGCACCTTTAAATCTTGAAAAAGGGGTAAAATAGGTGCCCTTTGAACATAAATGAGAAATGCTGTCTTGGCAATTAAAGGAAATAAGCTGACTACAAAACAGAATACTGATGTAAAATATAATAAATTAAGGTTCAAAGAAAAAAAGGTTTAAAAGCCACAATTGATTAAATTATATTCAAAGAAACTTAGTTAGATATCTTGAATTTTTTGTTTTGATGTAACCAGTCACCAGTCACTGAAAGGGAGGCTCTCAGGAATGTGTGTAAACATCAGATCCTTTTTGTTTTTCCGGGCAAAAACATCCTGAATACTTTGAATAAAAATCAGTTGACTGGCTTTAATAGACAACCTAGGAAGTCTGGGAAGCTTTTGTTTGATACATTTCTTAACATTTCTTTAAAAACTGCCAATAAAAAGTAATTATTACATAGTAATTTTTATTTGCAACCTGTTCAATAGTAAAATAACATGGCAGACATCTGATTTCCTCACCTTTGCTGATCTCCATTTCATGGATGGTTCTAATGAAATTCCTTGGCACCCTCATCGGACTCTGGGTGTATGCTTGGAAAGTTTCAGGAGGGGGGTTTAGATGACCATGCTGTTCTTCAAGAGAGGTCAGACTGTCTGATGAATGTGCGGCTTCTTTCAATGAAGACACAGCTGTGGTTCCGACTGGTACAACTTGTTCACTCATTTTAAGTGTTTGGAAAGATTTTCCTTGTATCTCTGTGCTCTTTATGTATTTATCTGTTGGCTCAGTTGTTGCAGTAAGCCAGCTGTGGGATAATCCCACACTGGAGCTGGATGGTCCTTCTTGGTTTTTGGAATCCAAAGACCTCTTGGCAAGTAAAAGGGGAGTGCTCCTCTCAACACCGACCTGGATATTATCTCTTGTGTTTGTCTGATATGGGCCAGATGCAATAGACTGAACAGATGAGTCAATTGTTTTTGGAAATACATCCCTAATATTTGTTAAGGATGGGAAAACATCTGATGATGGCATTAGGTCCAACTCTGTGTTTTCTTCTGGTAAGCTTGGAGTACTTCCAAAGAAGAAGCTGGATGAATCTCCTTGTGTTGTTACTGAAACAAAAGACTGTAATTGTTTAGTTCTCTCATTACCAGCTGGTAAAGTTGTGACAGGTGAAGAGAAAGATCTCTGTGAGGATGTTGTAGATTTCAGGTAAATATTCCAATGGCTCGAGGATGAAGATGCTTTAGATGATCCAATGCTCACTGTTGGACAAATGCAGGGGCACTCTGAGGTACCTTGAGGAAACATGATGCAAATGTACTGTAAATTATGACAGAAATTTCATTTTAATTACAAGTTCTCCAAATCAGTTTATTCATACCTTTTTATTGAAAAGAGTCAGAAGAAATTAAACGAGTAGCAAACAAGTGCCAAGTTGTTAAATCCAAATGATAACCAGTTCCGTTCATTTCATAGATGAAAATGACTTGACACAAACCAAAAACTTGGAGGTCTGCTGTACCAACATGACTGATGCGCACACTCCATTCCATTTATCTAAAGAATGAACAGCACAATGCTGTAGATTATATAGAACAGTAATGCTGGTTAGTTTTTATCTTTTGACTACATTGTTGTAATTCATGATCTCTAGGAACATATTTAGGGCTACGTTTTCAGAATGAGCATGTGTTGGACAAAAACATTTTCCTTTATTTGCATAAATCTCTACCCTGAATGGTAATAAAGGTGACACAAGAAATGTCCAGTTTTAGAAGGGGATGCACCAGGCAAATGTTTTAGAACAACTTCTCCCAAGTTGTTTTAGAACAACTTCTCCCAAAGTCCCAAGGCTAAAGCGGGTTTTTTGAAAGTGTATGTTACCTAAGGGTCGGCTTTTGTGGCACCTTTGCTGTGTAAAAATGTTTCTAGAAAGCTAAAGTCCTGCATATTTAAACTCCAACCTGCTCCAATACACTTGAAGTGGTACTGGTTGTTAAGACAAATGGGCGGAGCTGGAACTCAGTTCCCCCTTGATACACTTCCTCTGCTCGGTTGTTAGGGTTGTGGAAGGTTTAGACATTATTAAAACACAACAGATTACTGTTAAGGTTAGGTTTAGAGTTGGGGTAGGTGTAGAGGTGAAAAAGAAAAACTAATTATTGTACGTGGTAGGATTAGAGTTGTGGTAGGTGTTCGTCGGGCACCAGGTTAGGATTAGCGAGAAATAAACATTTCACTGGCTATATTCTTCAAGATTTCTGAGAGATGATCCACCTGGAAACAAAGCTGTTGTGACGTCAAACCCCTCGTGAATAAATTCTTCAATAAATGAATTATTAAATTATAGCTAAACGAATTATGGCTGCTTTACATGTCAGTTAAATGACCTCCGGGTGGTCCTTGACTAATAAACGTCCAGATCAGTGCTCAAGGAACATCAGGAATATTTAGCGAAGGTAGAAATAAAAACTGATCATTCACTTTCCTAACTTACAACACCTGACGGTACAGGGACTCAAATCCACAACCTTCAGTTGTAAGCCGTTAAGCCCAAACTCACAACCTTGCATGTATGACTAAGCTGATTGTTAGATGATGTCACTTGATATACAGCTACCTGCTGTTTGGATGAGGGGTTCAGTAGTGGATTCCGGGTAATCCTCTGTGTACTCCTCCTCACAGTTCCAGTCCACAGACGTGTCACTCTGAGTCATCAGACTCATATACATGCGAATCACTTCCTCAGCTTTCTCCAAAGCTGCTCTGGGCACAGTCACGTGGATTTTTACGAACTTCGTTGGACTGTCCTGTTGAATGAAGTATATATTTGTCTGTTGTTTCCACCAGAAGTTAGGCATTATTCTCAGTAGTGTATCGCATCCCAATGGCTCGTAAATCAAGTGGTAGGCACTGTTATTTGGTAGGCACTGTGATTTGCTCAGTTATGCCAATTTAAATGCAAAGGTGACATGGTTTGAGATGTCTTTGTTATGACAACTTGACAATTACCAAGACAGCATAAACAGTCATAAACCCCACATACATGTCATATACACGATTGTCATGAGGCTATTATAATCATATAATGAATGTTATAACAGCATCATTAATATTTTTTAAGACTTGATACTTTATAATTTTAAGGGTGCTTTCACATCTGTAGTTTGTGTCTTTTGGTTCGGACCAAGGGCAATAAATTATACGTTGTAGCCATTTCTGCCATCTTTGGGTCATTTTTACAGCCCACTGCTGGCTTTGTTCTGAACCAGATGAGAAGAACCAAAATGCAGTCATCTGACCACTCATTGGCCAGATGTTATTGAACGTATTTCTTAAACTGCTTTTTGATTGGTCAGAATTCACGTGCGGGAAAATGCTAATGAAATGCCCGCAAGTTAATAAAACGGCAGACACAAAATCTTGCTTTTTACTATGGAGCTACGACTGGAGTGACTAATTGTAACACTGCTTATAGTATACTATATAGTTTGTATACATCACTTTAGACAAACTATACATTTCGAAAATGAAGCACAACTGCTGCTGGAAAACGACGCTTTAATGCATCACACGTCACTTCAGGAGGAGGTTAGTTTGAATTTTTAGATTAATTTACCTAAACTGTGAAATGGTCATCTTGCGAAAATATTACAGATTCATCAGGTAATGTTTTTCTCTCTCTCTTTCTGTGTTTAAAATTGTTAGTACAGCGCTGTCAACAAATATTTTTCTAGCCTACAGCAGCTGGATTAGTCCAAAAAGGCACAGTACTTTTTCCGGTTGGGTCTGTTTTAGTTCGGATCCTATTCTTACCACAAACTAATCGCTCCAGATTTCGTTTGAAAGCATATCGAGACCATCTCTTCAAAGAGTTCTCGATACGCTTTTTTGGTCTGCTTTTGGTGCACACTTGAGTAAGATTGCTACATTCACACCTGCCCAAACCAACCACACCAATGGGGAAAACGAACTCTAGTGCGATTCAATCTAACTAAATAAGGCAAATGTGAAAGCACCCTAAGACTTAAACTGCAGTGTTACAAATTAAATTCTTCATAAAGATTTTTAATCCCAAATTCATTTTGTTCTACTGAAAAAAAAAAAAAAAAAATCTGAAAATATTCACTAAACAATTATAATGGCCTCATGACAATCATGTTCATGACAGATATATGACAAATTATGTTGTCTGGGTAATGCCAAGCTGTCATGACAAAGACAAGACAAGTTGTGATGTTTTTGTTTATGTCAAGTTGTTAAAGACATCTCAAACAATGTCATCTTTACATTTAAAATAACATAACTGGGATTTTTATAACAGTTGGCAAAGGTATTTATATAATCTCCATATTCATGACAAGTGTCATGTCACGATTATAAAGGTCTTATGAACACCCCTTTCAAGTTAAGTGTTACCATTAATTTATTGCAAAGGTTTTAGTTTAAGTAAACCATTTCAAAATATATCCAGTTCCTTTTGAGGTTAAATCAAATGTATTTTTTTGTAAATGTTCCAGGATGTATAAAAGGTGCTCTATTAGATACACCACTTTTCCTTATGTATATCATGCCAAAGACAACAAACAGTCTGATTGTTTTTGACCCGGTGTGAAAGATATATGATGCACTATAGCATTTATCTTTGATCTAATAAGGACTGCAACCGGAAAAGTTTCTTCTTTGCTTTTTAAAGATATACTGCAGAATACTTATGGGCTGATACAATCACATAATAGTCATGTGGTCCAATTCCCTTCATGTTGGCAGAGATTATCTTAAATATATCGGCATGAGTCCAGTTTTGCAAACAAGCAAAGTCCAGCTCTCAACATTTCAGTAAAACAACACAACCGAGTCCAACACTACTGCAAGAAAACTATTTTAATAAATACTATTGTTGCCAAATAGCTAGCCCCTAGCTACTATCCAAATATCTCGGTTTCTTGAAGTTTCCCGCCTTAAACCTTACTCAAAATTATAGGCATAATGAACTTCATGACTTATAATTTATTTCTAAAATATTTCAAAGCACCTCAACAAGATAAAAACTCATCCTGTTGTTTGTCTGTGTATTTGTGTTGTATTTGTGGACATTCTTTTAAACAAATTAAACAATTACTGGTTTAAAACAAGTATGAAACAATAACTCAATTATAAGTACCAAAGCTCTCCTAGAGAATAAAGATGGACTTTGTTACCTCAATCTCCTCATTGATTGAAGGGATGCATCTCTGTGAGTAAATGTTGTAGATTAAGATCTTCAGAGAATTAGAATAACGATAATTGTCGGAATCCTTTGCATATCTGAAATGGGTGTTGAGTAGCTCCAGTATGTGAGGGAATGCCGCTTTAACATAACATACAACACTCTGAAACACACAAAGAAAAATGTATATTATCACACATGTTGATGTTATTCAATACAACACACCATTGTTTTCATGGCATTGAATTTTTGAAATTTTTATTCCTATTGTAACAGTACTCAAGCTTTCCAAATGATGTCAATGCATGCAAAGGGTATTAGGCGCAGTCCAAATACTCCTGCCAGTTTAAACAAAGAGGAAGCCCTGGATCGCTGTCAACAGGAGCCCACAGCGGCAATTGGGGCTGCTTTGGCCCTAAAAGTAAATGTCATGATTCATATCAAATGCACACTTTTGTCAACCTTGAATGCTCCATTGAATGCTGATAACCCATTCAAATCTGCTGAAGGGTAAACAAGATCATGAGAACTTTCTCTTTTTTACACTACACAAGTTCAATTGAAATAGATGCTTTAGCCTATTTTTATTTAATTATTTATTTTTTTGTGTGAAATATACTACCTGACAAGTTTTAGGAACAACAACTTCTAGTTGGCCTCACAAAGGTTCTAGATTACAGTGCGCTTATTATCAAAATAAAATATGATCATGCCTTGATTTTGAATTATTTAATTAGGACAGTAAGCTCTGACTTTGCTTTGACAAAAGTCTTGTTGCTTAACAAAAATAATGTACAGTATAGAATATAAAGTCATGGTGCAGTGCAATAAGAATGAATATTGTGTATGACTCCCATGAGCTTGGAGGACTGCATCCATACATCTCTGCAATGACTCAAATAACTTATTGATAGAGTCATCTGGAATGGCAAAGAAAGCGTTCTTGCACGACTCCCAGAGCTCATCAAGATTCTTTAGATTCATCTTCAATGCCTTCTTCTTCATCTTAATCCATAAATGCTCAATAATGTTCATGTCTGGCGACTGGGCTGGGTAATCCAGGAGCACCTTGACCTTTTTTGCTGTCAGGAACTTTGATGTGGAGGCTGAAGTATGAGGAGGAGTGATATCCTGTTGAAGAATTTGCCTGTGATTTGTAATGTAATGGGCAGCAAAAATGTCTCGATACCTCAGGCTGTTGATGCTGCTATCCACTCTGCAGATCTCTCGCATGGCCTCATACTGAATGTAACCCCAAACCATGATTTTTCCTTCACCAAACTTGACTGATTTCTGTGAGAATCTTGTATCCATGTGGATTCCAGTAGGTCCTCTGTAGTATTTGTAAAGATTGGGATGCAGTTCAACAGATGATTCATCTGAAAAATCTACGTTCTGCCACTTCTAACTTATCAACTAGAAGTCAAGCTATTATTTGTTGCTTTTACAACTGGGATCAATAACAAGACTTTTAGGTCAGGTAGTGCACATGTAAAACTGAAATAAGTAAAATGGATGCTATGGGCAGTATGACACCAAAAACTTTTGGTCCATCTTACACTAAGGATTTTAAAGGGACAAATTATAGAAGAAAATTAAAGAAGAAAAATTGTTCTGTTTGTGCAATTGTGTTTTCCACAACACCAAATTGATACCATGAAACTTAATGTTGTCTATGATTTAAAAATTAAATATGTTTGCCTCAAATATCTATCTTTATATTCACTATTACTTTTAAGCACAGTCAGTTTGTTCAATAGCTCACATTATTGTTTTTATTGTAGAATGATGCAGAGCACTCGGGTTAGAGTTTGATAAAGCATGGTTCGGCAAAAGAGGTAAAATCAAGGTAAAACTACTGTACATAAATTGACTTTTTTTTTTTGCTTTTGAAAATACTGTTAGTTGATTTTTATTGGGGGTGGTATGGTGGCTCAGTGGTTAGCACTGTCACCTCACAGCAAGGTAGTTTGAGTCCCAGCTGGGCCAGTTGCTGTTTCTGTTAGGATTTTGCATGTTCTCCCTGTGTACACGTGTGTTTCCTTCGGGTGCTCTGGTTTCCCCTACAACCAAAAGACATGCACTATAGGTGAATTAAATTAATTAAATTGGTCGTAGTGTATAAGTGTGTGTGTGTGTGTGTGTGTGTATGTGTGTGTGTGTGTGTGTGTGTGTGTGTGTGTGTGTGTGTGAATGTGAGAGTGTATGAGTATTTCCCAGTACTGAATTACAGCCTGAAGGGCAAACGCTGGAAGGGCATACGCTGCATAAAATATATATATCAGTGTTTTGTTAGGTGATCTGTACTAGCACAACCATTTATTGAGGTGCACAAGAAGGATGTGTATTTGAAACTTAACAAAACTCCCCCTTAATAAAGAAGTTTAGATTTACAAAATTGTAAACAGTGCCCTCAATTGGATTTGTCGTCTGAAACATGCGATGAACACAATCAGATTTTTACACTTTCAAAAATGTAGCCTAAAGCGTCTATTTCCAATGAACCTGTTATTTTTACAGCATAAGAGAGAGAAAATGCATTCACTAAAATAAAAACAGAGGGCCCCTATCATCCACCCAGTGCAATAGGGCACAAGACGTGTTTGGCGTGATTTGTTGCTATTTTCAGACCAGTGAAAACCAAATTTTAACTTTTTGCAACATGTTGTTTAAATAGTCAATCCATTTGCACCACTTTGTGGGCTCATGGGCTTGCTTGTCTAGGTGTGTTAAGCCCATTGGCACCACTGATCATCTAAAGTCCAGCACAGTGTGTGTTATTTATGTGCCTATGTGGGTCAAAACACTTACACATTACTTAGCATACACAGGATGTACAGCAATAGACAAATATCTTTTTGAATACTGAAGGATTAAAATGTTACAAAAATCATTATTTTCTACATAAATATAAAGGCCACTGTCTCCATGCCTCACATCGGGTTTTTTTTTTTTTTTTTAGTTAATTAATTACAATTTGCTTTTGTATAATGTTATTATTATTAGCAGTATTATGTATTATATGCGTATTTATATATATTTTTTAATAAAAACAAGTTTAGATTTGTCAATCTTCTAAAGAATTTCTAGAGAAGAAGATCATCTGCCTCTAAAGGCCCGGGTACACTTCAAATGAAACTAAATAACAAACTGAAATGACATCATTAAAAAAGAAAAAAGAAACAAAAGCTTAGTTTTGAGTTTACTTCAGGCTCATCAAGGCAAACTTTGCTATCACTGGTCCGTGATGATTAAAGAATAGGTCGGCATTTGCTGGAACTCCAGCTTCTTTTACGTGATTGGTATCTCATATAAACGTAGGTCAGAAAGGAGAACAGCACCCAACAAACAACGCCAAGTTAGCAACATAAATGAAAAGGAGGCTTAAATAGCAGAGTTGGCACAGAGCTGGCACCTTTGATTTGCCCTCAAATGTAGAACAAAAAATAATTTCATTTGAAATATACCAGAGCCTTTAATCACTGCCTTTTCAAAACCTGCCAATTGATTTATGCATGCAGTAGGTACAGTAAATAATAAAAGAAGCAAAAAAAAAAACAAAAAAACAGCTCTGATCATAAAACCAAACAACAAAGACGACTTCAAATACAACAAATCCTCTGCATTGCCACTGCCAAGCTCTTGAAAAGTCTTTTCCAAACGGCTGCTAGATTAACTCCAATAACTCAGAGGTCTCCGTGTCCTTTTTTCAATATCTCATTTAGGTTTTTTATACTAAGCATCAGAACATATGTTGCCTAACTCAGGATAAATAACTATAAAACCGTTCTGATGCTTCTGTTAGAATAACTTCAAAGAGGTCTAATCAGTGACCTGAAAATTAAGAAAATAGTTGGTTGTTCTTTAATTTTGATCTCCACTGAATACTGAGTATAGATTTATATCCTAAATATTTTCTTTTTTCTTTTCTTTTTTTAAGTAAAAATGATGACTACAATATGTGTAAACAGAATGATAAGAGAATTCAACATTCAAAAGAACAGAATCAACAGTTTTGCAATAATGCCACACAAACAGCAAGGGAGTACCCTGAGAGGAGAGGAAAGAGTGACTTGGTCAAGCATAAAACTACAGCTAAATTATCGCTGGGTTTTGAAATCTTTGAATTGCCGTTCCAATTTTATAACCACTTCCAAAATCATTCAAGATGGAGCATTCAGAATATAAAGGACATCTGGCCATTTATGAACAAGCCCTGCTAAATTCCAAAAACTAAATTCCAAAATCCAGCAAAATGATCTAGCTGCAGTCTGTTAACCTCTCCACATGATTGAAGGTCTTTTGAATTTTAAAAGCACATTTGAATCGTGTTCTGCCATGGTTTTGTCAGTAAACATTTTCTCTATACACTTCACATGGCTCATGCAGACATTTTAAAGTCTTCAAAAATTGACTCTCTTTGAGCTCACTAATCAGTAAAATGGCTTAATTTGATTACATTTAATGCCTGGTGTTGAATGAGATTAACGTCAAACTTCATCATGTGAAAACACTGCCAGTGCATTGAAACCATGAGAAACCTTTACTATTATGTCATCATTTAATATGTTGAGAATAAAAAAAGACAATTTTGAAGAATGTTGAAAACCAGTAATCATTTACATCGAATGTACTGTTTAGAACCATCCCTTTATGAGCTGATGCATTTACTTATTTTTTTTTGTTCTGCCCAAAAGATGAAACCTCAAAGTTGCAACCAAAAAGCAAACTTTAGCTGACACCTTTCCTTGGTGGCGTTAGCCGGCTTAAAAATATTTGCTTTAAAAGATTTGTTCACCAAAATTTAAAAATTCTGTTATTAACTACTCAACGTCTTGTTATTTGTCCTCTGAGACCTTCTTCAAAACACAAATAAAGACATTATAGTTCATATGCTTTGTTCCCCGTTGTCTTCCACATTATATTAAGCTGTGCATTTATACAGGCTATGCAACAATTGCATGTTGCACTTATGACTGTGATGACAATACATGTTTTATTCAAATAAGGCAAACCATGACCTGCCGCAGAAAAGACAAAGAAGGGAAAAAATATTTTTAGAGTCACATGAAAGTTTTGACAATGTTTTTTTGGATTTTGAACGTCTTGGGACAGTTGCTTGCTATGGAAGATAAAGGAGCTCGGATTTCATCTGAAACATTGTAATGTTCCAAGGATCTCAGGAGATTAGAATGACATGGGGAGGGTAATTAATTTTCTTTTTGTGGAAACTAATCCTAATAACCCTGAAATACTTTGTTCAATGCTCACACATATGCTAGAGTGCAATGAAAGCTAAATAATAAACAGACAAAGAAGCAGGCAATTATACTCATTAAAAAAATAATAAAAAATAATGATAATAGGAGTTTGCATGTTCTCGCTGTTTTTGTAACAGTCAGTGTACTTTTACCTCATTTACACTATACTATAATTACCATAGACAACTTAACTATACCACATATTGAAACTAGCTGTGGGCTACATATATATTTCGTCACCTTGGAATTATATAGTTCCAACTGCGTTCTGAATGATTTTGAGATATTGAGCTTCATAGATTTGCATTCCATAGCAAACAGTATGTGTGTAACAGTTTCTTTTTTAAAATAAAAAGTCTTAAAATGTAAACAACTTATATAAAAACATCCCATAATGTAAATAAGTTGTCATTTAACAAGAATATTTCAATAACTCAAATTTGACAAAAATGTCAGAACCTTATAATTCATAAAGTGACAATTTGTCTTATCAAAACTTTTTCTCTTTTTTTTGTTAATCATCCCTGGACTTTCACAAGAATCACATCACAGTATTAGACATTTCTTTAAACTTCTGAAACCAAAGACTGAATGCTATCTTTGAAGGTGAACAACTGGCTGAAATGCAAAGGTTACCATTCCAGATTGTTTGGGTCAGAAAACCGAGAACTGTTGTCAAAGAATGTTAGGATCAGGCAGTCTGACTATAGCCAAAGCACACCATAGTACATCATTTACTCACACTGCCATTCTTCATTCAGAAATTTGATCCCACATCACAAGGAACGATTGGATTCCCACAGTTCCCACACTGTGCACAAACACAGGATGTCAACTTTTTCGGTAGTAGTTTGGTAATCAGTGGGCTTTAGTGAATCAAATATATTAATATATTTAAATCACATCTAATTTATTAATAAAATGTGTCAAACTATACAAATTATGTGTCTAATGTTTCTTTTCTTAGCAACACAGTGGCGCAGTAGGTAGTGCTGTCGCCTCACAGCAAGAAGGTTGCTGGTTCGAGCCTCGGCTGGGTCAGTTGGTGTTTCTGTGCGGAGTCTGCATGTTCTCTCTGCGATCGCGTGGGTTTCCTCCGGATGCTCCAGTTTACCCCACAATCCAAAGACATCCGGCACAGGTGAATTGTGTATGCTAAATTGTCGGTAGTGTATAAGTATGAATGACTGTGTGTGGATGTTTTACAGAGATGAATTGCGGCTGGAAGGGCATCCGCTGCATAAAATCGGGCTAGATAAGTTGGCGGTTCATTCCGCTGTGGCGACCCTGAATGAATGTTTCTTTTCTTTAGACTACATCCAGATATAAACACCTATTTTACAAGAAACGTGTTTTGTTAATGCTTAAGATATCTTTTGGTGCTCTAGAATGCCAGTCTGTTGAATTACATTTTTCATAGCATTGACTGGCATGATAATGCATTCACAATCATGCGGGGAAGTCAAATGTACATTTATATTAAACATTTTTAATTATCAGTTCTTAAGATATAGATCAGAAATAAAAGAACAGCTATTTCTTACCATTAAAGTACTGGCCCACCATACATCTTGTTTTGATGTTCTTCATTGGGGATCAAGACTTAATTAGGGAGGTCAACCCCCCAACCCCCTGTAACCCCCCTGTTCATAGCTCAAGTCTACTGAAAGTGAGCATAAGAGCTAGGGGTGAACAATACACCAACACTATGGTTTGGTGCAGTTCATGGTATTGGGCACACTGTACGGTTCAGTTCAGTTTGCTAAGGATAATGGGCTTTTGCTATTGCACCAGCAAATCTATGAAACGCTACATGCACTTTTGAGTAAATGAGAGCAATAATTACACCTAAAACCATTTAGTGCAGCTGATCTTGGTAAGCTAAAATATCTGTCTGTCTGTCTGCCTGCCTGCCTGCCTGCCTGCCTGCCTACGTGTCTGTCTTTCTGTCTGTCTGTCTGTCTGCCTGCCTTGGTAAATCTTGTGTTTGCATGCAATACAATAAAAGCGGCATAAATAGCTGAAGTTCCTATTAGAAATTGCACATGAATCAGTTTTTATATTGAGTTCATGTGAATACTGACCCAGATGACGTTTCTACACTTGATGACAGGAAATATGAACTCACACTCTCTGAGAGATGAGTGGAGTTTATTTGCTGGCTCACTATGGCTCTGTTTTCTGTAGCATTTTAATTTCCTTATTAAACATGTACTGCTGTTTTGAGTTTAAGCAGTGCCACACTGCATGTATTCATTAACAGAATAAAATAACATGTGTTGACATAAAAAAATCACTGCTGAGTACTAACTAACAATGCTCAACCACTAACGCCAATGCACTGTAATTTTCAACCATGTCATTTGAATATTTCACACTCGTGAAATATGTGAAGCACTGTGGTTAATTCAACTTGCTATATAAATAAACAAGATGAAGTTTACAACACATAACTTTTGTTGTGGTTATATGGCATCTTCATTACTATGCAGATATTTGAAAACGAGGGCATCTGTGCACATTTGCACCCTGATTGGTTTATCTGGAGCATTCTCTATTCTTGCTCAGCTTATATGATCAAAACAGATTTTTGTTTCATTTATATTAATAAATATCTGCTCTCTGTCCTGTATTACAGTTTTTCTCAATTGGTTTGGCTCATTTATTGAAACAGAAATTACATTCTCAAAATTCTAAGATTATTTAGCAAAACAATGTAACAGTTTAGCACAACACTATAGCTCACTTGCAAAAGCTCTTATTTCTCTAAAAACTGTTCACTCATGTATCGAATCTAAATTTCCTTCCCATTTAAAAAGTCAGCGCCACAAAAATGGCAAATACCCTTCTCAATTGCTTTGGCTCATTTCTTTCAACTCACCAGACATTCTCAACAATCTTGGTGCTTTTGCCAAAATAATGTGGATGGTTCGGCACAACACCATGGTTTATCTGCAACAGCTCATACCTTTCCCAAAACATTTCACTTATGTGTCACAACTAAATTTCCTTCTCATTCAAACAGTTAATGCCCCCAAAATACTTTGTCCCTTTGGCATTGTGTAAGCACTGCAAGTCAAAATGTTTAGATGTTTTGTCACTATTGCAGAGGACTATTGAAGTATCAACAACCATATCCCCCAAGTTCTAGTTTCACCTGACTGTCAGTTGCTGTAATAGATGTATCAAATGTTCAACTGATTCATATATGGTATTCATGGTATTATGTTCTTGACTAATTTTAACAACTGAACTGAACCATTAGACTGAGAATCAACAATCATTTTAGATCAACAAGATCTATTCACTTGGAATTGTGCTAAATGTTGGCTACCTGTATTTAATCATTCTCAAAGATGTACTTAGGCATTTGCAATTTGATGAAATAAATGAGAAAATCAAGTTTGTTGTGAACAATTGCCAAGTGGTTTGAAGGTTTGTCCATGTTGTTTTCAAAATGTTAATCCTGTTTCCTGAAATGAGCCAAACCAATAGAGAAAAACTGTAGTGGCCTGTGATGGTGTAGAGCAGGGATGTCAAACTCAGTTCCTGGAGGGCCGCAGCCCTGCACAGTTTAGCAACAACCCTAATTAAACACACCTGATTAAACAAATTGAGTCCTTCAGATTTGTTTGAAACCTACAGGTAAGTGTGTCGGAGCAGGACTGGAACTAAACTGTGTGGGTCTGCGGCCCTTCAGGAATTGAGTTTGACATTCCTGGTGTAGAGGGCTTATCGTGTTTTTTTGGTTCGGTTTGAATTTCATTACACCCTGAATAAGAACTCATGATCAGTATTAATAAGGTAATCCAACAATAAAAGATGGCATGGCAAAATAAAGAACAGAAAATTCCATTGATATAATTTAAATCCCTGTTTTTTGTCATTGTGCTTCTATAAACATGGTGTAGCAGATGGTGCAGACGGTGTTTATGGTGGACAAGAGTACAAGCTGGCATTCAAATCTTTCTTTTGTTAGCATCTTCCAACAAACAAACTGGATCCCAAAGGATGAAACAATTTCAGAAAACATTTAAATCGGCTGTATCCCTTTTAGCAACAACCAAATATGATAGACTAAACAATAGAGAACAAATGACATGGACTGACCAATGAGAATTAAACACGATTAAGAACAAACAATGAGAAATAAGACACACAATATAAACAAAAAGACCACAAGCCAATAGAAAGAAGACAAGACATCCAAAACACCATAATAGTATAAGTAGCATTTTGCATACAGATTTTAGTGATATTTCACTGCTAATTTTATGAATTGCAAAACATTTCATTCCATAAATCCAATCATGAAAGATTGCCACTGTCTCACATTCCTCAAAATCCAACTAACCATTGTATTGTTCGCACCAGCTACGAATGCTATCAATCAATTAAATGGGTGTTATCAGTGGTTATCAGCTGATAGATATGAGCCAGTAGAGGCCTTCTGTGCCTACTGGTAGGCTCAGAAGGCTGTTATTACCCATCCACATGGTTAATCAGCTATGCTTATAAAGAAGAACTGTTTTTACATTGCTGTGACATTGCTGTTTAGGGGTAAGGTAGTGGAAGACGTTATTCATTCATTCATTTTCTTGTCGGCTTAGTTCCTTTATTAATCCTGGGTCGCCACAGCGGAATGAACCGCCAACTTATACAGCAAGTTTTTACGCAGCGGATGCCATTACAGCCGCAACCCATCTCTGGGAAATGTCCACAAACACATTCACACACACACACTCATACACTACGGACAATTTAGCATACCCAATTCACCTGTACCGCATGTCTTTGGACTGTGGGGGAAACTGGAGCACCCGGAGGAAACCCACGCGAAGGCAGGGAGAACATGCAAACTCCAGGGAAGACGTTAATAAAATACAACTAATGGGGAATTTAATGGATAATATAAATAATTCTTGTTAACTTCTGGCCACAGCCGTATGTAATCTGTAACTGATTAACCATGTATATGGATAATAACAGCCTTCTGAGCCTACTAGTAGGTGCAGAAAGCCCCTACTGGCCCATGTCTATCAGCTTAAACCAATTATAATACCCATTAAATCGAGAGATAACTTTCAAATCATGTGAATGTATATCAGAGCATGCTTTTTTTGTTTGTTTTGTTTCATACAGTTCTTCCTTACTGCAAAACATAAAAACATATATGGCATCTAGGGGCCAGTGCAATGGTTTCAAAACTATTTTGTAGACCTGAACCAGATGAACGGGAGGATTGGTTTGAGACAGTCCTCTGAGACCCTGTCTGGTTTACCCAAATTCAATTGACTTCCAGTGCTCAAGAAGCTAAATAAAGGTGCTTTTATCCAGAACACGCCAACTGAATAACAGAACAGCAAACACACAGACACGGCAGTATATCAACACAATAAGCATGCTATGGATCAGCATATGTGAAATCCATCAGTTCAAACCGAATGAGTACAAGTGATAAAAATCAAACGTCCAAACAAGCTGTATCTGTTAAAACAATGAAACAAACCATAACGACCCACAGGACCCACAACAGAGAGAAAACAAACGTCTGGACCTCAAGAACAAACACTCAACAGCCACAGCTGCCACACTCCAAGACAAACCCCAGCAAACCCCATAAAACAACCAAAAATAATAAATTTAGTTACTACTGTTCAAACATTTTTGCAGTGGAACACAGCTACAAAGTCACGGCATAATCAAATTTCCCAAAACTGACAGTGGCAATACACTCAGATAATGAAAACATAGGCTTTAGCTAGAAGCCGTTTTAGGAAAAGTTAGTGATCTCCAAGGACAGACAACATGTGATCCATGAGTTCTGACACTCTTTTAAACAGGCCCTAAAAAGCCATTTATTTATATCTCTCTGGAGTATACTTTAGCAATCTCAACTCAGCACTATAGTTGAGCTGCTGAGACACACAAACATGTTATAGTGATCCCCAAAAGGTTTTTGCCTGAACTAACTAACTGTAATAAACAATTTGCAACTATAGCTTTAATAGGTTACATAATGGTTTGCAATAAACCTGAAATATACTGTTTCTATAGATCAAGTTAACAACTTTAAAAGAATATTTTAAAATTTCATTTTTTTTTTGTTTGATTGAGTGTTTTGTAAACCTTCATGAGATTGTAGTTCTTTCTCTTAAATATGTTAAATTCACAGCCTTGTTCCTTGGCTTTTGCCTGAATTTTTTTTTTAATTTACTTAATTGTTTCGGATTGAAGTAAATGGTTGGCTTATAACAGTTTTAAGGGCACTTTTTTAACCACTTTTAAAAGATGTAAGATAAGCCTTTGGTGTCTCCAAATATTCATCAGATTATTTATAATAGCCATTTGCCAGTACACATACACATATGTTTGCGTTTACTGACACCATGGGGGCGTGGTTATTATAGTGGTTAGGAATTACATGATGATTGACATATTGACAAATGTCACAAAATGTTTGTGAGTTTTGATAAGGAATCAAAATGCAATATGCAACATATTCCAAACAAAACCAACTGCCCATCTCTACACTTGTAGGCTACTTCAATATTTTTATTTTATTCATTTTTTAATATATGCATATTGCTGATCTTTATGTCTGCTTCTGTCTTTATTCTGTCTTTTCCTTGTGAATGCACCATTTTATAGGGGAGCACCATGGCTAATATTAAAAAGCCTGGCCTTTGGGGAGGATTATTTATATGAATCATGGAAATGAAATTTAAAATTTTAAATGATGAATTACTGGTTGGGTGCCTCGCCTCCTTTTTAAAATCATACCTTTTGTATGACTAAACTCGTAAGAGTTTGTATGAATTTGCCACTGAACAGACAAAACAGAAAATCTTTTCTCGTAAGATCAGGCTAGTCCTATCACAATCACTTTCAACGTTAAACTAACAACTTGAACCATAGACTTTGCCTTCTTTAAAGAGCCAATATTTTGCAATAAAAAGGTTATATTTTGGTTTTAGGAGTCTCCAACAACATGCTGATATGCGTGCAAGGTCAAAAAAACACTCTCATTGTCTTATATTTATGGATTTATTTTTACCTAATTATCACTGCGACTCCCATATGTATCGTTCAGTGATTCATTTGTTACCAAACCCCATCTTAGCGTGAACCTAATCCACGGTGATTGGTCCAATGACCCAGTCTGTTGCAATTGGTCGACTGCGTTTAGCACGAGACAGAGAAAAATGCCCACCAAGCTTACAGTATGAAGTAACACAAAGTATGTGAGAGCCAAATGTGGGAATGCAATAAAGCAATGTAGTTAAACACCAGCATTTTACTCTACTCTTAACCGTAACCCCAGGTAAAAACAAGGACACACATTCAGTATTAAGCCACACAGTGGCAAAAGTTGAACAAATTTGAAAACTGACCATGCCGCACATGTGAGGAACAGCTGATGGTAGTCATAGCAAAAGCAAATAGCAAAGGATCACAAGTTCAGAAGCGCATTTAAATCAGTAAAGGAAGAAGCACGCATCATGTTTTTTAACGTGGTTTTGGACATAATATGTAAACAGCCCCAGATTTAACCTCAAAGATATAGTACAAGAACTGATTTTCCAAACTACACAAAACGAGGCAACAGTTTTAAGGACACTTACATGTTATGTTGAAGAGTAAAAGTTACTGACAAAGTCTCTGTCAAAGTCAGACAAAGTCCCATAGTCTCTGCTGCTCCTTCAATAGCAAACGACCGATGAATCGCGCATTGCAACGTAGGTTATTGTATCAAAAATCAGAAAAATGACAGGAACAAACACTGCACTAGGTTGGCTATACTGTGGTATTGTTGTGAAAATGAACTTTAACCCTTTATTCCTTGTAGCCGATTCTGTCAGTGATCGTCATCTTCGCATCATGATCAGTAGCATGATCCCCCGCGCCTCTGCTAGTGTGTGGAGGGAAAGCGCGTGTACATTTTAACGGAACTGGAAGTACATATTTGGTGATGAACATTGATGCTATAAAACAAAAGATCCGAACCCAACACAATTCGTTTACTCGACTCTGAGTCAACTATTTCACAAAAGATTTAAGAGATTTAAACCTCAGCTGGATGTTTTCATTTACTTAAAGCTGTGTTACATACTGCATGGTAGGTCATTTTTAAAAACCCATAATAGGGGCTCTTTAATTTGATAGGCCATTCAATCTTTTTTCAGTATGTGAGCACAAAAACCATTGGTTGGTTCCAGTCTGCGTAAAGATAAACTGGAGCAGTTCACTTGTGGTGAGAAAGCAGTCTGACTCAGTGGGCCAATAAACCAGACTTTATCACTCTGCAAAATGAATTATTACACATGCTGCACAAAAATAGCAGTGATTATTTTTCTAAAGCCTTCAAATGAATCGTGGGTAGTCTAAACCTAGAGAAAAGATGTGAAAAAGCTTATTTCAGAACAACCGATCAAAACACAACCGTTAACTCTTAGATTTTGGCTCATAATGATAAAAACAATAACTTCAGTGACAAAGCCCCAGTTTATGGGTAAATCCAGGAATGTATATATTTTTTTGAACAATGAAATGAGAGTTTATCTAAATGTGGCTTTTGTTTAGCATTTATAAATATTTCCTTGTGAATCTGACCAAATCCAGATAAAGTCTATATGCAAAACTTTTAATCCACAATTGCAGACGAAAGCAAATTATCTGCTGGTTTGAAAACTTTTTAACCTTTTTGTTTTCCTAAGAACATTGTGCTGTGTATTGAAGTGCAGGAAAGCTGTGCATTTTAAATATTGTCTAGGACAATTTGGCCATTTCTAAATACTGGAGAGGTCTAGCCCCCTTTAGTGTCCATATTGGTCATGGCCCTGGTTAATCCACCTAAATCAGTGAGCTGTGGTTTGCACCACATGGGTTTGCTGCCTCTGTGGCGTAAAACATGGTCTTCCGGGACATCTGTTTTAGATCAGTGTGTGATTTTTGTGGCATGGTAGGAAGATCTATTACACCAGAATGTCAACGATCATATCAAGCTCTTTCATACACTGTTCTAAACTGCTAAAATACCCATAGGAAAGCTGGATAATCCATATCAGCCATTATTTAAGAGAAGTAGAAATGTGCTTACCAGATTCTGACGCTCTGTGAAGGTGTAGGTTATTGAACAACCATTTTGCAGCTGGTTTTTAATCTGCAAGGGAAAGCATTGAAGGCGAAAACAAACAATTTGACATATGTTAAGCACATATTCACATAAAATACGTTTTAATAGGGCCAGGCAGTTTTATTCACTAATTGTTTTCAATTAAGCGGTCATTCAGTGCAGTGGTATTTAATTAAGACAGAATGCCAAAATTCTTCTATATTTAGTATTATGTTTCACTAGCACTCAAACAACTCAAATTAGGTTATGGATGAGTAACCATTAAAGACAGCTGTGGTTTGCTGTGGGATGTTATAACAAATTATTCTATAAAAAAATAATAATAATAATTGCATTTTGGTTAGGCTGCTGAGTGATTTACTGCCAGTAAATGTGACTCATCTTACCAGACGTCTTAAATTGAGTAGATGGTCCTGGGTGACAGAGTGCTTACATGGACCTGGCACACCAGCATAGACCAGATGAAAGCACAGGACAAGGATGAAGCACTGATGCCTTACCTGCAATCACAAAATTATGAATGTTTTTTTTTATTTTTATTTTATTATCTGTGACTTTTATTTTCAGAAGCTCAACGGCATGCTAAGATATTTACCTATGCTAATCATTTTTCATTCTTATTATTTTTAAGATGTTAGGATGTTAAGTGATGTTTTGTAATTTAGCGGTTTAGAAGTCACTACTTTATTTTTTTAAGTAGATTAATCAGTTCCGTGATTCACATCTAAGCAAATCATGCATAGACAAATAGCATCACAGATCAACCTCAAGAATCACAGAATCTTCTATAAATCAAACAAGCATGTGTAGTCTGGAAGCATAAAAAGTGACCAATTATTTGCAATATCATTACACAAAATGACCGAGAGACTCTTTAGACTAAATTACCATAAAAATAACTAAACACACTACAGAATATTATGTTTTTAAACACAATCACAAATTGCATGAATTTATCAGAGCTGCACAAGCTTAGTTTGCAGTATTCAGCTTGTTGGTCAGTTTTCAAAGTGTCTAATTTGTGACAACATATCATCACATCTTTTTGCCACAATGTTACACGGTGCATATAGTTTTGTAATGTGTTTTCATATTAAATCAACCTCACATTTTAAATGTACAGTCCATGAATGTAATTTAAGTTACACTTAGAAACACCCTTAAAAGAAAATTAAGTCTTCCCATACATGGCTCCTAAACTAGGGCTCCTTAACTAACGGGATTAGCCATCCTGATAATGTCCGGGGTTCAGGCACACTCTCTTAATTCAAAACTAGATTAAAGACCTATCTTTTTAGTAAAGCATATACACAATGTATTACATAACTGTAGGGTGTGTGAGTGTGCTCCATACAAAAGAGTGGGCTTGACAAACCACCCATAGGACACACTCTTCCTGTCTTATTACTTTGTTAGAAATACTTCTATCTTGTATTTGTGTGTTTCTATGTTTGTTTATATAACTCCTTATATAACTTATTTAACATCATAAGTAACACATTAAATAAAGTTTGTTGTTTGGTCTGCAATGAAATGCAAGTCATAGTACATTTAGAAATCAATACTTTATTTTTTATTTGTATGTTTCATACTGTCTTAACCTTTTCTGATTTGGGTTTTGTTTATATATATATATATATATATATATATATATATATATATATATATATATATATATATATATATATATATATATATATATATATGTATGTATATATATATGTAGCATATACAGTATATATATATATATATATATATATATATATATATATATATATATATATATATATATATATATATATATATATATATATATATATGCTGCACTGTATACACACACACACACACACACACACACACACACACACACACACACACAAATATTTTGCTAAATGGCTTACATAACGTATTGATTTGATTTTAGTTTAGATCTAGTTAGTAACGTAGTTGTTTAGATTGTAGATATAGAGATTATCATTATTTATTATTGTTATTTCATCTTAAGGTTCTCCACTGTTGTAATTTTTTTTAATTTGTATAATTTTTATTTTTTTGCCATTTGTAGATAATAGCTCTCACTGTGGTTAGCTGCAGTCCTAAAGCCTTAGAAATGGTTGACAACCTTTTCCGAACTCAGATCTCACTTATTTAATTTTTTCATTTGTATATTAATTTATCTTATTCTCTGCATGATGTCTAGCTTTTGAGGATCTTTTGGTCTACTTTGTCAGGCAGGACAAATTTAAGTGATTACTTGATTGTGAACAGTTATGGCTGTAATCAGGCTTGGTGGTGGCTAGAGAAATTGAACTTAGGTGTGGCAAACTAGAGTTATGTTTTTAAAAAGGGGATGGGGGGTGGGGGTGTTCTGGGACAAACACTTTTTCACACAGGACTATTTGGTTTTAATAAAATCCTTAATATCAAAACTGCACAATGTGTTTACTTGGGTTTTTGACCAATAAAAATATAAATAAAGGCACCACATAATCAATAAACCACAGCCACTGTATCTGATTATAAGAATTCAATAAAGGCATATTGTACATGACACTGCATCTGATTATAATAATGTTTCTTGAGTAAATGTTATTGTACATGACATGTTCTTACTATCTCAATAAGAAAACATAAAACAAACATCTTGCTCTCATTTTTCCCCATCATATACATGAAACCTCAATTATATCCAAAGCAAAATATGTTTACAACATCCTCAAATTCCCCTGCAGCAACCAAGACTCTAGAAGCTCATGGAGAAGAAATATAACCTCAGTTACTCCCCAGTCCTTAATTCACTCCAACCTGGGTTTAACCCCAAAAGCGTCTGTTTACAATTTACATCCATAACATGTATAATCATCTGAATGAAGCCCACATGCAACATAAAAGCACTTAATCACTTAATGGAATTAATATAGCAATAAAGTGAAGATAAATGCATTACAACAGCAGATTTCACAAACATACTGAAGCTTTAAAAGCTATGCAAGCCTGAGTGTTTATGATTTTGGCTGAATGATCAGAAAAGCAGTAAAGCAAGGAATAGTGAATGCCTAAATCTTTGCTCATCATCTCCACAGGAGAGCTAAATGGACGTAAAACTTGTGTGTGGCAGATGGGATGGTTTTCGGCTACTTTGGATGATAAAAGCCAGAGAGCATGTTAACAATATCTTGAAAAAGAACTTACAAGCCTCGTTAGAGACTGAAAGAGACAAGAAACATTTATGGGAACAAACTGCATACTGTTTGTCTTTAACGAGTAAATTCAATTTTAAGGATAAAGGATGGTGAGCTCATTTACTTTACATAGGTAATGCAATGCAAAAAATAAATAATAATAATAATAATAAATAAAGAGTTATAAATATTAAATAATTACTTTTGGTAAAAGTTTGAGATATGCACTAATAAATGTACAGTATCAGTCAACATGTTAGAAATGAATAATTATACTGTGTGTTAATAATGAATGAATGAATGAATGAATGTTTAAATGGTTGGATTAATGAATGAATATGGGTGTTTGAATGAATGGACATGGGTGTTTCACGGCGTTTAATCACAGTAAATAAATAAATAAATAATCATTCAAAATACTAGCATTAAATGCATTTAAAATAAATACATATATTATACATTTACTAAGGTTTTACATAAATAGAGCTTTCATTTTACAGTTTTTTATTTTATAAGAAGTATTTCATGGTGTTAAAATACACAACAGCAAAAGATGGGTATACTAATTAACTAACTATTTGGGGTTTTAATATTAAATATTAAATAATACTAATTATTTAAATAATACTAATATTAAATTAATACTAATTTTGGCATTAGTATTAAATATAGAATATATTTTTTAGTGTGTTGGAAGTTAATTAACACACTTATAGTATGCAATTAATTGATTAATTAACTAATTATCAAGATTATTATTACTAATATTCTAAAATATTACTAATATACTAAATATCAAGAATGCTGAATAAAAAAAAATCTTCAGGCATTGTAGGTTTATAATAATACATATCCCTAATTTTATTTACATTGTTGAAATTAAATAATATATTATTCATGGTAAAACATTGTATCCAGCTTCTCAATTATTGTATTAATAAATATACGATTATAAATATTTACAGCTGAAGTCAGAATTATTAATATTCTTTTTTAAATATTTCCCAAACTATGCTAAACAGAGCAAAGAAATTTTCACAGTATGTCTGAAAATATTTTTTTCTTCTGGAAAAAGTGATTTATTTCGCCTAGAATAAAAGTAGTTATTAATTTTGTATAGAAGCTGTATAGAAGTGTTCATGAAAAATATCTAGTCAAATATTTAATAAAATAATTGGGTAAAATAAATCAGTTATTAGAAATGAATTAATATTTAATAATTCAGGGAGTTAAAAATAAATATAGCAATACATGAATTATTTTGTGCTAAACATGTATAATACATAATTTAATACAATAAATTTCAAATCCACATATAAAATATTACATTTATTATCCATGGTGTTGAAAGTTCATAACAGATAAACATCCACCTCAATATTTAAAACATTTAACCTCTTGAAACCACTTGTTTACCAAATAAAATACCAAGAAATTACAATGGACAAAGCAACTTAATCACCTGCACAGCCAAGTGAGCTGGCAGAGATTTTATTTTTTATTTACATTTTTTTTTTTATTTCTTGGCTAAAACTCTGCCAACCTAAGCAATGAAATTTCACAGACTACTGACTCACAGACTTAGCTTTTTTTGTTCTCCCCCTCCTGCTTTCTGCTTTCTCTCTAACTCACAACTTTTCCCCCCTGTTGTTTAATGGTATGGCATTTTTACATTACATTACATTTACAATATCTGGATAGCCATAAGTCAAAAAACCAACATCTATAGGGAAAACGTTATTGGAAAACTAATAAATAAATAAATACATTTCACAGAAAGCATATTAAGGCAAATCACCACAAAAATTGTCTGTAATTAATACACACCTTTCCCTTTAATCAAGCAAAAGCTTATACAAAATCGATTCAGTTATCAAACGACAAATGAATGCTGACTGAGCAGAAAACGTTAGACATACCTTGGCTTTGTGGGCTGTTATGTGTGTGTTCATCTGGCTGACCTGAACAAATAGAAAGCAATAAAGTCCACATGTAGATTCATTGGATTAGTTTTGTTGTCTTGCGTTTGTTCCTAATGAAGTCAGTATCCGTCCTCTGTGGGCTTCAGGCGTCCAGATACTGATGCAAAGGGATCTGCATGTGGAAAGTTTAGACGTGCCACCTTCAGAGGGTGAATGTTTCTGTCTGGGGTCGATGGAGAACCAATAAAGTGAGCCGCGGCTAAAGACCTCCTCCTTTCTCTCACTTTCCCTTCACTCATTCCAGCTTCCTGACATTTTATTGATGAGAGAACTTTGTGCTCCCTTTAGACAGATTTAAGACATACATGTGTTTTGATCTCCCAAAAGGCTACAGCTGAGGATGTGGTTACACTTTATTTCAATGATTCTCTGAGTGTGTTTGTTAACTCTCATTAGAGAATTAGTGGATTCCTGACATTTTATTGATGAAGGAAGTTTTAGCTTCTCGTAGACTGACTTATGACATCCATGTGTTTTGACCTCCCGAAAGCAACATTTTGGATTCTGGAACACAAAACCAGATACCGATCAAAAATTGAGTTTTGATATATTTAAGGTAGGAGTTTTGCAACATTTATTTAAAGAACATGATCTTTACTCAATATTCAAATGTTTTATGGCATAATAGATAAAAAGAATTAGACATGAGTTATACATTTAAAGGGCACATAGGTTACCCCTTTTTCATATTTATTATAAGTCTTTTGTGTCCACAGAATGTGTCTGTAAAGTCTAAGCTCAAAACATCCATCAGAGTATTTATTATAACTGTTTGAAATGTCTGTATTATAACTGGGAAAAGGTTGTTGCTGTTTTTTGCACTGGGCCTTTAAGGTGAGTCATCCCTGCCCACCGATCCCACGTGCCTGTCAGCAACATGCCTCAACACGCCCTCGGCTGCCTCAGGAATCAGATCTCACGTAACGTTTGTGAGAATTAATACAGTAAGTACTTTACCAATTAGTATTTGATGCATTTTTTGTGGAGTTACAACAATGAGTTCACGCACACACAGCGCAGACACACACACATAGCACAGACAAGTAGCGCAGACACACAGGCACATACATAGCGTAGACACGCAGGCAGACACACACACACACACAAACATAGCGCAAACACACACACAGAGAGAGACAGTGAGAGAGACACCAGGCTGTGCTGATGAAGTGAATCTGAAGTGAATTGCTGTACTTCATTACACACGTGCACACGTTTAAAAAAATGTTAAACTTATTAAACTCACTCTTGATCACATCTGATGATGATTGATGATCCTAGCAAACAGAACAGACCTTTTATTCCCAGTTGCTTTGCGCTTGTCCTGTCTTGTCGATATTATTTTACGCATTACTATGAAGACATGTTAATGCGTGCAGCTGTCAATCAATATTGGTGGGCGGGGGGACCGCACTTTTACGTAAAGTTGTGGTCGATCTGAATACCGCTCCCATTGGTCCACCTTTTTATGTTGTTAAATTTGAAAAAAAAGGACTGGGTGTGTTTATTTCACCCCAATATGACAGTATATACACTATACTTATACACATGTATGTCCAAACAGCTTGAAAAGTAAATTTTTCACCATAGATGCTCTTTAAAGACGATATACCTATTTAAATCAAATATGTCCCAAAGCACAAGAGATCATTTAAATGAACTGGTTTTAAGGGTTAAAATGTGATTTGGGTTGAAAGTAGATATCAGCTCTTTAGTATCAGCAGGATCATTACTACTGAATAAGGAATAATGCATTTATTGATGAGGGATGTTTTAGCGCCCTTTAGACTGGTATGGTTTGTAACATGAGTTTTGACCTCAAACTGTATTTAATGGACGTGGCTACACTTTATTTTAATAGCACTCTTTGTTCCCTGCTAAAAAGAAAAAAGAAAACTGTAGAAACCCTCAAACTGTTAATGATTTTAATGGTTATATAAAATTTGATTGGTCATGAGTGACTCATATGGATCTTATTAATTTTGTGTTAGTACCTCTGGGTATAATTTTTTATATTCAACTTTAGTTGGTCGCATGATAAAACCAATGAATCCTAATTGAATGTGCGCATGAGCATGTCAAATTAACTGCTTTTAATAGTCAAAGTTTGATGGTTTGGAATGTTTTAATGCTATTGGTACTAAAACCATTCATTCATTTTCTTTTCGGCTTTGTCCCTTTATTAATACGGGGTCGCCACAGTGGAATGAACCACCAACTTATCCAATTTGTGTCTGAAAGCAATCATTTCCTTATTTGAAAATTAATTCACCAAAACAATAGCATGCCTGAATTACACACGCACACACACACACACACACACACACACACACACACACACACACACACACACACACACACACACACACACACACACACACACACACACACACACACACACACACACACACACAGTTTTATATAAACTGTAACAATAAATCAACACTTAATCACAAAGTGGCTCTTTGTTCTTTTTTTTTGCTTGTTCAAGCTACTTATTTCAAATGAGCTGAAACAACACAATTCTTTAGTTTTCATTAGGACAACCTTTTTTTTTTTTACCTTTCAATCCACATAAATTTGTTGAAATTTAAAGTTAACTTATTTAATTTATGTTGGGACAACATAAATAAATTGTGTGGAACCCTGCATTTTTACAGTGTAAGTTATCATAGGGCAATAATTTTAAGGTTGCATGCCCACGAAAGTACTTTTGTGCTGCTGAAAATGCATAGGCTCCTCCAAAAATGTTTAGCTGTGAGCACGTATTTCTTCATGTTTATTTATATAGCGCTTTTACAACATAGATGTCAAAGCAGCTTAAAAAATGGCTAAAACTTTTCTTATGAAACAGATGCTCAGTGTCTCATTACACTGCTGCTGTTTTAATAAAACATAGCACTGTCATTGTAAACAACTGAAAAAAATACATTTCCCTTCGAAAAAAAACATACTTTGATGGACACTCTTTAAAGATACAGTAGTACTATATGTAAGGGATAATCAATGGCTTACCGTGTGTTAAAAAGAATGGTAAATGTACACAATGCACAATGTGGGCGCAAAGAATTGCCTAACACGCAAAACAAAGTGCATTTAAAATCCTGTGATGCACAGCAAGCTGTTGATTATCTCACTTATTCCATGGTCATTTGCTAAGGTATAGATAAGTTTAAATTATTGTTGGTCTTTGCAGTGCAATTTTTTACAGAATTTTCACCAGTTATGACATGTTAGATCTACTCTTCACATTGATATAGGCACATAACCCTTTTAATGAAAATATGTTTAGAGCTGGTCATCTCGCCAAACTGATTTATAAGGGGAGAAGAGCCTTGGTGAGAGAGGTCAAGAAGAACCCAAAGATCACTGTGGCTGAGCTCCAGTGATGCAGCTGGAAGACGGGAGAAAGTTGTAGAAAGCCAATCATCACTGCAACCCTCCACCAGTCATGGCTTTATGGCAGAGTGGCCCAAAAGAAGCCTCTTTATTGTGCATGACAGATGAAAGCCTGTCTAAAAATGGTGAGAAAAAAGATTCTCTGGTCTGATGTGACCAAGATAGAACTTTCTGACCGAAATTCTAAGCGGTATGTGTTGAGAAGACCAGGCACTGCTCATCATCTGTCAAATAAAGTCCCAACAGTGAAGCAAGGTGGTGGCAGCATTGTGCCGTGGGGGTGTTTTTAAGCTGCAAGGGCAGGACGACTGGTTGCAATAGAGGGAAAGATGAATTTGGCCAAGTACAGGGATGTCCTGGGCAAAAACCTTTTCCAGAGTGCTCAGGACCTCAGACTGGGCTGAAGGCTGACTTTCCAACAAGACCATGACCCTAAGCACACAGCTAAAATAACGAAGGAATAGCTTCTCAACAACTCTGAGACTGTTCTTGAATTGCCCCACCAGAGCCCTCAATTAAACCCAATTAAGCATCTCTGGCGGGACCTTAAACTGGCTGTCCACCAATGTTTACAATCCAACCTGACAGAACTGGAAAGGATCTGCAACGAGGAATGGCAGAGGATCCTCAAATCCGGGTTTGAAAAACTTGTTGCATCTTTTCTAAAACGACTCATGGCTGTATTCAATCAAAAAGGGTGCTTCTAGATGCTGATCAAAGAGTCTGAATAATTAAGACCATGTGATATTTCAGTATTTCTTTTTTAGTAAATCTGCAAAAATGTCAACATGTTTTTGTTTTTGTGTCAATATGGGGTGCTGTGTGTGTACATTAGAGGAAAAAGATGAACTTAAATGATTTTAGCAAATAGCTGCGTGAACTGTGTGAAGAGTGAACAAGGGAGACTGAATACATTCTGTAACCACTGTATATGATGCACGTGATAAACTATTACAATTGTATGGGTGCCGAGGTTATGAGAGACCTTTGATTTATTATCTAGACATATTTCTGCCAGCGGAAAATACCGCAAATGTCAGACTCTAATTTATTAAATTAAATTGCTTCTAAGCATCAAACAAGTCTCTGCTTAAAATTAGTGCTGTTAGTCTATTGAAAATGTATATCAATTGCGTCAGTTGTGTGTTGTTCTGGTCAGAGATTTGCGTGAAGCACAGACATTTGATAAAGGATGGGAAAGTGCTATAACAGACAGATGCTGGAACAAATTACAACTGGAGCTGTTTGCAGTTATGTTTTCTATGCAGTATTTAACTGACTGTCTCTGGTTTGTGTCAAAAATCACTATATTACTTATTATTTTCACATAAACTTTCCTCTTTAAATCTACAATGACTTGCAAAAGCTAGCAAAGGTTGTGTAAGCTCTACAAGAAATTCTTATGTGGTTATTTTACCAGTTGTGTAATCTATGATCACACTCATCCGTGAACTATAGATTTATTTACATACATTTTGCTTTAGATTCATGTAAAAAAAAAACTGAATAACGTATAAGTACTGTATGTAATAAAACATCTGGCAATATAAATATACTGGAAAATGTACTGAACATGTAATTCAGTTATTAAATTATTTATTTGAAGAACTATACTTTGAAAAAATACACTCGGTCAAAAGTTTAGGGTCAGTATGATGCTTAAATGTTTTAAAATAAGTTTATCCTGCTCACCAATGCTGCATTAATTTTTTCAAAAATACAGTACAAATTGTAAAATTGTGAAATGTTATTGCACTGTAAAATAACTGTTTAAAAGCAGTTTATCATTTCATTTAATCATTTATTCCAGTGATTTTAAACACAAATTTTTTGCTTTATTACTCCAGTCTTCAGAGTCCCAAGATCCTTCAGAAATCACTCTTATATGATTATTGTTATAATAATAATAATAATAATAATAATAATAATAATAATAATAATAATAATAATAATGGTATTAGTAATAAAAACAATGATGACTGGATTAATCATTTAATTTGAAATACAATAAGTAATAAATAAACATTTATTAAATAAGTATTTAATAATTTTACAATTGTTTACACTTAATAAATGCTGCTTTAAAGAACAGAATAATTTTCCTAAAAAAAAACATGAAAAAAAAAGACGACACCAAACTTTTGACCGGTAGTTTATAATTAATAAGTAAAGGTAATATGTTTTGATGTTAAATTAAGTTATCTATGTTTCCACTTAATGTTGTGTTTCATAAAATCTTCAACATGTTTTTTTAAGTAATTTAAGTTATTGCAACTTGAAATGACCTGTATATTTGTTTTATTCAACTTTATTTTTATTTAGTATTCAAATTGTAATGTATGGCAGCAGCAAATTATTTAGATATATATTGCAAGATGCAAACATGCAACTTGGAGGAAAAATGTCAGAAATGTAAAAACATTATAACTTAAACGTGTTAAATTTTAAGTTACCCTTTCGATAAGCTTATAAATAAACGTATATAAATATAAATGCAAATATATACTTACATGGTAGTGTACAAGATAATAGCAATGAAGAGTTTAATGAGATAAATCATTCATTCTGTGAAAAAAAATGAAGGGTCCTTTAAGGAAGATCAGCACTGTTACACATGGTTATGAAATATTTCTTTTCCTATACTCTTTCTTTTAAAACTTTATTTTTTTTTTTGTAAAATGGTTGATTAAAAACATTATTTAGAATAACTGTAACGTATAACTACAATGCGATTAAAGTAAAACATTGATTTAAGAAGGGAAACCTTCTAAAGAAGTGGAGCAAACAATAGGAAGTTCATCTGCAATGATCTTCAATACTTTTAAATTTCAACAAGAACTCACAAAATGCAGCAGATTATGAGTAACTACAGTTAAAATGGATCAAAGAACGGTCTGAAGGTCAAAGACTCATCCAATAATCACCTCCAGACAGATCAAAGATTATAGTTACTGTCAGAAAGTGTTTGATGTATGCTCTACTGTCAGCAAGTAATAACTATTAAGGACTTTTGTTGAAAAAAAGAAAGACATATGCACAGCTGTGGGACCGTTTTTTTTAAAAAGTGGGGCTGAGAGGTAAAAAAAAGGTGGTGGTGGTGGAATTGCCTGGAGTTAAGTTAAAAGTGTGTAATATGCAGGCTTGGTCCAATAGACCATTGCAATGTGGTCATGTTATTGGCCCAAGAACATTTCCTGTTTGTTATACTTCATAACTGTAACAAGAGGCAACTCATGTCATGACTTAATGTTAAAACCGCTATCATAACATTATTTATCAAACTGCTATCATAACATTATTTATCAATTTGTGGCTCTTTTTGGATTCTCGGAAGCTATAAAAAACATTGCATTTAAGTCCATATGTGTTACAAGGTTTTTTTTTTAAATAGAAATAAAATTATTTTAGTTCAGCTGGACATGTTACGCTACAGATTATGCAGTATCCAAATAGATTTGCTGAGAAACACATCGACTGCCCAAAGTAAAATGTGGACTGACAACAGTAAAATTGTTCTTATCTGATGTAGTGTCCATCGACAGTGTCAAACGACTCCCATGTACTTTACTCAAGCCTCATTTGACAAAAATTAAGTGGGTTTAAAATCATGGTATGGGCATATTCTTCATACTTAGGTGATATTTATCATTTACCATGGTATCATGGGTCATTTTAAATACATCAGAATACTAATAAGTGCTGTAGTACGGTGGCCCAGTAGTGCAAAACACAACAACATTAAGATGAAAATGCTGCAACATGAACACAACAACATTACGATGAAAACACAACAACATTAAGATGAAAACACAACAACATTAAGATGAAAACACAACAACATTAAGATAAAAATGCTGCAACATTAAGATAAAAACACAAGAACATTAAGATAAAAATGCTGCAACATTAAGATGAAAACACAACAACATTTAGTTAAAAACGCTGCAACACTAAGATGAATCTTGCTGCAACACTAAGATGAAAAGCGCTGCAACTTTAAAATTACAACACAACGGAAATGCTCCCAACCACTAGGTGGCAGGTAACGGGCAATCGTGTGACCATCTTAAGAGTTTTAGTTCGAAAGTTTCGTTTCATTTCGGACGTTGCTCTTGGTAGCAATCATGTATTGCCCATTTTGCGGGGCTTCACTTGACAGTTGCCCGTCATTCTGCAGCAAATGTGGAAAAAACATAACGTTTCTGAAAGGCAAAGTTCCTGATGGAAATGAGCCCAGCACCAGTGGAGGTAAGTTACAATGCTGTATTGTTTGTAGGGTCCTATGAATTTCATAAATCGTATCTGTCATAAAATCGAATAATGCGGTTT